>NW_028227263.1:69482806-70082806 GCF_978045245.1 Mus caroli
CAAACACTGATTCAAGGCACTTAAGACTTCTGTGTTCTCACATGTGTTATTGATAAATTCTGCCCCCCCCCCATTTTTCATGAGGGCAATGCTGTTAATTATATTTTAATTTACACTGGTGCCTGTGAAGTTTTATCATGCTTCATTCAGCATATGCCTGCAGCCTTTGGAACATTTCTTGTATCCCTTTCAGTTCTCCTGCCTAACTCTGAATCACACATAGATTGATATAGTAATATATGTTCTCATCTATGTTTAGAATAAAAGTGTTGATTAGCCTTAGGTCAAATCTATGATTTAAAAGTAATGTTCTCTCAAGGTAAAACTTACGCATTACTTAAAAGAACTTGTCTTAGGGAAAAAAGACTTGGATTTGAAACCATTTGGGATCAGATAATAGCAATAAAAAGGAGGCTTTTCTTTTTATTCATTTTTTATTAGATATTTTCTTTATATACATTTCAAATTTCAAATGCTATCCTGAAAGTTCCCTATACTCTCCCCCCACCCTGCTCCCCTAACCACCCACTCTGGCTTGTTGGCCCTGGCATTCCCCTATACTGGGGCATATAAAATTTGCAATACCAAGGGGCCTCTATTCCCAGTGATGGCTGACTAGGCCATCTTCTGCTACATATGCAGCTAGAGACATGAGATCTGGGGGCACTGGTTAGTTCATATTGTTCCACCTATTGGGTTGCAGACCCATTCAGCTCCTTGGGTGCTTTCTCTAGCTTCTCCATTGGGGGCCCTGTGTTCCATCTTATAGATGACTGTGAGCATCCACTTCTGTATTTGCCAGGCACTGGTATAGCCTCATACAAGACAGCTATACCAGGGTTCCTTCACCAAAATCTTGCTGGCATATGCAATAGTGTCTGAGATTGGTGGCTGACTATGGGATGGATCCCTGGGTTGGGTAGTCTGTGGATAGTCCATCCTTTCTTCTTAGCTCCAAACTTTGTCTCTGTAACTCCTTTCATGGGTATTTTATTCCCTATTCTAAGGAGGAACGAAGTATCCACCCATTGGTCTTCCATCTTCTTGATTTTCTTTTGTTTTGCAAATTGTATCTTGGGCATTCTATGTTTCTGGGCTAATATCCACTTATCAGTGAGTGCATATCTAATAACTTCTTTGGAGATTGGGTTACCTCACTAAGATTGATATCCTCCAGATACATCCATTTGCCCAAGAATTTCATAAATTCATTGTTTTTACTATCTGAGTAGTAATCCATTGTGTAAATGTACCACATTTTCTGTATCCATCCTTCTGTTGAGGGACATCTGGGTTCTTTCCAGCTTCTGCCTATTATAAATAAGGCTGCTATGAACATAATGGAGCATGTGTTCTTATTAAAAGTTGGAAATTCTGGGTATATACCCAGGAAAGGTATTGTTGGATCTTCCAGTATTATTATGTCCAATTTTCTGAGGAACTTCCAGACTGACTTTCAGAGTGGTTGTACAAGCTTGCAATCCCTCAAGCAATGGAGGAGTGTTCCTCTTTCTCAACATCCTAGCCAGCATCTGCTGTCACCTGAGTTTTTGATATTAGCCATTCTGACTGTTATGAGTTGGAATCTCAAGGTTGTTTTGATTTGCATTTCCCTGATGATTAAGGATGTTGTACATTTTTTCAGGTGCTCTCAGCCATTCAGTATTCCTCAGTTGAGAATTCTTTGTTTAGCTCTGAACCCATTTTTAATGGGATTATTTGAATTTCTGAAGTCCAGCTTCTTGTACTCTTTGTATATATTAAGTATTAGTTCCCTATCAGATTTAGAATTGGTAAAAATCCTTTCCCAATCTGATGGTGGCCTTTTTGTCTTACTGAGAGTATCTTTTGCCTTACAGAAGCTTTGCAATTTTATGAGGTCCCATTTGTTAATTCTTGATCTTACAGCACAAGCCATTGCTGTTCTGTTTAGGAATTTTTCCCCTGTGCCCATATCTTCGAGGGTTTTCCCCACTTTCTCCTCTATTAATTTCCTTGTCTCTGGTTTTATGTGGTGGTCTTTGATCCACTTAGACTTGAGCTTTGTGCAAGGAGATAAGAATGGATCAATTTGAATTCTTCTACAGGATAACCGCCAGTTGTGCCAGCAACATTTGTTGAAAATGCTGTCTTTTCTCCACTGGATGGTTTTAGCTTCCTTGTCAAAGATCAAGTGACCATAGCTGTGTGGATTCATTTCTGGGTCTTCTATTCCATTGATCAACCTGTCTGCCACTGTACCATTACCATGCAGTTTTTTTTTAATGTTTGTTTGTTTGTTTGTTTTGTTTTTATCACAATGGCTTTGTAGTACAGCTTAATGTCAGGCATGGTGATTCCACCAGAGGTTCTTTTATTGTTGAGAATAGTTTTTGCTTTCCTAGGTTTTTATTATTCCAGAAGAATTTGCAAATTTCCCTTTCTATCTCAGTGAAGAATTGAGTTGGAATTTTGATGGGGATTGTATTGAATCTGTAGATTGCTTTTGGCAGGATAACCATTTTGACTATGTTAATCCTGCCAATCCATGAGCATGGGAACTCTTTCCAACTTCTGAGATCTTCTAAAATTTCTTTCTTCAGAGACTTGAAGTTCTTATCATACAGATATTTCACTTCCTTAGAGTCACACCAAAGTATTTTATAATATTTGTGACTATTGAAAAGGGAGTTGTTTCCCTAATTTCTTTCTCAGTCCATTTATTCTTTGTGTAGAGAAATGCCATTGATTTGTTTGAGTTAATTTTATATCCGGCTACTGCACTGAAGCTGTTTATCAGGTTTAGGAGTTCTCAGGTGGAATTTTTGGGGTCACATATATACTATCATATCATCTACAAATAGTGATATTTTGACTTCTTCCTTTCCAATTTGTATCCCCTTAATGTCCTTTTGTTGTTGAATTGCTCTGGCTAGAACTTCAAGTACTATATTGAATAAGTAGGAAGAAAGTGGGCAGCCTTGTCTAGTCCCTGATTTTAGTGGGATTGCTTCTAGTTTCTCTCCATTTAGTTTGATGTTGGCTACTGGTTTGCTGTAGATTGCTTTTATAATGTTTAGGCATGGGTCTTGAATTCCTGATCTTTCCAAAACTTTTATCATGAATGGGTGTTGGATTTTGTCAAATGCTTTCTCAGCATCTAACAAGGTGATCAAGTGGTCTTTGTCTTTGAGTTTGTTTATATAGTGTATTACATTTATGGATTTCCATATATTAAACCATCCCTGCATTCCTGGGCTGAAGCCTACTTGGTCATGATGGATGATTGTTTTTATGTGTTCTTGGATTCAGTTTGCAAGGATTTTATTGAGTATATTTGCATTGCTATTCATAAGGGAAATTGGTTTGAAGTTCTCTATCTTTGTTGGTCTAGGTATCAGAGTAATTGTGGCTTCATAGAATGAATTGGGTAGAGTACCTTCTGTTTCTATTTTGTGGAACAGTTTGAGAAGAGTTGGAATTAGGTCTTCTTTGAAGGTCTGATAGAACTCTGCACCAAACCCATCTGGTCCCGGGCTTTTTTTGGTTGGGAGACTATTAATGACTGCTTCTATTTCTTTAGGGGAAATGGGACTGTTTAGATCATTAATCTGATCCTGATATAGCTTTGGTACCTGGTATCTGTCTAGGAAGCTGTTCATTTCATCAAGGTTTTCTAGTTTTGTTGAGTATAACCTTCTGTAGTAGGATCTGATGATGTTTCGGATTTCCTCAGGTTCTCTTTTTATGTCTCCTTTTTCATTTTTGATTTTGTTAATTAGGATACTGTCCCTGTACCCTCTAGTTAGTCTGGCTAAGGGTTAATCTATCTTGTTGATTTTCTCAAAGAACCAGCTCCTGGTTTGGTTGATTCCTTGAATAGCTCTTTTTGTTTCCACTTGGTTGATTTCAGCCCCAGGTTTGATGATTTCCTGCCATCTACTCCTCTTGGGTGAATTTGCTTCCTTTAGTTCTAGAGCTTCTTGGTGTGCTGTCAGGCTGCTAGTGTATGCTCTCTCTAGTCTCTTTTTGGAGTGACTCAGCGCTATGAGTTTTCCTCTTAGGACTACCTTCCTTGTATCTCATAAGTTTGGTTATGCTGTGGCTTCATTTTCATTAAACTCTAAAAAGTCTTTAATTTCTTTCTTTATTTCATCCTTAACCAAGGAATCATTGAGTAGAGTGTTGTTCAGTTTCCATGTGAATGTTGGTTTTCTATTATTTATGTTGTTATTAAAGATCAGCCTTAGTCCATGGTGATCAGATAGGATATATGGGATAATTTCAATATTTTTTTATATGTGGAGGCCTGTTCTGTGACCAATTATATGGTCAATTTTGGAAGAGGTACCATGTGGCTCTGAGAAGAAGGTATATCCTTTTGTTTTAGGATAAAATATTCTGTAAATATCTGTTAAATCCATTTGTTTCATAACTTCGGTTAGTGTCCATGTGTCTCTGTTTATTTTCTGTTTCCAGGATCTGTCCATTGGTGGGAGTTGGGTGTTGAAGTCTCTCACTATTATTGTGTGAGGTGCAATGTGTGCTTTGAGCTTTAGTAAAGTTTCTTTAATGAATGTGGCTGCCCTTGTATTTGGAGCATAGATATTAAGAATTGAGAGTTCATCTTGGTAGATTTTCTCTTTGATGAGTATGAAGTGTCCCTCCTTGTCTTTTTTGATAACTTTGGGTTGGAAGTCAATTTTATTTGATATTAGAATGGCTACTCCAGCTTGTTTCTTCAGACCATTTGCTTGGAAATTTGTTTTCTAGCCTTTCACTCTGAGGTAGTGTCTATCCTTTTCCCTGAGGTGGGTTTCCTGTAACCAACAAAATGTTATATGCCTTAGTACAGGGGAATGCCAGGGTCAAAAAGTGGGAGTGGTGGGTAGGGGAGTGGGGGGAGGGAGGGTATGGGGGACTTTTGGGATAGCATTGGAAATGTAATTGAGGAAAATACCTAACAAAAAATATTTTAAAAAAATGCTGGGTACTGTTTGTGTAGCCAGTCTATTAGTCTATGTCTTTTTATTGGGAAATTGAGTCCATTGGTGTAATGAGAAATTAAAGAAAAGTAATTGTTGCTTCCTGTTATTTTTATTGTTAAAATTGCAGCTGTCTTCTTTTAGGTTTGCTGAAGGATTACTTTCTTACTTTTTCTAGGGTGTAGTTTCTGTACTTGTGTTGGTGTTTTCCCTTTATTATCCTTTGAAGGGCTGGTTCATGGAAAGATATTGTGTGAATTTGGTTTTGTCATGGAATACTTTGGTTTTTCCATCTATGGTAATTGAAAGTTTGGCTGGGTATAGTAGTCTGGGCTGGCATTTGTGTTCTCTTAGTGTCTGTATAACATGTATCCAGGATCTTCCGTCTTTCATAGTCTATGGTGAAAAGTCTGCTGTAATTCTAATAGGCCTGCCTTTATATTTTACTTGACCTGTTTCCCTTACTGCTTTTAATATTCTATCTTTATTTAATGCATTTGTTGTTCTGATTATTATATATCGGGAGGAATTTCTTTTCTGGTCCAGTCTATTTGGAGTTCTTGTATGTTCATGGGTATCTCTTTCTTTAGGTTTGGGAAGTTGAAGATATTTTCTGGCCCTTTAACTTGAAAATCTTCATTCTCATCTACTCCTATTATCTGTAAGTTTGGTGTTCTCGTTGTATCCTGGATTTCCTGGATGTTTTGAGTTAGGATCTTTTTGTATTTTGCATTTTCTTTGATTGTTGTGCCCATGTTCTCTGTGGAACCTCTAAACCTGAGATTTTCTCTTCCATCTCTTATATTCTGTTGCCGATTCTTGCATCTATGGTTCCAGATTTTCTTCCTAGGGTTTTTATCTTCAGCGTTGTCTCATTTTGGGTTTTCTTTATTGTTTATACTTCTTTTTTTAGGTCTTGGATGGTTTTGTCAAATTCCATCACCTGTTTGATTGTGTTTTACTGCATTTCTTTAAGAACTTCTACTTCTTTAGTGGTGTTCTCCTGTATTTCTTTAAGTGAGTTACTAAAGCCCTTCTTGATTTCTTCTACCAGCATCATGAGATATGATTTTGAATCCGATTCTTGCTTTTCCAGTGTGTCGGGGTATCCAGGACTGACTGAGGTGGGAGTGCTGGGTTCTGATGATGGTGAATTGTTTTGGTTTTTGTTAGTAAGATTCTTACCTTTGCCTTTCACAATCTTTTATTCTCTGAGTTAGTTGTTATAGTTGTCTCTGGTTGGAGCTTGTTCCTCCTGTGATTCTGTTAGCCTTGGTCATCAGACCTGGAAGTCTAGCTCTCTCCTGAGTCTCAGTGGTCAGAGTACTTTCTGCAGGCAAGCTCTCCTCTTCCAGGGAAGGTGCACAGATATCTGGCATTCAGACCTGCCTCCTGGCTGAAGATGAAGGGCCGAAACAGGGCCTGTCCCAGAATTGCCTCTGCAGTCTGCATGCTCACCCGAACAGACTGGTCTTTGAGGAACATGGGACATAAAATGGCTCTCTCACCTGCTCTGGTGGTCAGAGCCCTCCTGGGCAGACACCTCTCCTCTGGCAGGGAAGGTGCCTGGATATCTGGAGCCTGAAACAGGGTATGTTCCAGAACCTGTGTTGCTTCTGCCTATCCCGGAAGCTGTGTCGCTTCTGCAGTCTGCACTCTCACCTGTGCAGACTAGTTTCTGAGGGATCCTGGACCCAAGATGGCTCCCTCACCTCAGGAGACTTTTCTTATAAAGGTCATTAATAGCCATGAGGATAATGGACTGAAAATATGAAACTAAAATCCAGTCCCAATTAAATGTTGTCCTTTGTAAGAATTGCCTTGGTCATGATGTCTCTTCATAGCAATGAAACACTAACAAAGACATTACATACATATCATTTTTATATTTTTAGATATAGTATATTTTAATGAATATTTGAAATAGAGATCAGATTATAGCTTGTTATGAAACAGTAATTGGCAATAAAAATATGGATGGCTGTGGTTTTGAAAATTAGTAAAGAACAGAAGTTATCAATGTAAACTTGACCAAATAAATGGAGAAATGATGAAGAAAGAGATGAATAGAAGCCACACAGGAAAAGGCAGAAGTCACCATATGATAGTAAGGACTAATCTCTACCATCATACCTCTTGAGAATAGAACACAGCACCATGTCAATTACCACATCATGATGTGGCTGAACATTTATCTAGCGCTTAGAGGTGAAGAGGCAGTTGAATCCATTGTTGAAATCCATTAGATTCAGATACCAATAGCTAAATCAGCCACTAAAGAGCTGGGACAGCAACAAGTTCTCTAAAGTTAATTAATATCAGAATGTATATTTTCATAATTTTTAACAGGGAAGTTTATTGGATGTTAGTAAAATTTAGGTCACTTAAACTTCTTTAGTTTCATACATGCAAAATAGGGCTAAAATCATATACTTGCAAAGTTCAATTTAAAAAGTCACAAATGATAGTCTTCCATTAAGTCATGATAAGTCAACTAATGATAGCATAAGGAAAATGGACAAAAATTATAAAAATAAATTAAAAATCACTATCATTAATCTTCGATGAATAGAATAATAGTTTTTAAAAGTAACCAAAAAAAAAGAAAAGACAATTTTCAAAAACCCTGTACCGTCCCCAATTTTACCATCAATTGGTTTCCAAAATATAGGCTTCTTAGCAAAGATCATTGCTGAAAATCAAAAGTGGTCAAAATGCAAAGAACAATCATGTGAAGAACCCAAGGCCAGCAGATACATTTGCAACACAATCCCTGCACCGAAATTCCAGGGAACATCAGAGAAGACTGGCTAAAAAGACTGTTAGAGGCAGAGGAGCCTTAAAGCTGCCAAGGGCTTGTACTGAGAGATGAGAGGGAAGCTACATGTATGGTATCTCAACAATATGGCTGCATAGGCAAGATCTTAAGAGGTGCAACAGCACTAGATGTGTTAACCAAGATAGCAGAAATCTCAGTGTTCCATGCCTACACAAAGAACTCTAGGCAACTAAGAAATGCTCAGAGAGGGAGAAATGGTTTTCTTCAGGCATGAGCTCCTTAATTGGTCATCCAATACCAAGTGGTCAAACCTGAAAACATATTCATACATGCAACATTAAATAGACTCAACAAGTAATTGTTATATACCTATATGTTTATCCATATACACTACAATAACATTTAATGAAAACATTTAATAGATTATGCAAAGAACCAAGACCAGGCTCATCAGAAATCTACATCAGGGCAAATGGAAGGAAGAAAGGGAAGAGAACAACAGTGCAAGTATTATAATTTAAAAGTGAAAACAAGGTAAAAGAACATAACCCACTGTGGTGGTTGGAAAATGACACTATTAGGATATATGGCCTTGTTCAATAGGTGTGAACTTGTTGGAGGAAGTGGATCACTATAAAGATGAGCTTTGAGGCCTCTTAATATTTAAGCTCTGCCCAGTGTGGAAGAGAGCCTCCTCTTGGTTTTCCGGGACAGTCAGTCTTCTCCTGGCTGCATTTGGATCAAGATGCAGAACTCTTGGCTACTCTGGCACCATGTATGCCTGCACACTGCCATGCTTCCTACTATGATGATAATGGATTAAGCCTCTGAAACTATACATAAGTCCTATTTAAATATTTACTTTTATAAGAGTTGCCTTGGTCAATGGTGTCTCTTCACTGCAATAAAACCCTAAGATGCATGTATACTGGTGTACATGCATGCCTGCATGCATGCACATGACATTTACACAGACTCATATGGAAGCATTCTATTGATTGAACTTACTTTAATGTTTTAGTGTTAATTAATGTACTTTTTGTTCCATTGATAACGTGATATTCCTTAGTTGTCTTGCTGTTTGGACTTCCAGCATAGAAAATAAAAGGACATACTATACTTCTCTGCCTTTTGTCCCCAAATACTTGCTTGGAATTATGATTTTCCTGGTAGAGTCAAAAAGCTGATAAACTCAATGGAGCAGGACAGAAGAGATATTCAAAACAGGATACTTTCTCTAAGAAGCAAGACTGCAAGACACAGGCATGGGATGCAGGAAGAAGTGCAACATTAGGCATTTGAAGTCAATTTCCAGAATCAGTCTATCTATTCTTTCTCAGGTCAAAGGAGCACAGCTTGCAAATGAGGGTGGAGGCATCGTCATGCCTATCTCCAGCTGGGTTCCCTTGCTGCCATCTCTTTAAGCAAGAGCCACTGAAGAGAAAACCTATTAGCAGGCTTCCCTGAGAGTGCCGAGACTACAGCAGCCCAGCTATCCATATTTCCCATTCACTCTATGCCAGAGCTTAGGGAGGCAGCCAAATTAACCAGCCCACTCTGCTGTACCCACTCATTTGACTTATTAGCAGGATGGTAATTATGCTGCAAAGGAATGAAGGGCAATGAGTGGGAGTTGAAGGAAGTGATTTACTGGCAATGGAATGACAGTCCTGGTACCTCTTTATGAAAGAAGGCGGACAGGAGGAGGAGATGGAAGGTGGACAGTAATCCAGTCGGGGGTGAACATCTTATGCACCTTTTTGGAAACTTGCTTACAAAGAATTGCCTCTATAATCAGACCATCCACCCACTCAGCCTTATAAAACAGCTTCACAAGCAGGTCCCAAAGGGGACCCTTTTTAATAAAGAGTGTGTGCTTATGGGTGCTTTTGGAGACAGTTTTAACTGCCTGCTCTATCTAACTAGCTTATTGGTGTTTCATTCAATAGACAAATACAGTCTGCACTAAAGTTAGACAAGCTAGAGTGAAGTCGTATCTAGCAGTTGGGTTGAGGTAGGCATTTCTCACGGTGCCTGACCAATGCAGAAGTGGATGCTCACAGTCATCTATTGGATGGAACACAAGGCCTCCAATGGAAAAGCTAGAGAAAGTACCCAAGGAGCTGAAGGGGTCTGCAACCCTATAGGAGGATCAGCAATATGAACTAACCAGTACCCCCCAGAGCTCGTGGCTCTAGCTGCATATGTATCAGAAGATGGCCTGGTCAGCCATCATTGGGAGGAGAGGCCCTTAGTCTTACAAAGATTATATACCCCAGTACAGGGGAATGCCAGGGCCAGGAACTGGGAGTGGGTGGGAGGGACGGGGGGGGAGGTATAAGGGATTTTTGGGATAGCATTTGAAATGTAAATGAAGAAAATATCTAATAATTGTAAAAAAAAAAAGAAAGAAAGAAAGAAAGAAAGAAAGAAAAGAAAAGAAAAGAAAAGAAAAGAAAAGAAAAGAAAAAGAAATGCTTGCTAAAGGTTTGCTGTGTCCAACACTGTGTGAGGGACATGAGGGCAAGTCAATTTGATACTCCCTAGCTTTTCACAAATTTGTATGAAGACAGAAGATGAGTGACTGAATTAAGATATAATCTCCGTAGAAATTGTTAGCGTAATTAGCAATGTGGTAGATGAGGCAGTGCATAAGACATATTGCAGTAGGTGGTAATTTTTTCTAGGAGTCCCTCAGACAAAGATCTGGAGTGCAATAATATTCCTCTGAAAGAAAACTAATATCCAGATTCTACGTAAAAGTGAGTAGGTGTCCTGAGAGACAGCAGCAAGACAAAGGGCTAGAAGAAGAGTGGGGAGAAGTCAAGGAGGACTGGGTTGAGGTAGGAGGGTCCGGCCGGGACAGATCTCAGGACAGGAGTCTCTTAAGTTCAATGCCAAGAAAAACAAAAGCAAGGGATGTTTTGGATCAAAGAGAAAATATGATCCAGATTATGTTTTAACACATGTTTTGCCAAGAAAACATGCTTCTCAATGTCAAAGAAAAGGAATCAGGCAAGGAAAGACTGTTAAAACCAGTGAGGATTGGAGTATTGAACTATGTAATAGACACAAGGCAGAATGAATTAAATAGATTACAAACTCCACATGACACTAATAGAGGTGTCCTCCAATGAAACAGCTACCCCATGCTTCTCCTTTACACTAGCAGCTTATGTGCTCTGTGTTTTTCAGATTCAGGATTTGTTATCACTGCTAATACACTTGGAAGATTGAGAGCTGTCTGAGAGCTATAGACTTCAGTGTGCTGAAGTCTAACTGATAACAAGTTATTATACTATCTTACACGATCTAGAATTCAGAAATTGCATCTAAAGTACGTGTGGTCCCCTTAGAATTACAATGCTTTTTCACTTGGGGATCACAGATACATATTACCAAAAGTCACCCTGAGTCTTCAACACCCTGAGTCTCTAGTCTGGCTTTCTAAGCCTTTCCTCAGATCTAGAACAGTACCTGCCAAATAATAGCTACTCAAATATACATGAAGATATTGGAGTATTGTAATGAATAGATGGAGAATTTTAGAGTGGGGAAGTTAATAAGACAGGAATCAGTCAATCTCAGGTAGTTTCTTTAGAAAAGCTACTGTGCACTCATCAATCCATAGGAATTAATAAATGCATTTACTAGTTTGACATATAATTTTGAAAGTTAAAAAAGTACAAACTGATAGATGCTTTGGCCATGTTGAGGCCACACATGTCATTTATAGCACTGAGTATTTCAATTGATCCACATCTATAGTACTCCTTCAGGCCATGGGTAGGGTGTGATAAAAGGTAAGGGAATGGAAACAGAATTGTCCAAAATGAATGATAGAAAGTTTTCATTTGTTGTCTTTATCTCACAGTGTTAATTGCACTGTGCATAGTCTGTGGGTGTGCTGGTGGTTTATTTTGTACTTCCCAGTTGGTTCTCAGGGGATCAGAAATGAGACTTGTCATGTGCACTGGCGATATTTTTGCTCATATGAGTATCACCGTAAGCTGACTGCTAATCCCATAGCAAAAGCATGAGGTCCTACTTATATGCTTACTCCTAAGTGTGGCCATTACACTTACGTTTTTGTTGTCAGGCAAGCTGGATTCCTCTGTAAACATACACACAGAGTTTGGTAGACTGGCAACCCCCATTTACATGGCCACTTTAGATCCAAAGCCCGTTCAGCACATGCTTTTATTTCCATTGCTGAAAGGCCTCCTGTGAGCCCCATTTGCCTTCTGGTTTGAGATCTTTGCAGTGTGCCATGGTACTCCAGACTAGGAATGCCAGGCTTTACTAATTTCTCTCATATAAAACAGAACCCACCATCAAAACTGCAAAATGGCCCTTGACTTCATCCAACAGCTGAAAGGACACTTTGGGAACACAGAGAAAATAATGGATATCTTATACAATGAAACCAAACAATTGAAGTTAGTCACTTAATCCCAAATGTGTGCCTATTCTCAATGACCCTCAGAGACCCTCTGGACCCTTTTCCTACAAGGTCCTTGCTTTCATCCATTGGACCTTCACCCTTCTCTTCTTTCCTTTCACACCCTCATCAGGGTAATAAAGAGAATTATTCTTTGCATCTTACTTAGTATCTTAATGGACTCCCTGAAAGCTTTTTCATGTCCAACATAAAAGGTCATATAGCTTTGTCAATACTTTTAAAACAAGGTATTATTTTAACTAAAAGGAATTTGTCTTCTCATTGGAATTCAAGTATGAGCTGCTAAAGTATTTTTCCCAGCTCAGTTGTATGAAGGACATAGACATTTGCTATGACCTATACCATATTCCTATCTCCATCTTGCTTATCTGCACCCTTTTCTAGTAGCAAGTTCTCACCAACACTTCAATGCTTTTGCTCACTCTTGTGTAAGCCTGGATATATTAATATCCACTTTGTATAGGTAAAGCCTACTTAATTGTAAAATCATCTTAGAAATAATGTACTTTAAAATAATCTCCATCCTACTGGGTAATGCTGCCTTTTTCTTAAGAGAAGCTTAAGTAATTCTATTACACCTGTATGCACTGCTATGCTAGGTTTTCTCATTCACATTACAACAGTCTGATCACTCTTTGCTCATTTCTCTGTCTTCATCTCCAGGCATCCTGGATCCTTGAATTCTAGTATCTATTTACCAAATGACTGAGATAATAAATGAATAAACCAGCAAGAGAGATTATGATGCTATCAATGGCAATCCCTTTCATTGTTACTCTAATAACTATACCTCTAATTTCAAAAGACATGAACGATGAGGACCCAAGGAATACAAGATTCTTTTTGTTTTCATTTTTGATCTCTTTAAAAAAAAAAAAAAACCACCACAGCTTTGACAGCAACTGGATATGTTGGTTACAAACACTCTGCTGTGTTTTGGCCCTTGAATCCTATACATTATGGCATATGCAAAAAAGTCATAATTTCAAGATGATAATTTGAATGAAAACAGATGGTATTTCGGTAGTGGCACACATAGATTCTTGCATCTTGCAGGTCATGTTCCCCAACTCCTCCTCTTGGGAAATATTACATTTGCCATGTTTCTTTCCCCACTTCCCTCTCCCCCACCCCAGCCATATGTTTCATAATGAGGGCACTTAAAATACCATAGAGTTGGCCTGTCCTCATGATATTTAAAATATGAGATGTGACAATATCTTAAACATGTTTCAAACACATGGCTGCCTAAGAAGAAGAAAAAGCAATGGAGAAAAGTTCACACTGAGTTATTTTGAGGGGAGGTCGCCTGGAAGGGAGGGAATGTCGTGTTAGGGATTTCGGATAACAGAAAAGCTGGCTGTTCCAGGCATAAAGCAGGAAAGATGGTGTTTGACAAATGTGCGATGGATGTTTCTGGGAAACAAGACTATCAGTCGGGAAATATATATTTTAATTTATAAAAGCAAAAAGCCTGGGCCACCCAAAGAGTTTGGCTATCTGTTCTGTAGTCTGAAGAGCATGTGAGAGAAAGGTCACCCATCTGCTTCTCTGGGTGTGATGCTGCTTTGCTGGGATCATCAGCTGCAGGGCTAGCCTCAGGGGAAACTTGGCTGGGCTTGCCACTGCTGGCAGCAGGTGAAATATCAGACGAAGACAGGATAAATAATAAATGAGCCCATTTTTCATATTTGGATGGAGGAAAATGTTAATAGAGTTAGGAACATTTGGATCCCTCATTCAAACACTGAATCTTGATTATTTCAGAACTGACCACAGTCTCCAAAGGCCTTGGCATTTCTCTTCCATAGGATGTGCTGACGAGTAGACCATATTTGAGACTGCTGATCATAAATCTAGATCTAGAGACATGACTATGAGTGTAGATCTTCTATGATGCAGCTAACAGTTCTTCAGTTAAAAATCAGTAGGGAAACAAACAGTGAACCCAAAGTGGGATCCACCTGAGGAAAGGCCTCAGTCTCCTTTCTCCTTGCAGTTCAAATTCTCTTTACCTCTCATTTGTAATGATGGTGACATCACCAGTCATGCATCTCTGGTTTGAAACCCCCTTCTCAGTAACTTTTGGCCTCCCATATGAGACTACCCTTTGCAGCCCTATAGTTCACAGTTTCAGCTTTAATCCAGGCTCTCACTTTCAACTCCAAATTGGCTAGTTTCAAAGTACGTTTCCAGCTCTTATCTACACAGATGTGGGAATGAGTTTTCACTGTCAGCACACTCTGCTTGTGGCATTTCTATGACCTCAAGTGGCCCCTCTCAGAAGCTCCTCTGTGCCTTGCAAATGGAGTTGAGGCACCTTTGTTCTGAACTAACCACCTCTGTAATGTGTTCTTCTCTCCATATTTCTATCAGAGCTTATTGGTTTCTACTTCAGTCCTTGAAAATGCATGCCTTATTTTGTCACATGTCATTCTTTTCTTTCCACATAGAGTACCCTTTTATTTCCTGACATTAAAAAAAAAAGACTTCAGACCACTCCAACCTGGTGTTTATAGGGTGTTACAGTGTTATAGAAGTAATCACCATACAGGACCTTAACTCTGAAACATTCAGTCAGTGTTTTGTCTTCCCAACTATACAGAAGGAAAATATTATCACTTTGTAGGATCCCCTTGGTTAGTGGAGTGCTATGAATATAATACATACCAACTAAATATATATTGAACAAATGAATAGATCATAACATCTAAAGAAAAAATGTTGGAGTCATTCACAGTAATCTTCTTTATTATTTATCATTTCACTTTCTGCAATTTCATCCACCAGGTTTCAACAATGGTACAGGAGTGATAAATTAGACATTCCAGAAACAAACTGTTCACAAATATTATATTCACACTGTTCTGTGCAGTGTGATAGAACCTCACACCGTCTACATTACTCTATCCACATGTGGACATCATCTATATCAATTCATCGACATGTGGATGTTAGCATTGCCCAGCATCACCATCCTGTATATGTTACCCACCTGGTAGTCTCTTCTTGTGTGCCTGGGTATCAGATGGATTGTCCTGTATCATGATACTTGTTAAGGAACTGTTCCTGTGGTGATGTAAGCCTACGTTATAAGCCTAAGCTTATGGTGTTCATCTCATTTCACTTTATCATATAATGTTAAATTGAATAAGATCCTATATCACTGTGAGAATCAAAAAGGTAAGGAGAGTAGAATAAAATTCATGGAAAGGAAACTCACATTCACTAAACTTTTATAGGTTTTAATTTATTATTAAATAAATATAATATAAAAATAATATTATTTTTATTAACAACTTGTTGAACTTAACATAAATTATGATTATTGTAGTTATGTATCTATGGAAAACATTGCAAACATGCATGCACATAACGCACACATGCACACACACACACACATATATATATATGGAGAGAGAGGGGGAATCAGATACTAGGCATACATTATGGTCTTAAATGTATTTCAAGTGGGTAAAGGGGAAAAATACTGGATCAATATTGCATGCAACATCTGATCATGAATGCTCTTGTTAAATTAGCCCACATAGCAGAAAGGTAAATCTCCAAACAAAAGAGGGAAAATTGGAATAAACTGAAAATTACTCTTTCTGAAAAAGAAAGACTTGTTACTGGTGCAGATATCCCAACTTACAGGTGGCTTTAAACTTACAGCCCTGTTTAAATCGTACATATCTGTCGGGAACAGTATAGATTTGGATACGACAGCTGCAGAAGCCAGTGCTGGTCTTTGTCTACAGGTTGAATCCAGGGCTCATTTCCATAAGTGTCAAAAGAAACCGTGCTACAGAATTCAACTAGCACAGAGTTCACAGGGTTTTGGGTTACTGTGTTGTAACAAGTGTTAGGGGAAGACATTTGTCAGTATAAATATATTTGTTTACGGTATTCAAATCCACAGAAGAGGAGTGGCCTGAGCATAATTCACAGTGGTAGAATCATAAATGTGGTTGAAAATATTTTTAAAATATATATGCTTTGTATTTTTTCAGGTTAGCTTTTTACCTAAATCCCCATATCTACCTATTTATGATCTCCTAAAGCATTTTTTTTCATGTCCCTTGCACCCCTATGATCCACGATAGTGTCTCAAACATTTTTCTTTTTCATGACCTTCATAGGTTTGAAGATTAATGGTCAAGAATTTTTATACTGTCCTTCATTTGGGATTTTCTTCATATTGTTTTTGAATTCAAGTTATGTCATTGATAAAAAAAAAACATAGAAATAAAGTGTGACTCACCCCCACCATGTTCTGGTACATGCTAATTCTGTGGTTTAGATGTCCTATCATAGCAAGAGCATTGCTATCAATGTTATTTAACATACCCTTTGTATTTTGAAAAAATAATAACTCCAAAACTTTCCTGGTTCTCTACATGTTATCTTTCTGACTTCTCTGTATCATTATAACAATACTGCATGCTTTCTTCATAACAGTCCTGCTCTCAGTACACCAAGAGTGCATGCTTTCTTCCCAGTTTCTCTGTTCTGTCATATTAAAGGTATTTGTATTTTCTGTGACTGTTCCATTATATCAGGAATATGTAATCATCTCAGGATTTATATGCTGTTATCATATCAAAGGTGCATGTTATTGCTATAACTCCTATGTCCCAGCATGTCAACTGCCTTGTCTCATCAAGCAAGGATATCTTCCTTTTTAATAAAGTCTCTATCCCATTATGCAAGTACATATTTCTCTACTTTCTTGTTCCATCAGGTCAAGAGTCTGTACAATGACTTCCCTTCCTTTTACATTAAGTGAACATGTTGCCCCAATGACTTTCCTATCCCATCACCTCAAGGACACATGCAGTCATTGTGACTTTCCTTCCATTCACATTAAGTGTGTATGCCATCTCCATGACCTTCCCACTCCCATCTTAGCAAGGCACATGATGTCTCTATGGCTTCTTTGCTTCTGTGGTATCTTCTTATATCTTTGTTCCTTCATAACAAGAATACAAGCTGTCACCAGGATACCCCCGGTGATATCAACTTCAACAGCCTATCCACTCTGAGTTTGCCATTTTCTTCACAATGAGGTTTTATTCTGTTCTACTCTATTCTTTCAGAAGCAAGTCAGTATACACTATACCTTAATGAAATTGGAATACCTAAAAAAAAACATTAAAATTTCTTTACATTCAAGATTTTTCTCACTAACATTACTGATACAATCAGTTATTCATTTATTGACATCTGCCTTTCATTGTATATGTAATTTTAAAAACATACAATCTTTTACAACATTTTCCAGGTTCATTTTGTAAAATCCACAATCCCAGTCATAGACTTAGCCATTTCTCCAAGAAGCTCCACATCTTTTACCTGGAGAAAAACATCAGAAACAATGAGCAGGGTGTTTATGGTACTTGTTACTACTTGGAAAACTCCCCTTCGCAAGAAAGACTGGCAAGGACAGATATGTATGCTAACTTGTGCATACACACATATCCACAGAGCTGTAATCATTGCTCATACTATGCTAAACATGAGCTCATACTAATCCTATGTCTATTCCTGCTCCTGGTTGCCTTCGTTTTTCTGTAGCCTACTGCACCAGTAATGAGAAAGCTACTTTCTACCATCTGCCACCCACTTATTTAATGCCAGTGTTATATGAATTGGTTTTAGAATTATTCAACCCTCTTTCCATCATAGAGCTCTTTATCAATGAGAATACATGGCAATTCAAAGATCTCTTAGCTGTTGGTTTTACAAATTTCCAAAGAGACTTAAATTAACTTCTTTCCCCGATCCATTGCAGTGAGGTTCTTCTTTATATAATACAAGTAATGAAGTTAGTCTCTCCGTTTTGGGGTTTTTCCAACCTAGTAGATGGTTTTCAGAGCTTTCTGTTTCTATTTTTCATACACCCTTCATTTTGTGACCCTTAACTCCTGGTCCCTTTTGTGTTTCCATTGCTTTGTCTTTTGTGGCATTATATAATTGAAATCATGTACTGTTTCCTTCATTTCATCTTATCTTACTTAGCTTCAACATTGAAAGTTCAACCTTCTTTCCATGTATTCAGTAGCTGGTGTCTTTTTATTATTGAATGATTATCATTCAAGTCTTTGCCAAATTGATACCAAGCTGGACATGTCTGGGAAGAGGAAACCAACACAGAGGAACTGCTTTCTTGAGACTGTTTGGTAGCCAAGCCTGTATAACATTTTCTTGACTGCTGATTGATTGGGGAGAGCCTGGCCCACTGTAGGTGGTGACATTCCTAGGTAGGCGGTCTCAGAATGTGTGAGAAAAGTAGCTGAGAAGGTCAAAGGAAGTGAGGCAGTAAATAATATCCATCTGTGTTCTCTCCTTTAGGTTACCAGTGTTAGAAGGGAAATTTTTTTTCTCTCTCTCCAGTAAATGTTAAGATTAGCAATAAATTTGGGTACAAAGTTCTCTATCAAATAGAGAATTTTTTGGTGTCTCAGCATATCATTTAGCTAATATGCTGGCCATTTTTAGCATGCTTGGGTGTTGATTTTTCGAAGATTTTTTCAATGTCAATTAATATTTTTTCTTTATATCTGTTGATACTGTTGATTACATTGAATTATTTTAGAGGTTAGGCCATCTTTGTGTTCCTGGATGAATTTTCACAGTACCCTGGTGTACGGTTCTTCTAAAACATTGTTCATTTGCTACCTTTTAAAGGATTGTTGAGTCTATGGTAACAAGAGATATGGAACTGGGAGTGGTGGCACACACCTTTAATCTCAGCACTTGGGAGGCAGAGGCAGGCGAATGTCTGAGTTCGAGACCAGCTTGGTCTACAGAGTGAGTTCCAGGACAGCCAGAGATACACAGAGAAACCCTGTCTTGAAAAAAACCAAAAGCCAAAAACCAAAAACCAGAAAAAAACAAAAAAACAAAACAAAACCAAAAAAAAACCCCAAAACCCAAAAACAAACAAACAAGCAAACAAAAACCAAAAAAACAAAAAAAAAAAAAAAAAAAGAAGAAGAAGAAGAGATATGGGGTCTCTGTAGCTATTATTGTTGTGATGGTCTGGAATTGGAGATAGCATAATGCAAGCCACATAGAATGAGTTAGAAAACTGTGTCCCAGATTTGATAGCATTTTTTGCACTACATTTTGGCAAAATTCTCCATGGAATGGAACTTGGTACATTCATCTCTTTAGAATATTAATTATATAATTCCTTTATTACTCATAGCGCCTTTAAAATTCTCATGCTGTAGTGTGTTATTATTAATAATAAAATAATTGATTAATTGCATTTATCTTCACTGTCATATATTTGTTTCTATTATTCATATATTATCCTTTTAATATTTGCAGGATTATTATATTTCTCTTTAACTCAATATACTGAAAATTTGTGCTTCATCTTTCTCTCATTGTTTAAATCAGACTGATACTAATTGTTTGTTTTTGCCAGATCTAGTTTTCTCATTCTTTGACTTTTTTCTGTATTATTCTCCTGATTTAATTATATTGGTCCCTATCCTAACTTTAAATTTTATTTTTACAATCACTTATGTTGGGAGATGATGGTACCAGTATGTGTGGAGATGCGAGGGACACATACTGGAGTTGTGTCTGCTTTGGAGGCAAGCATCTTCACTTGCTAAGCAATCTCAGCAGCCCTATTACTCAAACTTATGATTTTATTTTCCTCCTGCTTGTTTGACACAGTTTTCTTTCTATCTCTCTCGTTTTCTAAAACATCACCATGGAGTTAGCGATTCTGTAGATCATATACGTTCTAGTACAGGCAGTGCTAACATATCCTACTGTGCTCTATTTGCTATGCCTCATAAGTTTTAATAAGGTGAATTTTCATTTTCGTTTTAGTTAAAAAATTCAATTTCTCTAGAGGTTTGATTTTTGGGCCTTGTGTTATTTACAAGTAGGTTGTTTAACTCCTAAATATTTGATGCATGTCCCACTCTCTCTGTTGTTGATTTGCAGCTTAATACCACTGTGATCGGAGAACATATTTTGGATGATTTTTATTTTTCACATCTGTTATGTACCATTCGATGTCCCAGACTGTGGTTTATCTTCCTAAACATTCGGTGTGAGCTTGGAAAGAATGTGTGATTTGGTAGTGATGGAGAGAGTGCTCTCAAGGCCAGTTATGTCAAGTTCATCGAGAGTGTCCTAAACTCATTTCTGCCTTTCCTAATTTTCAGTCTTGCCAACCTAGAAATTACTAACATATTTTAAAGTGCTTAACTATAATAGTGGCTTTGTCTGTGTTTTAGTTTTGTTGCATTTTGCTTTATGTTTTGAAGCGATGTTGTTAGGAATATGCAGTTTGAACATTGAGTGTTACTGGAGAATCAACTCATTTATCATTACCTAGTGATTTCTTCTTTATCTTTGATATCCTTTCATGCTCTAAAGTCTATTCTGTTCTGAAATTAATGAGGCTACTCCAACTTTGAGCATGGTGTATATTTTTCTATTCACATATTTTACTGATTTTTGTTAAATATTGAAGACTGAATCCCAGACATCAAACATACTCAAGAAGCTCTTTGCCACAGGACCACATCCCCAGATATAAAATTTCCTTAATTTAAACTTACATTATTCTTTATCATTACCATGAATTTCTTGCAGACAACACAGAGTTGGATTTAATTTTTATTCATTTGAATAGATCTTTGGCTTATATTGGTACCCATATAAAACACATATTTGAAGGGACGTGTTTATTGCTTGCTATCAACTTTGGTTTTGTTTTTATTCCTTTATTTGCCTTTCCTGGTGATAACAGAGCATTATATATGATGTCATTGCAATTCCTTTGAGCAGATCAATTATATTTCATTTTAAAATGTTAATGGGTGCTCCAAACTTTGCAGAATGCAATGAAACAAATCCAGCTATACTTTAAATAACACTATATCAGTTCATGTGCACTGCAGCCTTCTCATACTTCTCTCCAATCTCCCATCCCTCCTTAGACTGTTGGCATCTACTTCCTTTGTTCTAATTCTATAAGCAACCAGCAGAGTCATTTCACTACTTTTAATCTTAGGTTACTGTGACTTCTTTGCTATGGTGGACTATCACCTGGAGCTATGAGCTAAAATAGACTTTTGCTCTCCTCATTTGTTTTCAACTACACCCATTCTCTTTAAGCCCCTCACAGTTGGGAACCCCCCAAATTATCCTTGGCTGAGAGAGGTAGTGAGAGTTCTTATAGACTCAGCATTTCATCAGCCTCCAAGCCACAGTTCCTATAGTAAAATGATAAGAAACATAATCCTCATGTCAAAAGGTATATGGAGTGAAATTAGGGAGAAATAGATTCAACCTCCCCAGAGTACTCTCCAGATCTCTGGATTTTAATAGTGAAGTTGTGAAACTGAATATTAAATGTATTATGTACTCAGCAAGCTTATTAGGGATTTAGTGGCCAGCATATTATTGAGATCACCTTCTGCATAGCAAATCTCTAAATTTTAATCTCCCAGAAGACCATCTTCCTTCAGCTCAGACTACATAGTTTCATGAATAGCTTAAGCACAGTGAGCCCTGTTTTGAGATCTGAAAACTGAGGGAACTTTCTTGAAATCCAAGTTTCACAATGCTAGCCATGAGCCACGTCTACAGGTGAGTTCAGCCCAAATAACATACTTTATATGAATAGTTTAAGCACAGTGAGCTCTGTTTTGAACTTGGAGAATTGTGGTTACCTACAAATCAAAGTTTTGCAATGCTAGCCATGAGATACATCTACAGACAAGTTCTGAGGGAGCACACTGAGGCCCGCTGTGTTGACTTATCAAAGTTGTCTCCAGCCTCTGCTTCAGAGAAGTAGATGCAATCAGTTGTTTGTTTGTTTGTTTGTTTGTTTGTTTGTTTGTTGGGAGGATTGGTTGGTTTGAGGTTTTGTTTGTTTATTTGTCTGTTTTGTGCTCAACTGTCCAGCTTTTAGAACACTGATGGTCCACACAACCTGAGATCTCTAGAAAATCAAAAGGAAGCCTTACTGTTCTCTTGTCAGGTTTTTCCTATTGAACATGTGGAAATATTGTCATCTTAAGTCTTTACACATCAGACTTAAAATGAAATTCCTAATCAACACTGTAATAGTGTAGCCTTTTCTGTAGGAGAATTTATTCATGAACACTTTGTTGCAGTGGTTAACAATAGCTCAATCTTCTTTGTCCTTCTTGATCAGGCAAGAGCTTCCAGGAGATGTGTATACAAATACATGTGCATGTGTTAAAATGTGGATTTACACGTATGTGTAAGTATTTGTGTATGTGTATGTGTTTATATTCATATATGTGCACATGTATATGTAGTGAAATGGTGGCATTAAAAACACTCATTAAAATTTTATAATAATAATCAACTGTCTACATATTAAAGCCCGTGGGAAGATATCTATAAGATGTTACTGTTTGAGCTCAAGCCAACACTAATTAACTTTTAAAAAATATTGGTTGTTGAATTCAAACTTCAGGATTTTAAAGCTTCTCCACATATTTTAAATATACAGTCAGATTACAAACAAAAAAACTCTGCCTGGAAAGACTTCTTAAGAACTAGATCTTAATATTCCCAGAGTTCTCTCGATACTTTTTAGGCTAGAGTAGAGTAGGCATACTTTTATGCCTACCAATTAATCACCAGAGGAAGTGAAAACAGGAGAGTTGGATTTCCAAAAACATCCTCAAATATATGACCAGGATATATTTACTAAGTAACATAATCATAGCTGAGAGTAGACTGGGCAGCTTAACTTAAGCTTAAATATCTGTGTTTTCTAAGCAAGGTCCAAATTTTTACCAGGTAGATTCCAGTTTCAAAGTCATTTCACATAGTTTATTATCCCATTGCTAGACACTACAAGCATCAACTAGCTCACCACTCTCAGCAGTCGCAAGCAACCTGCTCCCTGTGAAGATGAGTGTATCACGATATCTTGTGATTGTTGAAAAAGTAAGAACGTCAAAGATTCATGATGAGTGAGTCAATTATTCAAGTAAAGATACTGAGCTAAGGCTGAGTTCTTTCTTTCCAATCCCAAATAGTTTTGGATTCTTGGGGTCTGGTTGGCAGTACCCTGGTCCAGAGGTCACTTTGTGTGATGCTGAAAGACAAATGTCAATTATGTGTCCCTATTTCTTCTATAAGAACTCATTAGGAGGCAAAGCAGGACATTTTGAGGCAATAATAAGTGACAGTCTTGTCTCATAGCCTTCATGAACTTTCCCCCATGCTTATCGCTATGTTTCCTTGGAATGTCTCGTTACAGAGTTGAGTTCTTCGAGGCTGGCTATGAGATATGCCATGAAGCACTGTTCTTTACAAGGTTGTGCAGTGTCAAGAAAGGCTTGAGATGAGTTTACAGAGTAGCTTGTCTTGCTACTGTCTACATAGAAATAACATGTTCCTCACAGGGCAGTAGCCAAAAGGATAGAGTCATATAGAGAAACAAAATTGCAGACCTGTAAAGCAAACCAGAATTGTCATCACCAACCTGTAGAGCCACAAATACAAATATTGATATTTCAAGCTACTGAGTTTGGTGGTGTTTTGTTACCCAGCATGATTTTTAACCACAGATGACTGATACATCAGTACCATTTATAATATAAAAACATTTCGAAACACATGCCCAATAATAGAATCTTGTGAGTAAAGTCTCATGTACTACTCCTACTGTAACAATATATTTTACATGGTTTTTAAGGTGTGTGAGAGAAAGAGAGAGAAAAAGAGAGAGAGGCTATGCCACATATGTATGGGTAAACATAGCAGCCAGAGGGATTGGATCCCATGAAGTTGTATGCTTGTTATTTCTGTTTCTGTGTATCTGTATGCATTTATGTATCAACAAATTACATTTCTGCACAAGAAAAATTGAAAAAGCTGAAAAACCAAATAATAAAGGTAGTTTTTTCCAAATGCTAAAGTGAATGATGCTTTAACATATACATATACATATATATATATACATATATATATATATATATATATATATATATATATACACATATATATTTACCCTCCTAATTTTTTAGAGCTCAAACAATGGGAAGAAGGAGAAAATGAAGAGAAATTAATATTCCTGGCAGATAGCTATATATTTCTATTCAGTTTTTCAAACTTTGAGTTTATCCCTTTGCATGCTAACATGATTGGAAACATCTGAGAGACTCTCTCTGCACTTGTCATTGTTTGTAAAATCTGAATGAATGAGCATCTAAATGAGGGTGCATAGTTTATTGATGTCAATAAATGTTTTCATCACCATAATGTGTCATTTGTAATTTGTATTTGCTTTTTCTTCTTGATTCGTAGTGATCTTTTTGCAAAACAGTTTTTGTGACACAATAGGCACTCAGTGTCCATTTGGTGAGTCCGTGAATGAATGGCTGAAATACTGAGAATGATGGAATGAATGTCAGATGCAGGAGAGATGCTCAAACAAAACAATGGCTCTTTTCCAATCACACTTGTCTAGCAAGAGGATGTGATGGGAGGCAGGACCAGCTGCTAATTGGATCTGTCCCAAAGTAAAGGGGGTAACTGTCTATAGTACATCTATATGAGCACCACTGAGGTACTGTTCTTCTTCATAAAACAACTGACATTTAGTAAATAGTGTGGGATTATGAAATACACTGTGTCCAGTGCTACATTGCTATAAATAAATTACTCCAATAGAACACTGGAAAAAATCTCAAAATGTTTGTATCACCAAGGAACTCATGTCTTTAGAATAGTGACTGTCATATTTTCATGGATGCTTGAATATGATTAGGATGAAGAATTCAAGCTGGATCAAGTATATGTATATGTATATGTATGTGTGTGTGTGTGTGTGTGTGTGTGTGTGTGTGTGTGTGTATGAGTATGTGTATGTGTATGTACATGTACATGTATATGATGTATATGTATAATTATGGTAAAGTATTCCAAACATCCCAAGAGCAGACAACATAATTTCGACTTGCAGAGTAATGCCCATTCTTTCTAGGTGGCACAGCATTAGTTCAACTCCCAGCTTATAGAAATCACAATCAAATAGACCTTCAGTATGCCAGTGTCAGCCAACCTAGACAGAAAACTAAAAGCACTTCATTTCTAAAGGAATCTGAAAATTAGGACAGTTAGACTATTTTTTTTCCTAGAAAGCAATGCCCGTTACAGACAAGGAATATGTTAAAAGTTCTCCAATGTAGTTCTGAACCTAAAGTTAGCAAGTAAGTAAAATGTACACATATTTATGAAGAACTTTAATTTAGAAATTAGGCATAATGGATAAATTATTAAAAAGTACTTGTATTGCTTTTATGTGCTTTGTGGAGATGATATATGTATAAATGAAGAATGGAGTACCTTATATGCAAATAACACATACCGTATAATAGGGATTAAGCACTTGCAGAATTCATTCATTACCTGAATGGGTCCTGGAATCAGTTTCCGGTAGGCAACAATGAGTGCTTCACCATATCCCATTATCTTTTTGTGATGATGTGGGCTGAGGTAATAACTCTATAATAAGATGTTATGACAGAGTAGCAAACTATTATGCAGGATTCTTAGTATATAAGCTTTGAAATTTTGTGAAAATATATCTGATACCAAGACAGCTACCACATAATGAGCAAATAGACCAGAGACTAGAAAAATGGATTATTCAAACACTCCATGAGAAAAATTTGAACACAGCACAATCTAATAATACAAATGTAAACGTTGCTTACTTTAAGTTTTATAAAATGTTTGTTTTCTTTTAGACTCAAAATTGTTGGCCAAGAATGGATGTCATATAACTGAAAATTCAGAAAGCCAAAGTATTTTAAGGGAGAACTGGTTGTGTAATTCAGTTCAGAATTATGTTTCAGCTCTTCTTTATGGACAGATTAGGAAGACTTTATGTCTTAACCCATGGGCTCGCTTTTCAAAAATGCTATGGACTACCTAATTTGTACAAACCAAAATTTATTTCGCATAGTTCTAGAGTCTGGGACATTGAAGATCAAAGCTCCAGGAGATTTGGTGTCTGGTGAGGTTCTGATGGCTGCTCCTGAGTTGGTGGTTTGCTGCAGTATCCTCCACAGGGAACAAACACTGTTTGTTCACAAGAAGGATAAAGAAAGCCCATGCTAGTCCTCTGTAGCTCCACTAGAGAACTGGTTGCTACCACCTTGAATATAAAGATCCCAAGACTTAACCTCTTCCCAAGATGCACCTCTTCTCACTACCAGTACAACTGAGAGTAAGAGTTAATGTCAATTTTGGGAATGACATGCATTCAGCCTGTGAACCTACAGTAACCTATGTCTAAGGTTACTTTTGTGCAGTGCTGTGTAGGAAGCTTTGAACAAGGCTAGATGTGCTCCATAACTAGCAGATACCAGTCATCCATTAATATAATTTCTTTTCTGTGAAGGGATCTAATTGTACCTTGTCACTATGAAATGTATAAAGTTATTCATACATACTGTGTGACATAGATGTCTTCTATAGTAAGCACTAAAAAATTACTAGCAGCCTTTCTCTTCTTACTACCTTTCATCTTTTCCTTCTGTCTTTCTTTCTATGCCTTCCCATTCTTTCCTGATTCTTTATATCTCACATATGAGAAATGGATGATGCAAAAACCATATGCTTCAGTAAGATCGATACAAGAAAAATGCCTTCTGTTAACAGCCTCCTACAGCTCTACAATTGAGTTTTCCCTCTGTATTATGGATTCTTCCAGTTTATAAGAACAAAAGTGCCTCTTTCATTCTGAATAACCACACATGATATCTACCATGTGTCCCATTCATTGGGACCCTTTGCATTTCACTGACCACTATCTCGCAAGCAGAAATGCCTCTTGGGGGCATCCTGCCCGATCTATGAAGGTCCATGTTTCTAGTTATAGTCTAATGTTGCATTTTCTGCCGGGTACAGAAATAAAAATCTTCACAAGATTTCCCTCTGGTCTTTCCAACTCCACAAGTATCTGTAATTTGGACAAATTTATTTTTGCAAAAATAGAAATGTTCCTTCTGATTCCTTGTTTTATATACTAAGTAATTATTGAATATTAATCATGTATTCATAGAAATAAACAATATCAATACACATTAAAATGGTAAGTACTTATGATTATCAGTATTTTATATTAAGCTATTAAGTGCAAAATGGATAAATAAATAGGTCAAGGAGAGAAAAGCTATGCTAATTGATACATGGATAGATAGATAGACATATAGATAGATAGATAGATAGATAGATAGATAGATAGATAGATAGATGATAGGTTGTAAGTGACACTGGCAACTGTATGTGTAATTTTGTATGTGACCAGTCTAGAAGAATGATTTTTAATAAATTTTCAGATTCAGTGCCAAATGGTCATGAACAAATAATATATGCCATGCTTCTCACTGACTGTACTTGAGAGAGGTGTCCCTCTTTTGGCTCATATCAATGCACTGGGATATATATTTATCCTCAGTTGCCCCAAGTTTTTATGAAAAAAATGCTATAATGTTCAAGTTGAACCAATGTTTTCTCAACCTTTTTATTGGATTTGCTTCCTCTAGGTGGGTGTCATTTTCAAACAAATTCCTCTGAAGTTAGAAGTTGTAGCTGCTTCAACAGGAACAGTTGAAATAATTGTTCAAGTCAGATGCCAATCCTTACCCTCCCTTTTATAAGACCTTAGAGTAAAAGTTAATTGTATTTGAGTCACAATTGTATTTATCATGTGCATATACTGGCACAGATTTATTTTTAAGGAGTAAGTCCTAAGTTCTGATCCTAGAACCAGGGGACAGAACATCATCTGTACCAGAACCTGAGAGTAAGTTGAAAATATCCTGAGGTCGTTAAAATATCAGAGATGTCGTATAGATAATGTCACTTTATTGTCATCCTTAGAGGCGCAGGTCCTTGGGCAGTATTGAGAAATCATGGTCTGGATTACATGGTAACGATTTTCAAAAAGTTTTTAGCCTCAGCCTATCAACTCATGAGCTTTTCCTTCTCAGTAAGAGGGACAAGTTTTTTATGAAGACCACACAAGAACTAATATTAATGCTGGGTTATGTGTTCCTATCTTTTGCTAATTTAATTCTTTCATGGTATAGAAATGACCCAGACAGTCTCAAATTAATAATAAGGCTGTAAGTGGCACCTGGTAATTTTTCCCCTCTAGGATTCACCTGCTTTGACATCTCTTCACCTGTAGCATCATGAACTTGACCGTGCATGTGCAACCATTGGAGAATACTGGAAAATACTCAGTGTTGGCACTGTGTGCTTAAGTAGTTCAAAGTGACTATCATACTTCAAATTATAGAATGTTTTTATAGAAGAAAAGAATTTATATAATATAAATAAGGAATATGTAAAAACATATGCATACACGTGCATATACAAATGTCCTTTCAGGGGGACAGGAGTTCTATAGGAAAGGTATTGTTTTTACAGATTGGTAATTAAAACCCAGAAGAGTAAAAAAGAAAGAAAAGAAAGAAAGAAAGAGAGAAAGAAAGAAAGACAGAAAGAAAAGAAAAGAAAAGAAAAGAAAAAGAAAACATATTTTTCAAATTTTATTTTTTTATGCTACTTAATTTTATTAGTGCTTTAATTCCCACAAAATACCCTCTCAGACCCTGTTGTAAAGCAGCCCCACCTGTCCCTAACTGTAAAATAAGGCAGCAAACGCTTAAAGCAACCTAATTTCTCCCCCAAGAAATTTTTCATCTACTGAGGACTTGACATATTTAAAGTGAAGTGTGTCTGTGACTCTAGGCAGCACCTCATGTTACCCCCCCACCCCCACACACACACTCATGGCTGCTCACTTTGGCTATGAAAGAATGAAAAGGTGTGTATGGTAGAAAGGGGATCATTAGGAGCTTTGAATGGGAGCAGCATTTATCAGAAGGCATGTGAGAAGAATTCCTCATTTATTTCATAATACTAAGAAGTTGCCGGTAGTAGATGGAAGGTAAATAGAAAAGAGGACTTTCATATAATATATTGGGGACAGTGAACATTGTGGAAAAGACAGCATAAAAAGAACAGTGAGTAAATAAAATGTCCAATGGTTTGCTCTCCCCTGAGATGGCAGCTACTCACATAGTGGGCAAAGCCAGCTTTCCTTACCATGTCCTCAGACGCAACCACTGTTGTCCCCTCTTTTAGGGAAACCTCATGTAGACGGATTTATGGTGCTTTCGATTCTAGGGGACAATAATGACTATGAAGTTCTTAGTCATGGGCTGGGGAGATGGTTCAGTGAGTAAAGCATTTGCAAGCGTGGAGATTGGAGTTTAAATTCTCATACCAGTAGTGAGGCTGTGTTTAGTAGCTCACCTCCATTATCACAGCATTCCGAAGTCAATGTGGGAGGCAGAGTGGAGAAACCACAGCAGTTCACAGGCCAGTTCATGTGGGGTACACCGTAAACACACCAAAAGGTAGTAGGCACTTTCTCACACAAGCTGGAGTTAAGGATTAACACCTGAGGTTGTCTCTTGACCTCCACACAAGCCATGTGATATATGTACACCTACATTCAAACACAGGAAGACAGATAGACAGACAGACAGACAGACAGACACACACACACACACACACACACACACACACATACACACACACACACACACACACACACAGACACCACAGTGCTAAACCAAGCAAGATATTTAGCAGAGAACAGACAACTGATGAATCTTACTATTTTCAAAGTATATATACTGCAGATGCAAAATGCCATGTCCTTACTATGAATCAGGTGGTGAAGACACAAGTCCAGGGTGATAGATTATAGAACAGACTCCGGAGTAAGGCCATTTACAGTTTGAATTCAACTTCTGCCATTTACAAGTTCAAGAATCTCTGTCAAATGACTTGCCTTCTTGAGCTGTATTTCCTTTCTCTGAAGATGTTAGCTCCATACCTACTGCAGGGGGGTAGCTCAAAGTCTATTCTGTGTTCCCTATGTCTTGCCCTTCTTGTCAGCCAGAGTATTAATTCAAGGCCATGGCAGTTGAAAGTACTCACAGTTTACAGGGATGAGACACAGAGAGAAATAATCACAGTAGCTCAAGGTGTATGCCCTGGTGAACACTGGTGTGCTTGTCAGAGGCAGGGTGTGATCTTCTTTCTTGGGTAGATTAAAAAGTCTGTCTCCACAGTTTGTGGAGGCTAAACTTGGGGTGCACACAAGGTCAACACATATCGTGATCAGAACCTGAGGAATTATTAAAAAAAATGATTCCAGAGAAGAGATGTGAAACTTGACTGTTAGAAATACTCAGGAAAACAGCAAGATTGTACTGTATGTTTGAACCCAAATTTCATCAAAAACCTTAGAAATATTTCTGAGGTTCAGAATTCAGGCAACACACCTGAAAACCAACCTTTGTCAAACCAAAAGCTCCCTCACAAAGCCAGTCTTCACAGTATTTGGCATTCATTTGTCACATAGTAATTATCCTATTAATCCAAATTAAACCCTTATCTCAGGCTCTTCATCCAAAGTGTGAATATAACAATTACCAGGAGGCTAAAAAGGGAGGAGGTTTTCAGAGCTGTGCCTTGTCACGAGAGCAGACATTCTGATTGTGGCAGCAAGAGAGAAATATGATATTAGCGTGCATAAGAACTGAGATGTGAATGTATTGAAGAAATCTGATAAATTACAGGTTTGTGAAGGATTTGAGAAGTTCAGGTAGCAATCTCCAGGTAGAGTCGAAAAATTGATGAAGTCTCAGTTACCTGGAGTAACAGAGCCCTCAAATTCGATGTTACAGGGGGGGTTGGTTGTTTGGTAAGCAAATAAAAGCCCTAATAAAAGCCTTTCACTTTAATTAGATACTTGGGACAAGCATCCACACAGCCTCTTCAAGGAGATTCCGCACATTCCATTGTGGTTGCTTAGCGGTGGCACCCTGGAGGGACTGGAAAGATTCAGATAATTCCAACAAAACAAAACAAAACAAAACAAAAACAGTAACAAGAAAAAATATGTCTCTGTGCCTGTGTGTTTCCCTGTACGTGTGTGTGTGTGTGGGGGGGTGCGTGTGCGTTCTTGCTCGCCCGCGCGTCTGTGTGTGTGTGTGTGTGTGTGTGTGTGTGTGTGTGTGTGTGTGAGAGAGAGAGAGAGAGAGAGAGAGAGAGAGAGAGAGAGAGAGAGAGAGAGAGAGAGAGATCCCATAAATGCCTATGCAGGCAACTGAAGGACAATCTCGGTCTGAATGCCTCCGTTCAGAGATTATGAGCAAGAGACAACATGCCCAGCTATTTGACTGGGAAAGTTAACATCAAATGTAAATTTCTCCTCCTTTTAGTGAGATTTAATCGAATTATTCAATAAAAATTAAGACTCCCACACTTGAACATGAACTTTTAGATGCTCTGTCTGAGCAGCCCCCAGAGCAGTCCCAGTTTTTACCTCATGTGAAGGTAAGCCCCATGTGAGGTCTACTGCAAAGGTCAGTTTAGGAACTTTGGGAAGGTCGTGAAACACTTGCCCCTGAGGAAGGGAGAGGCTCATTAACATTTCTCAGACCACAGGGCTGGAACCCACCTACAGGTGGGGACACATCAGGCAGGACTGCTCACCTTCAGACAAGGGAAGGCCTTGTCACCACATTCCCTAATGACCAATCAGTTTAAAGGGTGCATTGTTCCACCAATCATATTGTGACTAGTTGCTGATGCTCTATTTTGCCCCTGGAAACCATATAAAAACTCGCTGGGGGTCCGCAGCCTCTCCTTCAGGTCTGGGATGATCCCAGTGTACTGGAACAATAAATTCCTCTTGCTTTTTGCATCAATCCCGGCTCCACTCAGGGGTTCTCCAGTAAGCTAAGGCTCCCCAGAGGTCTTACACTATGAATTCTAATTCTCTAGGGCTCAGCACTGGAGGCATCTCTGACTGGTAATTCACTAATTTTACTGTTTGCCATGTAAACAGTCCTTATAGACTAATCTTGCGTGTCAACTGGACTGAATCCAGGATCCACTAGATCTAAGCAAATCTGAGGGTTTCTCCTGGAAAGATTAACAGCGAGATAACTCCTCCTGCAGAGTGGGCGGTACTTTTAGACAGTGGCCCAGCTTTCGATTCTTGCTGATGAGTTCATCGTCTATGTCTCTATGTCTGCTGTTGCTGGTTTTTATTGTCATTAAAACCCAGGTTCTTTTGCCTTCTAAGGACCAGAGGCTTTGCAGCAATCCCCCAGTCCTTCAGTATCAGAATGATACTGCTTACACATCCAGTCAAATGAACTGAGTGCCTGCAGGGATCTAAGCTTTTCCGCGTGGGGACAGCCTTGGACTGCAGAGTCATTATCCTGCAAGCCTACCTATACTCTCTTATATTGTTTGTATCGGTTGGTCTTTCTGGGGAGTCCTGTCCAACTATCTGGTCTCTGACCTACTTTGAAAGTCAGGACCAATGCCTATGATCTAGAAATAAATCCAACAATACCACCGAATTTATCATTGGAGAGAGTTCTGAGTTGTAATTCAGCTCTTGTACCAGCTAGAACAGTGACAGGGCCCACATTCCATAAGCAAGGAGAGTCTCAGATGAGATGTGAAGATTAAAAATGTAGCAAAGTTAAACCCCCAGTAAATTGCCCAACAGACAATGAGTTATGAATATTCATTCCTCCCAGCAACTGCTTTATCTGTTAATATGAAGATAAATGTGCAGATTTGAGTAAGTCTGATACTGCATATTTTGATCAGGGAATTACTACCAAAACAAAATGAAGGTCACATTCCCCTTACAATAAAGAGTTACAAAATATTGACACCAACTCCTGATGAAGTTAAAAAGAAACAAATGTGCCCCTATTGTTACTACTTTTAAAAAAAGCAATGCACTCTTAAAAGTTTAAAAATGATCAGATTTAGTTTTCCTCCTGTGGAATTTCTTTAGAAATATGCTCACTTCAGCTTTCTTCAAAAGGAAAGAGAATTTTGAAGCAATCTGACACTTAAAGCATCCATTTACATGTCTTGTTATGGCTATGGTTGAATATTTTCTACAGTTTGTACAGTGATGTGTAATCTGCAAAGCACTGATGTTGAAAGGGACCATTAGGAACTGATTAGATCATGAGGGTGCTGCCTCAAGTGGATCAATGCTTTTACTACAGTATTAAGTGAGTGAGTTAGCTATAAATAGAATAAGGCTGTGGTAACAAATGCTTGGTATGTTCTCTCTGTTGTCTCTATCTTTGTCTCTCTGTCTCTGTGTTTCTCTCTGTCTCTGTCTATCTCTGTCTCTCTGTCTCTTGTCTCTCTCTGTCTGTTTGTCTATCTCTTCTCTTTGTGGGTCTTTTCCTGTCTCTTTGTCTTCCTCTCTCTATCTTTCTTTCGTCCTCTGTCTGTTCTGTCTCTGTCTCGGTGTGTCTCTCTGTCTCTGTCTCTCTCTCCCTCTTCCTCCCTCCGTCCTTTGTGATTTTTGGCCTGAGATGAAATGGCAGGTAAGAAAATTCCCGCTAGGTAGGAGACCCTTGACCTTGCATTGGACTTCCCAGCCTCTTAAATTAGGGAAACAAACAAAAACACCTTCTGTTCTTCATAAATTACCCAGTTTGTGATTATCTGTCACAGAAATGCAAAATAGATTAAGATAGTTATAAAGAGACTGAAAATAACAATTAAGAGTATATTGCAGCAAGAAACAGTATCTTCACTGCAATATGAGAAGAACAGTACAAATATGCTCTATTACGTTGTTACAATTTAAAGTATTTATATAGAGAAGACAAGAAAATGAACAATTGCTGTGGGGTTGAAATGTGAATTTTTTTTTTTTTAGGAAGACTGTTATTTTTGTACTGCAGCTTTTTGACCCAGTCTATTGCCCATCCTTTCCAATGTTTATAAGAAACTATAGGCATGTTGTCACATACACAGAGCATCCTGACATAAAATCACTGTGAATATCTCTGATAGGTACAGAAAGCTTGGTTAGCACCCAGTCCATCCTGCCTAGATTTCAGGCCCTAAGAGGAAGCCGGGGTTCCTTGATAGTAAATTATGGATGTCAGCAGGAAAATCAAGCTCAACAATGGAAAACAAGCAACATCTAGAATGGCTATGCCAACCCAGGATAGAACACTGACTGCATGGGGACATGGACAGCTGTTCCCAGTGAGGATTGACTAAAGATCCACTATAATTCCTGAATCATGTGGAAGATGTACTTCACTCAATGATCCTGGGATGGAATCAACATAAGTTCATTTTCATATGCCGATTAAGAATAATCAGAGAATCGTATACTGAGTCAGACTGCCCCAAAGAAAGATTACATTTCCCTTTCGGTGATCCTGCTTTTCTGGGACTACATGCTTCAAGGCCATATCTGATTATATGGGTATCATCCTGACACACTAGTCCTACATTTACTTGCTTGAACCTTCAGAACAAGCTCTGACTGTAGGCTGACCCAGCAGGATTTTATTTTTCTACAGTTCTGGAGACTAGATATATGTGTTCTGAGTTGATTTAGTCACAGAACTCTTTTCTCTCCTTGGCTTGTAGAGGATCATATTCTGATCCCATCTTCAGACTGCCACTGTCTTCTTTTTCTCACTCCACGTCCAAATTTCTCCTTTGTACGGGAACATCAATAAGATTGGATTAGAAACTGCTGTAATGATGTCATAGCAATGGTACGACCTCTTTAAAGGCCCCAAACATAAGGAAACTCCCTTGTAAAGCAGGGTGACAAGTCATGTGATTCAATGTGCATATGTGCAGAGTCTGCATGGAAGCTTATGGAAGACTGCCTGTCTAAATCCTTGTTTTATACAGCATGACATTTGGGCATTGAAATGGAGCTTTCTAAGATTATAATGAGCAAATACAAGTTCAGGGCCCATCTTCAGAATCTCCTTGTGATTGATCCACTGTAAAAATATCACTTTTACATTCTTCTTTCTCACCCCTGGGCCTTCTCTTTGGCTCACAAAATAAATCCATTTTCATAGCTTCAAAAATTCAAGCTCAGGAAAGCACAAAACGAAAATCCCAAGCCATTGGCTCAAAGTCAAATAGAGAGTCCAAGGAACCAAATTTGCAATAAGTCCCAGATACCCCCTGTTAAAACACTCAGCGTGTCATTATTACAAACTTAACTTACTGACCTAAGATGTCAGTATGTTATTTTACTCTGTCTGCCATGAGAATAGGCAACATTTTTCATAAAGAAAAATTGGTTAAGATATGGTCTGACTCCAATATTCAACCTGTGCCAATTTGAAATAAATATTTCCTCTTCCCCAGTTGATTCTCATTTCAGTCACAAAACTTGTACTTATCAATATGGAAGTCAATACTTTATAGATCCTAATAAAAATGCAACACTGTCTTCTCTCTCTCTCTCTCTCTCTCTCTCTCTCTCTCTCTCTCTCTCTCTCTCTCTCTCTCTCTGTGTGTGTGTGTGTGTGATACTATTATTGACATTTTTGGTTTTCTACATTGTTTCCAAAGTAGGAAACAGAGTTCCAAATTACTTGCCCAGACTTGTAAGGGGAGGATTTTCTAAAGACATGTGTTACCTATATGCATGTTCTTCATCACATGAGTTGGCTCAGCCAGTGAACAGAGCACAGGGAACCTACATGACAGAGCTGGAGCTTGTCCTATACTCAGTCCCTTAACTCTGCAGCATTATCAATGTTCACATCAAAGATCAGGGTGTGAAAAACGTAAATATTTAAGTCCCCTTTAATAGAGACAAACATAATCTAACAAGATTTAGCGATGTCTTGGTGAGCTGAACCATGTTTCATATACTATGGGGAAGTAGAAGAAAGCTAAGTTTTGCTGGAGATGGAATGGAATCATCTCCCCTCACTGGTACATGCAAACTGTTGCTTATCATTCTTAAAGTACACTCTGAGCTTTTACCCGCCTAGTACCATCAGGCCTGCAGGTCTTCGTGAAGCTGAAATTGCAGGTTTCTTTTGCACAGGATGGGGTTTGCTAAAACTGTCAAGAAGAAGGTCTATGTTAAGAAATACCATGGAAGGTTTAGAAAGTGATGAGAAGGTAAAATCAGCTACTGTGCTTGGAAATGTTTGATGATCCAGTAAACAATAAGTAAGTGCAGCACACCCAAATACAGGATGACAGTTCATGTAACTGACATAGAGATCCTCTGTCAGACTGTACATGCCCACACAGAAGGGGATACCATAGTGTGTCCATATATGCAAATGGAATTATGGTATGAAAGTTGGCCTGGACAAATAGGCTGCAGCTTATTGCACTGGCCTGCTGCTGCCCACAGGCTTCTCTCCAGGTTTAGCATAGGTCAAGTAGAGGTGACTGGAGGTGAATGCAAAGTGGAAAGCACTGGTAAGGGAAGTAAAGAAGAAGGCATGGAGCCATCCAAAATGTCCCTTGCCCAGAAGAAAGACCTGGTTACTCCAAAGAAGGCAAGCTTATCTCAGAGCTGAAGAAGGGCTGTGAAGGATAAAGCTATTTTTTTGAAGATTTTTTTCATAAAGACAATAAACTTATTGGCTAGACAAAAACAAATACACCAACACAAAACAAACAAACAAACAAACAAACAAATACAGTGAGACTTCTTCATTCTTCTTTTCCTTATTTGTGATAGAATCATTTAAGTTTCAAATCTCCTAGTCTAGCAGTTCCTAGATTTGCTGGTAAGACATTGTCGTCCAGGTGCCTCTCTGATAATGTCTGTTGAAGGGATTATCAATTACATTGGTAGCCTGAGTATTGAAACTTCTCTTAGACTGTGATGAGCAGATATCATCTAACTCCAAGGTCCGCATGATACAAAGAAGCAGGATAAGGCACACCTACTGTTCATTGGGACCAGGATATACATTTTCTTCTACTTTGAACATCATAGCCACTGGATCCTTGATTTATGAAGTTAAACTAAAACTTATCCTATAAATTACTTTATGTATTTATGCCATTGAATTGGAGTGGATGTCCACTATTTTCTCTCTTGGACCTCTAGCTTGCAGACAACAGACCATAGGACTTATAACAACAACAACAACAACAACAACACACACACACACACACATACACACACATTTAATATGAATTGATAAATGTATATATATATATATATTTGTTTGTATTGCTTCTTTTCTCAGAATAACTGTGACTAGTACATCACTCATGTTGCCATTTATTTCTAGAAGTCCCCCAAAACAAACAAACAAGCAAATAAACAGAAAAACCTTGATTCAGTCTCTGAGTACTCAGTGTTATGGTGTATATTTGCTTGGCCCAGGGAGTGGCACTATTAGAAGGTGTGGCTCCACTGGAGTAGGGTATGACATTGTTGGAGTAGGTGTGCTACTGTGGGTGTGGGCTTTAAGACCCTCATCCTAGCTGTCTGGAAGCCAGTTTTCTGCTAGCAGCCTTCAGATGAAGATGTAAAACTCTCAGCTACTCCTGTACCATGCCTGCGTGGATGCTGCCATGTTCCTACCTTGATGATAATGGTCTGAACCTCTAAACCTGTAAGCTAACCCCAATTAAATGTTGTCCTCATAAGAGTTGCCTTGGCCGTGGTGACTGTTAACAGCAGTAGAACCCTAATTAATACACTTGGAGATAACTTGAATTCTTTCCTTCATTGTATCTGATAGCTAACCTTGGTTGTCAACTTTACACTAAATTATTGCCTCCAAGAGTTTGGCCTCTTAGGGGCAGAGGGCCTTCTTAAATTTTTTAATTCATATAGGATGGCTGAGTCCACTATGGTCAGTACTGTCCCTAGGCAAGAGGACCCCAGCTATTTAAAAATAGCTACTGAATGTGAGCCTAGGAGCTAGTCAGGAACATGTGGTCCCCATGGTTTCTGTTTCAAGCTCCAGCCTTGAGTTTCTGCCTTGGTTTACCTGGACAATGGATTGTGAATGTGAAGTGTTTGTCCAATACACATGTTTCCTCTTTGAGTTGGTTTTGATCAAAGTAGTTCTCATAGGAACAAAAAGAAAATGAGGACACAAGATAATAGAGACCTGAAACAACCCAGGAGAAAAGTTGAGATCTTCTTGCCAAACCTGTGGAAGCCCAAGTCTTTATTCTAGAAGTTGGGATGCAGAATCCCTTCTCTGGGACTTAAAGTCAGCTGTTTTTCCAATTCTCTTTCCAGAGAACCCAGCAAGTTTTAACACAGGGTGGGAACACTTGTGTTTGCCTATCATTCTCTTATTCTCATTTGTTCATTCTTAGGTGAAGTCCTTTATCTCAGGCGTTTGTAATCATGAATTTCAAAGATAAAGGCTTATAGTCTCCAAATCCCAAACCTTTCAGACTCCATCCTTAATCCCAGAAGCCTAAAATTGACATTTTCATTTTCTGGGATCTGCAGTAATAATTCAAATCTGAAATTGTTGATCCTTGTAGTCTACTTTGAAGAAGATCTGTAATTAAAACAAACAAGCCAAAAAAAAAGAACAAAATAAAAACAAAAAAAGCAAACAGTGATGAAGAATGAAGAAAATAGCAGTTTACTAGCTGCCTTAAACAATGAAGAAAATATTCAGTCAAATCTATCTAAAACAATGGCAATCATGCTCTGAAGTACTTTCAGGCAGATCCTCTGTTGTTGGCACACAAAGAAGCAAACACTGGGGATTTTCTCACACAATTAGAATGCTTCTTGCATCCTGGCAGGTTGTTTGTCTTTCAAAGACCAGAAGTTTGTTATAAATATGATACTTTCAATTTTTATTATTTTCTGACTGATCTGTTACCTACTGTGCACTGTGTGCCATAGACTGGTACTTCTCTTTTATACCTGTGAGTCTCATAGAACTTGGTAAAATGCATGATCATATTCATGAGGTCTAGGCAGAAGCCTGAGACTCCACAATTTTTTTTAATGTAGCTACCATGTCATAATGTGTCACTCTGCATTCTTACCTCAGAGATTTTTTTTCCTGTTCCATATAGCAAGATCATTAAATGCAGGGATTTCTTTCCTCCTTCCTCACTACCTAATAAATCATAAGGTCCAACTTACATAGAAGTAACTGCTTAACTGAATGGATGCATGAATAAATGAATGGATAGATACTAATGCTTGTCAGGTGGGGTACTAATTACACCAACTACATACATACAGGTAGGAGCACAGTGAGAAAGAATTTTCCAACTTTGTCCCTTGATAGGATCAAATCAAGCCAAGTTAAGGTTAGGAAGCCTGTGGCAGAATAGGGTCTAAAGACTGAGATTTCATTCAGTCACTAATGAGATGAATTAAATGATGTAAAGTGATGCACCTTGTACCTCCAGCACCCTGGGAGGCAATGAGAAAAGGGTGAAGATGAAGACCTGGCCTGCTCCTGAAGCCTCCCAGGAAGCCTGTACCCAACGCACATAGCACTCCAGGGAGGCTCATGGTGATTATACCTTTTGAAGAGGGTAGATTCATTTCTGCAAAGCCAAGTTGCAGGTTTGTCCCCATTCATCCACTGCTTGATGAGAACGGCGGGGTGTGTGACTAATGGCTTCTGGTTGCTTTTGGGCTGATGTGAAATGCATGTGATAATTAGCTAAGTAAATTAGTTCTGTCCTCATTATTTTTTATTTAAAACGGTTTCATAGGGATAGCTTTTTACAATGATTTCTGCTCTAATTTCTCATTATCTCCACTGGGAGAAGGAAAAAAATTAACAAGTAACATTTTTCTTCCTACTGTGGGACATTTGTCCCCTTCACCTTTTTTGGTACTTTCCAAACCTGCTCATTTATGTCTGCCCTGTAACATGGATTAATCATGGAAATCCTGGTGATGGCTCCCTCCCATATCCTCATTTTGATCATAGGATTAGCATTAGCATCACAGTTGGAGTTCCTTTTGAATATTCACAGATCAGTGGAGACTTTTATGCCTCTCAGTGCAGAGAGAAGTACATAAGATTTACTCTGAGTTTCTGCAACTGCAAGCAAGAGGACTTTCGATGCTGACATATTAACATCCCAGATGTATGATGTGAACCTCTCTCAGGGACATGCCTATCTGTTCCCAGTCTCAGTTGCCTGCTGGGTGTGCTGAAATTAGAGAATGCAGCTCTTATCCCTGGGGTGGGTACTAGACTTTAGAATAATGTAAATCCTGTTATATACTGTTTGCTCTGGAGAACTCCTTTTGAGATTTTTGATAAGACTTTGAGTTGACTTGCTTTTAATCAATTGAATTAACACCTTTTTTTTGGTAGAAATAGTTTATTGTTTTTGAGAAATTTAATCCCGGAGAAAATTGTGTATAGGAAGTTACCTAGAGAAGGTTTTAAATTAAATCACTTGTCTTGCCTATTGGAATCAGAACTCAAATCAGCAAAACTACATGCTCCCCAGAGTTTATTTATGCCAAATTTAATTCTCATATGAAGTGGGTTAATAGGGAGTGGCTTTTTAAAAGATGTCAAAGAATATGTTTGAAAGTCTTCTCTATGTTAGAGTGTCTAGTTAATTCTCTCTCAATATCGCTCTCTCCCTCTCTCTCTCCCTGGATGTGTGTGTGTGTATGTCTGTCTCTCTTGATCACTCACTCACCCACTCACTCACTCACTGATTAACTCAAAAATCTGGAATGGCTTATTAACTGCTTTACCAAGTAAAGTGGTATTCTGATTTATAGAAAGGAAAGTCATGAGAAATATGGCTTAGTACCCTAAAATGGCTCACTGCCCATTCTGGAGGGTGAAAATGATCATTAAGAGAATCTAACCAATGTTGTGAGGAAGCTCAGGCTCTACCTGTAAATAAGAGGCACCAGCCAGGTACGCAATTATGTCATCATAGATGACAAGGTGTGTTGAGTTTTCCAATAACATCACCCCCAGTTCTCTTAAGAAAGCCCACACAGGAGTCATACATGGTATTTCTGTTTGTCCACAAAGCCAGTAATTCTGAAGTTACTGAATTTCAGATGAATTAAACAGCAAGAGCTAGACCATTGAAGCAAGATATCAGAACCTTCATCTGTAAGCAAACTCACCAGTATCTCTGCTGATAAAAGTTGTGGAGATTAGATGTAAACAACGTTAAAAAGAATAAATAGGTAAGTTCCTTATCATACTGCCTACAAGAAGAGATCCTGAGCAACTTGTATATACCAAACTTTACAATTCTCTAAGTCTATTCATTGACAATCTGTTAGATCGGTATTTTGCTTCTTAAGTTCGTTTTCCTGAAGCATCATCAGAAAAAAGAGAAACTCACATTCATCTGTCTATCTAGTTGGTCAGTAGTTGATGTAGTAGCTAACACTACTACACTAGCAACACAGATGCACAGAAGGGGAAACACTATTCTGGACAGTTAGTTTTTACAGAACTCAGAGTTAGGTATATTGTTGTAATACTAAAGTTTACAATAGAAATCCCAATTTATACATAAATCTTTTTAATATTTAGTAGATTTTTCGAGTACATTTGGCATTAGGGCACAATACTATAAGAGTAATATAAATGCTCATTGACCACCCTGTCTGTTACCCTTACAAATGTGACTTACTGTTTCTCAATATCATATTATTATTACTTATAATTTTGTTATAAGTTTCTTTTAATGTTAATAAATGCACCCAAGACTCTAAAGATATGACTTTTACTTCTCAGCACTATAGTTGTTCTTGAAAAATTTTTCTGGAGTTTTGGACCTTATTGTCTGACACTCATCAATGGTCTTGTAAACTATGCCAGGTTTGGATGACAGGACCCATTGGTAAAGAACTCTCTGACTGGATGCCATAGATGCTAGCTTTTTCCTAATAGCTAGACAAGTTAGTGTTAGTATAATTCCATTTAATAAACCCAGTGAGCTCTAGGTGTTCCTACTAATCTACATCTTTTTATCCCAAATTCAATCAAGCTGTAGATTTTTAACTTCTTAATTTAATGTCTGCTAAACTAGTAGAGTAGACCTCTTTTTGCAAACTTAATTCAACTGAACATGGCTATCTTTCAAGCCCTGGAAAATCCCAGCCTATTCTTTCTGAATTCTGACTGTTGTTTGTAGTCATAATTTATTCTCTGAATAAGACAGAAAACACCCCAGCTTTAAGCAGAAGCAAGATGATTTTGAGTCAAGCAAAGGACCTGATGCTTCTCACAGTACCACAGCCTTGTAAGCATCACCTCGGTGACCATTAATAATGTTTGCTCTTATGCATGAACATCTATGTGACATGTATTATCAGGTACTTACTCGTGTTTCAAAGAGAGAAAATTGAGGACAGAGAATTGGAGTTGGTCCCATAAAACCACACTGTGAAGAAAGTATCAGATGTGTAGTGAGTGACAAAGCTGGTTCCCTTAACAACTGCCCTCCTGAATTTTTTTATTAGATATTTTCTTTATTTACATTTCAAATATTATCCCCATTCCGGGTTTCCCCTCTGAAAAGTCCCTCCTCCCTCCTCCCGTTCCCCTGCTGACCAATCCACCCACTCCTGCTTCCTGGTTCTGACATTCTACTACACTAGGGCATCAAGCCTTCACAGGACCAAGGGCCTCTCCTCCCACTGATAAGCAACAAGGCTATCCTCTGCTACATATATGGCTGAAGCCATGGGTCTCTCCATGTGTATTCTTTGGTTGGTGGTTTAGTCCCTGGGAGCTCTGTGGTACTGGTTGGTTCATAAGTACTTTGCAAGTCTTTCTTCTTTCACTTGGCAGCAATGGTGACCCAAGGAAAGCACCACAGACCAGAGCTGAACCCTCCCAAGATCTAGACACTATTGGAATTGTATTCATTATCATTGTCATCAAAGTGAGAGATATTGTGATAACTTATTGCAGAAATTAGCTATTCTGGCCTCCATGATAATATATACATTTTCCTGCCAAAAGATGGCTCTTTATTTATTTATTTATTTATTTATTTTTTATTTTTTGACTAGATTTAAAACTCTCACATCCCTTAGAGAACTACAGTCTTAGAAATATATGTCAAATAATCCACATTGTTTAACTAAGTTTTCCTGTTTATGCCCTACTTTTAACTCCTGGTGGGAAACAGTAAAATTGTTTGTGAGAATTACATTTAAACATAACACTATTTCTTGTCTCCACAAAAGCCATTCTCATATTTTATGCCTCAAAACCTAAATAAAAATTATTTCATAAGTCAGAAAATTTCACAAATATTATTGAGGTATATAGATTTTTCTTTACCATTTTTAAACAACATTTTAAGATCCTAGTTTAAGATATTCAAATATCTACATTTATCTTCTGGTTAATAGAGCATTTGAAAATTCTCCTAACCATTTTTCATAGTTAGACATAGTGCAGTAGTGTATCTTTGCTGTAAGTGATGAACAGGCCAGCTAGCTTGTATTTCTCATCATCATGGCTTGAGACTGATCAAGGAACCTCAGTGGATGCATACTGGTCCTGAGTTCACCATATTTAGTTTGGGGATGGATATTTGATGGTCTTAGAACTCTGATCCAGTTCCTTTATTTTAGATAGAAACCTAGAAAGATGAAGTGGTTGGCAGCCTAAGCAATATGCCTTAAGAGCTAATGATCTTCTAGTTTTGTTTGACCCATTCTGCAACTTCCTGAAGAGAGAAAACTAACAGACAAATAAGATGATCAATCCTTGCTCTCTAACTCCAAAACACATATTAAAATAATTTTAAAAACTTGTCATTCTGGGTAAATTTCAGTAGATTCTACTCATGCATGAAAAGTTATATGTGGCCAATGGTTGCTAAGAGAAGATGAATCAGTTTCCTCCAGGACAAGCAGCACATGCGCTGTCAAATCACAAGATGTTAGTTAGTCCTGGGCACATGTAACTAAAAGCAATGCTAAACGGATTTGGTGTGATTTGTACATATATGGCAATACTAATTAAAGAAAAGTTTCTGAATTTGGGAGTCGGGGCACAGGAAAAGTTGGAGGGGAAAAACTGTAGTATAGAGTCAGTATTTTTTTTTTTTTGGTTTCTTTTTTTTTGGGGGGGGGGTGGTTCGAGACAGGGTTTCTCTGTGTAGCTCTGGCTGTCCTGGAACTCACTTTGTAGACCAGGCTGGCCTCGAACTCAGAAATCTGCCCGCCTCTGCCTCCTGAGTGCTGGGATCAAAGATGTGCTCCACCATGCCTGGCTAGATTCAGTGTTCTCATTTGAAGTTCTCAAAAAATAAAATTACAAAAAGAGTCCAACTGTCCCAACAGCAGAAAATTCTATTCTTAAAATGTTAAAGAGATCATAGACAATGAGAGCAGAAATACTGCTTATTAACTTCTTTATATTTAGAGAGAATCAATAAATGCCACTATAAAGAGACACATAGATTTGGACAGAAGTGAAAGACACACATACACACAGTCTCACATCTAAAATTAAAAGACATAATAAAACATGTGGCAAACAGAAGTTTCTTTCTAGAACCCAGAGACAGGTGAGGATTTCTCATGGAATCTTTTTGTGGAAACAGTCAGAAAAAATAAAGTATTGTAAAGTGAAGACATCCAAAATTCTAAGTCTTCCTGTTGAGTATCATCTGATGGAACAAATCTGAGCCATTAATCTCTGTTGCTGTGTCTGTTCCTGATGATCTGATCCTTACTTCCAGAGCTGAGAGGCATAGCTATAGCATGGCTCCCTCCTTTTCTCACCCATCTTTGGTACTCTTTGTATGTTTCTATTCATATTTTTTGTCGATATTCCAATGACATCTACTCTTTCCATAAACCATGGCAAGCCAAATGTCATCCTTTAATGTTAGCATTTCCTTTGTCTCAGATCTGTAGTCTAGGGCCAAGTGAGTTAGCATGGGTAAAAGATTGTGAGATTAATTGAGAGCAACTATCTCTTTTCACTACCCTGCCTAAGATTGGAATAAAACACATTTTATGGGATTGTCTGGAGAAAATGACTGAAAGCACTGAGTTATTTCAGGAAGCCATCCGGATGGCAGAAATTCCCACACAGACAAGTAGAGGCTTCAGAGGAGCATCATCAGCTAGAAACCATACTGACCTAGCATACTGGAAGCTCTGTCTAGGAACACAAACAGATGCTGAGTTATATTCAAGAAGAGGAAAATTAGTGCCTGGGGGACTACTTGTCATTAAGACATGCTTAGCTAATTGAGACCTTGCTCCTAAGTAGTATTCCTGGATTGAAGTCCACTGTGGTTATTAGAAATCATGGATAGTCCATCCTTTCATCTTAGCTACTCCACTCGGGGATCCATCCCATAATCAGCCACCAAACCCAAACACTATTGCATATGCCAGCAAGATTTTGCTGAAGGGACCCTGATATAGCTGTCTCGTATGAGGCTATGCCAGTGCCTGGCAAATACAGAAGTGGATGCTCACAGGGCCCCCAATGGAGAAGCTAGAGAAAGCACCCAAGGAGCTGAAGGTTACTGCAACCCTATAGGTGGAACAACAATATAAACTAACCAGTACCCCCAGAGCTCGTGTCTCTAGCTGCATATGTAGCATAAGATGGCTTAGTCGGCCATCATTGGGAAGAGAGGCCGCTTGGTATTGCAAAATTTATATGCCCCAGTACAGGGGAATACCAGGGCCAAGAAGTGGGAGTGGGTGTGTAGGGGATCAGGGCAGGGGGAGGGTATAGGGAACTTTCGGGATAGCATTTGAAATGTAAATGAAGAAAATATCTAATAAAAAATAAACAAACAAAAAAAGAAATCATGGAAAGTAACTATATGGGCCAAGTTTTTGTTTGTTTGTTTGGTTTGATTTTGGTTTTGAGACAGGGTTTCTCTGTATAGCCCTGGCTGTCCTGGAACTCATTCTGTAGGTCCAGGCTTGCCTGGAACTCAGAAATCCACCTGCCTCTACCCTCCAAGTGCTGGGAATAAAGGCATGTGCCACCATTGCCCAGCAATATATTCTGATGCCAATATTATTAAAATGTCAAAGTGGGGGGAATATAACAAGAGATGAAGACATCAAGTTTTCTATTAATATCTCTTAGAAATGTGCATGCAAAATCTTCAACAAAATACTAGCAATATGAGCCTAAGTATCGGATTGTCAAACTGCGTACTCTGTGACCAGTGAAATTTATCTCAGTATTATGAGACTAGTTTAAAAGAAAAACAAAATAAATAAAACCAAACAGCAACATGGTCATAAAATAATAAAAGTAGAATGATCATCTTAATACATAGATAAAAATCAAATCATGAAACTAATAACACTTTTATAAAGACAGTCATCAAATGAAGGCTGTTCAATGAACTTAGAACTGCAAGTTTGTCTCTTCCCACTACTGCTGTACTTTCTTTCTACTTTTATCATCACTACATAGGATCAAAAGCCAGGTCCTAGTGCTGGCTCAGGATGCTGTGCCATCTCTCCAACACTATCTCACAAAATTTAATCCTGGTACTGTCCACAAATAGTAATTAAAGTACTGGGCTTCTAACCGAGACAGTGCAGATGTTGAGAAAACAGTTGGCACAACTGGTTGTTAACATGTAGAAGAATGCGAATCGATCCATTCCTATCTCCTTGTACTAAGGTCAAGTCTAAGTGGATCAAGGAACTTCACATAAAACCAGAGACACTGAAACTTATAGAGGAGAAAGTGGGGAAAAGCCTTGAAGATATGGGCACAGGGGAAAAATTCCTGAATCGAACAGTAATGGCTTGTGCTGTAAGATCGAGAATTGACAAGTGGGACCTCATGAAACTACAAAGCTTCTGCAAGGCTAAAGACACCATCAATAAGACAAAAAAACCACCAACAGATTGGGAAAGGATCTTCACCTATCCTAAATCAGATAAGGGACTAATATCCAATATATATAAAGAACTCAAGAAGGTGGACTCCAGAAAGTCAAATAACCCCATTAAAAAATGGGGCTCAGAACTGAACAAAGAATTCTCACCTGAGGAATACCGAATGGCAGAGAAGCACCTGAAAAAATGTTCAACATCCTTAATCATCAGGGAAATGCAAATCAAAACAACCCTGAGATTCCACCTCACACCAGTCAGAATGGCTAAGATCAAAAATTCAGGTGACAGCAGATGCTGGCGAGGATGTGGAGAAAGTGGAACACTCCTCCATTGTTGGTGGGATTGCAAGCTTGTACAACCACTCTGGAAATCAGTCTGGCGGTTCCTCAGAAAATTGGACATAGTACTACCGGAGGATCCAGCAATACCTCTCCTGGGCATATATCCAGAAGATGTCCCAACCGGTAAAAAGGACACATGCTCCACTATGTTCATAGCAGCCCTATTTATAATAGCCAGAAGCTGGAAAGAACCCAGATGTCCCTCAACAGAGGAATGGATACAGAAATTATGGTACATTTACACAATGGAGTACTACTCAGCTATTAAAAAGAATGAATTTATGAAATTCCTAGCCAAATGGGTGGACCTGGAGGGCATCATCTTGAGTGAAGTAACACAATCACAAAAGATCTCACACAATATGTATTCATTGATAAGTGGATATTAGCCCAAAACTTAGGATACCCAAGATATAAGATACAATTTGATAAAAGCATGAAACTCAAGAAGAATGAAGACCAAAGTGTGGACATTGTGCACCTTCTTAGAATTGGGAACAAAACACCCAGGGAAGGAGTTACAGAGACAAAGTTCGTAGCTGTGATGAAAGGATGGACCATTTAGAGTCTGCTGTATCCAGGGATCCGTCCCATAATCAGCTTCTAAACGCTGACACCATTGCATACACTAGTAAGATCTTGCTGAAAGGACCCAAATATAGCTGTCTCTTGTGAGACGATGCCGGGGCCTAGCAAACACAGGAGTGGATGTTCACAGTCAGCTATTGGATGTATCACAGGGCTCCCAATGGAGAATCTAGAGAAAGTACCCAAGGAGCTAAAGGGATCTGCAACCCTATTGTTGGAACAACATGATGTACTAACCAGAACCCTGGAGCTCTTGTCTCTAGCTGCATATGTATCGAAAGATGGCCTAGTCGGCCATCAATGGAAAGAGAGGCCCATTGGACTTGCAAACTTTATATGCCCCAATATAGGGGAATGCCAGGGCCAAAAGAATGGGAATGGGTGGGTAGGGAAGTGGGGGGCGCTATGGGGGACTTTTGGGATAGTATTGGAAATGTAATTGAGGAAAATATGTAATAAAAATAATAAAAAAAAAAAAAAAAAAGGAGTGAGTCATACTCAGGTGACTTCTTGTGAACCAATCCCCTAATGAGTAAAGGAGCCAATCACTGGGCGAGTAGGCAGGACTTCCAGTTGGACAGAGGAAAAGAGGAAGCAGGAGTAAAAAAAAAAAAAAAAAGAGAAAACAGTTGTAGTGCATTTAGGTTATCTTAACACATATTCAATGGGATTTGGGATGAGCTGACTGCCTGTTATTGCCCACATGTTCCCTGCCAGTGGCTGATCACATGGCCATCAGCTAGGAAAGAATCCTAGTTGTGAACCTTCAGAATTTCTGTGTCCTACATCAGATATGTTTGAGACATCTCACAAGAAAAGTGGGCAACGTTTATCTCGTCCCTCCTTACCCTTGTGTTTGCCTGCCATTGAGGCACGGCCAATGATGCAAGTTAGCAGCTAAAACAGCAGTTTCTTATTTCTTCCAGATGTGTGGGTTGGTTGAGAGTTTCCCCTTTAGTTTCCCAGGGGGCTCCTCAGCAGCAGTACAGGCTAAAAGACCTAATCTATCCTTACACATGGCAGCTAATGCTACCTGTTTATTGAGTTCCCAGAATTTCCTTTTCCTCCGTGTTCCCTCTTTTTCTCCTCAGGTTAAAACCATTTTCCAAATAACTAGGGGAAGGGAAAGCAGAACCCACAAATCCTCTAAGGGTCTAGTCTCACAAGGACTGAGATCTCATTTCTGTCATAATGTATTTGTCAAAATAGTTTCTGAGATGGAAACAGACCAGCAGCTGAGGAACAGGAGATACTTTCCCTTTTTTTTTTTATTAGATATTTTCTTGATTTACATCTCAAATTTTATCCCCTTTCCTGGTTTACTCTCTGAAAACCCACTGTTCCCTCCCTCCTCCCCCTGCTCACCAACACACCTACTCCTGCTTCCTGGCCCTGGCATTCCCCTATACTGGGGCATACAACCTTTACAGGACCAAGGGCCTCTCCTCCCATTGATGACTGACTAGGCCATTCTATGTAGCTAGAGACATGAGTCCCACCATGTGTTTTCTTTGGTTGGTGGTTTAGTCCCAGGGAGCTCTGGGGGTACTGGTTAGTTTATATTGTTCCTCCTATGGGGCTGCAAAGCCCTTCAGCTCTTTGGGTACTTTCTCTAGCTCCTTCATTGGGCACCTTGTGCTCAGTCCAACAGATGGCTGTGACAAATACAGAAGTGAATGCTCACAGGAGATGTTTCTTAACAAAATCAAAGAAGATATATGGCAGAGGTGTATGTGTGTGTGTGTGTGTGTGTTTCATGGACTTTTTGTGATAATATTTGTGATAATAGCACTATATACACTTCCATTTGAAACCAAATAAACCCTCCCCCTTTCTTTCTCCCCTTTTCCCTCAGCTTCGTTTTGAGTGGACAGCACCACTTTGCATCATCTGGAAAAAGCCCAGTTGTGAGCCTTCACATCTTCTTTATTTTCTATGCTCTACACAGGCATTGAGTTTACCTCTAAGCCTTGGTGTTCAATAAATTGTCTCAATGCCATCTGCAGAGCCACCCATCTAACCCAACTATCATTTTATCATTTTATCTGGATATACTGAAATAAATACCACTATGATCTTCTAGTCTCTCCTTAGCTTTACTAAGGTTAAAACCATTTTCCAAATGACTAGGGGAAGGGAAAGCAAAACCCACAAATCCTCTAAGGGTCTAGTCTCACAAGGACTGAGATCTCATTTCTGTCACAATGTATTTGTCAAAATAGTTTCTGACTATCATTTTATCATTTTATCTGGATATACTGAAATAAATACCACTATGATCTTCTAGTCTCTCCTTAGCTTTACTACACACACACACACACACACACACACACACAGAGAGAGAGAGGGGGGGGAGGGAGAGAATTAGAGATAGAATTCAAAATGAAAATCTATGCATGTCACTATCTTATTTCAGCCCAATACTTAAAAACATCTTTATGCTCACAAACTGGTCATGCAAGTTTTATGTCTGGAAAGCCAGTCTGAATTTTGTCCTTCTCTGCCTCCTCCAGTCTATTTTATCCTGGAGCCTTTGTACATATTAGTGTAAAGTCCTACCCACATGCAACTGATGAATTTCTAGGCTTTCATTAGATTATACATTAGAGATAATCAATTTCCAGGACTGGGTAATCTCCCAGTTTATTTTTAACAAGTTTCATATTGCTCACAGGTTTTTTCACAGACCTAGTTCTACTTGGATGATTAATAACCCCCATACAACGTTGTAGTTTCCACAAGGAAGGCCAGATTCCCATCAGACCTCCAGCGGTATCATGGATAAACTGGCTGTAGACTAAGTTGCTCAATGATAGGATTAACTGTATAAATATCTGAAGCTAAATGGGTCTTTGTTTACATATCATAACTCTCCTACTTTAGCAGTGACTTTAAGAAAGAAATTTATTATCCAAGGTGAGGCTCTATATCAGTAGCAGGAAGAAGAAAATATTCCTAGGTTTGAAGGTTTGCTGTAAAACTTAATTGACTATTTTCAAAGCTTCTAGTGCAGTGCCTAGAATGTTCAGTTTTCTGGTAGCACATAGCTTCAGAGTCTCATCTTAAATGAATACTGAGAAGGATAAGATTTTTACAGCATCACAGAGGTTACAATGAAGCTGGGTTGCATGTTAACCAGATCTAAGCCTTTGATACTTTATCCACCAACTGTGTGATGTGCTATAGTTAAAGTTTATATTTGTATAAGATCTCTGTCTGTGACTGTCTCTATCTCTGTTTCTGTTTCTCTCTCATTTGTATGTATGTGTGAGTGAATGTGTGTTTGTGACTCTGTGTGTGTGTGTGTGTGTGTGTGTGTGTGTGCTTTGTTTGAATAGGGTTGGCTCCCATAGACTCACATAATTGAATGTTTGGCCCATGAGGAGTGGCACTATTAGGATGTGTGGCCTTGTTGAAGATGTGGTCTTCTTGGAGGAAGTGTGTTATCATGGGCTTAGGCTTTGATGTCTTTTAGTGTTTAAGCTCCAAGAAGTGTGGAATAGTCTCCTTCTTCTGCCTGTAGATCTTCTTCTTGTGAAACTTTCAGCTCTTCCAGTACCATATCTGCCTGAATGATTTCATGCTTCCTGCCATGAGGATAATAAACTGAATGCCTGAAATTGTAATCAGCCTTAATTAATTGTTTTCCTTTTTAAGAGTTACCTTGGAGGACTGTATAGTTGACTAAGCAGTCAAGAGCATTGGCTGCTCTTCCAGAGATCCTGAGTTCAATTCCTGCCAACTACATGTCAGCTCAAAACCATCTATCATGGGCTCTGATTCCTTCTTCTGGCATTCAGATGTACACGCAGATAGAGTATTCATATACATAAAATAAACAAATCTTTAAAATAAAGAACAAAAAAGAGTTGCCTTGATCATGTAGTCCCTTCACAGCAATAAAACCCAAACTAAGACTCTGTGTGTGTGTGTGTGTGTGTGTGTGTGTGTGTGTATTTGTGTGTGTGTGTTTATCTCTATTTGTGTGTGTATATGGGTGTGCGTGCACGTGCAGGTACACATGTGTTTGTGTGTGTGTGTGGCTATGTGGATGTGTGTTTGATGGACAGAACCTAACTTACCTCTGTCAAACTGTACTGAACCTTCAACAATTCCTTCTCCTTTTGATGATGTTAGTCCTCATACCCCATAGGACAGAGGGAAGCACTCACAATTCAAATGTCTTTATTGGGAAAGTAAAGGCCTTTAGAATTCTTGCTTCTTAAATCCAGTTAGATGCTGCATATTGATATTTCCCTGTGTATTATAAAATACTATGTGTTTCTGTTATTTTTATTATACCAAGAGCGCTAAGCATGGCCATACCTCAAAAATGCCTTAGAGTCCATAGTCATTGGTAAAAGGCTTTGCTTCTGCACTGCTACCTTTGTGGAATTGTTTAGTTCACTGTTAAATATCCTTTCTAAAAAGTCTTGGACCTTGAGTTTGTTGAACAGGAATCCAAAATAATCAGAAAGCAACAAGAGAGGTCCAAGGGGTAAGCAAGGTACCTTGGTGGGAGGCAGGGTCTCCAACTCATAACTCTTGTTTACTTTGACAAAACCTGATGTCTGACTGTCAACTTGGGGAGAGAACCTTTGTTTGGCTTGTTCAGTGGGCTCCACATCTGTGCATTTTCCTTTACTCTTGTCATAGGTCCAGGAATGTATTGGAGAATCTGTTCTCTGAGTTTCCGATGGAGCTTGTGGGCAAGTTTTTTTGTTTTTTTTTTTTTTTTATCCAGTCTAGAGAACTGCCCACTACTACAATTACCTATTTGCAATTATGGAGCCTTCCCAACTGAGTCAGTCTGGGAAGCTCATTCTAACTACTTTTACTTTGCCCAACTTTCCTTCTTAGATGAGGCTTTTCTTCTAACTTAAAAGGCAGAAAAACATGGTTGCCTAATTATTTCAAAGGCAGGATTCAATGCTGAAGCCCTAAGACACATGATGGTGAAGGTTGGAAGTTTGGGTAGGTGCATATCACCCACAGAGGCGCCATGAGCATGAGGCCTCACAGAAGATCTAATATTAATAAAGTAAATATCAGATGGTTATCATGGTCTCCATCTGCAGAAAAATGAGCTGAGAGAAGGCTCAGGAAGAGGATGGTCTGTAAGCTGAAGGACAATCCTCAGCATGAAATGAACTCCAGGTGACCTTTACATTTGGGTTTCCCAGCCACCAGAAAGATGAGAAATAGACATCTATCTTCCTAAGGGATTCAACATATGCCATTCTGATATTCATCTTCAGATGCTCATGTAGATAGCATGAGATCACCACTCAATGGGACAGATTTTAGAAGACGGTAATTTGTTGAGTTCAGATGAAGCTAGGGCAATTTGGACAAATAGGGTATAAACTCCCAGCACCAGAAAAACCAAACCAACCTTTCAGTTGTCATTTACAGAGTTGGCTAAGCCTCCAGGGCCAGGATTTCTTTACTTATTTGTCTCTCAATGAGATCTTGCCCAGCCTATAGCTGTGATAGAAGTGTGTATGCACTGCTTGACTGTATTAGTATTATTTGTATGTTAATTACATAGTTTTTAACATTTGTTTTTTCACTAGTTTTTCCTAATGACACACGTGATTTCACAGACAGAAGCTTCTGTCAGACCATTTTCTGGAAGGCTGATTCTACACCAAATGTGGAAAAGTAAGGAATTGACATTCATGCTTCACCAGAAAATATGAATTTTAAAATATGAAAGGTATTGTTGTCTCTTACCATATATAAACAGGGAGCTATTGGGGAGCTGCCCATTTTCATAGATTCCCTCCTGGAGAAGAGGAGAGCTATCTTCTTGCTTTCATTCAGGATCCCAGGTCCTTCTACTTCAAGTGATATGACACCCATGCAGGGAATTTATAGATAAAATTAGAAAGAAAACCCTCACACTCCTGATTCTCTATGTACATAATAAATGTGGCTTTCTCTTTTTGAATTCTTCTTTTATGTGTCTCAGTAGAGTGTCATCATTTTTTTCCAACAGACTCTGAGCATTTCTCCAGTTTATTCCTATACAGTTTATCTTTTTTGTAGCCCTTGCAAATGGATTCTTTCCTGCATTTCATTTTCTAACTTTACTGTTTGTGTCTAAGAAACTATTGATTTTTTTATATTAATTTTAAGCAGTCAATATGTAAAATTCTTTATCATTTAAACAGCTTTGGAGCTGATTCTGTTTCCAAGTATGCAATCACATCGTGTGCAAATAATATTTTTATGTACTTCAATATTCAATACAGTAAGTTTTTTCTCATCACATTGATTTATACTATCCAAATTAAATATGAATTTATTTATTCTTGATTTTATGGTCATGCTCATATTTTACTCATTAATCATGTTTATCTTTCATTTCTATATGTTTCACATTAAATATTTAAAATTTTATTCATATTAAAAAATGTCAATTTCCTGAATAATTGATTTTTCTGCTACTGAGTCCAGTTGATGAAACTGAATACATCCCTATGTGTATTTAGAAATAAATAAAAAAAATAAAATTTTATTTGTCAAATCGATAGTGAAAGTTAGGTATCTAATTAATGGAACTAGTGGAATCTATAATCTACCAAAGAAAAATCTATTTGGACTTTTGTTTTTATAGCATTTTTGCAAGTCATTTCCAGAGGAAAAATATCTCAAACTGGAAGATGCAATATTGTTGGTAAAATGGATGATACCAACAAATTCAAATTGATGATAAAAATATATTGTTGGTAAAAATCATTTCTTTTTATTTATTTATTTATTTTTTTAAATTAGGTAATTTCCTCAATTACATTTCCAATGCTATCCAAAAAGTCCCCAATACACTCCCCCCCAGTCCCCCACCCACCCACCCCCACCCCTTGGCCCTGGCATTCCCCTGTACTGGGGCATATAAAGTTGGCAAGTCCAATGGGCCTCTCTTTCCAGTGATGGCCTACTAGGCCACCTTTTGATACAAATGCAGCTAGAGACAAGAGCTCTGGGGTACTGGTTAGTTCATAATAATGATCCACCTATGGGGTTGCAGTTCCCTTTAGCTCTTTGAGCACTTTCTCTAGCTCCTCCATTGGGGGCCCTGTGATCCATCCAATAGCTGACTGTGAGCATCCACTTCTGGGTTTGCTAGGCCCCGGCATTGTCTCACAAGAGACAGCTATATCAGGGTCCTTTCAGCAAAATCTTGCTAGTGTATGCAATGGTGTCAGCGTTTGGAAGCTGATTATGGGATGGATCCCTGGATATGGCAGACTTTAGATGGTCCATCCTTTCTTCACAGCTCCAAACTTTATCTCTGTAACTCTTTCCATGGGTGTTTTGTTACCAATTCCAAGAAGGGGCACAGTGTCCACACTTTGGTCTTCGTTCTTCTTGAGTTTCATGCGTTTAACAAATTGTATCTTATATCTTGGGTATCCTAAGTTTTGGGGCTAATATCCACTTATCAGTGAGTACATATTTTGTGAGTTCCTTTGTGAATATGTTACCTCACTCAGAATGATGCCCTCCAGATCCATCCATTTGCCTAGGAATTTCATAAATTCATTCCTTTTAATAGCTGAGTAGTACTCCATTGTGTAAATGTACCACATCTTCTGTATCCATTCCTCTGTTGAGGGGCATCTGGGTTCTTTCCAGCTTCTGGCTATTATAAATAAGGCTGCTATGAACATAGTGGAGCATGTGTCGTTCTTACTGGTTGGAACATCTTCTGGATATATGCCCAGGAGAGATATTGCTGGATCCTCTGGTAGTATTATGTCCAATTTTCTGAGGAACCGCCAAACTGATTTCCAGAGTGGTTGTACCAGCTTGCAATCCCACCAACAATGAAGGAGTGTTCCTCTTTCTCCACATCCTCGCCAGCATCTGCTGTCACCTGAATTTTTGATCTTAGCCATACTGACTGATGTGAGGTGGAATCTCAGGGTTGTTTTGATTTGCATTTCCCTGATGATTAAGGATGTTGAACATTTTTTCAGGTGCTTCTCTGCCATTCGGTATTCCTCAGGTGAGAATTCTTTGTTCAGTTCTGAGCCCCATTTTTTAACGGGCTTATTTGATTTTCTGGAGTCCACCTTCTTGAGTTCCTTATATATATTGGATATTAGTCCCCTATCTGGTTTAGGAGAGATAAAGATCCTTTCCCAATCTGTTGGTGGTCTTTTTGTCTTATTGACTGTGTCTTTTGCCTTGCAGAAGCTTTGCAGCTTTATGAGGTCCCATTTATCGATTCTCCATCTTACAGCGCAAGCCTTTGCTGTTCTATTCAGGAATTTTTCCCCTGTACCCATATCTTCGAGGCTTTTCCCTACTTTCTCCTCTATAAGTTTCAGTGTCTCTGGTTTTATGTGGAGTTCCTTAATCCACTTAGATTTGACCTTGGTACAAGGAGATAGAAATGGATCAATTCGCATTCTTCTACATGATAACCACCAGTTGTGCCAGCACCATTTGTTGAAAATGCTGTCTTTTTTCCACTGGATGGTTTTTGCTCCCTTGTCAAAGATCAAGTGACCATAGGTATGTGGGTTGATCTCAGGGTCTTCAATTCTGTTCCATTGGTCTACTTGTCTGTCTTTATACCAGTACCATGCAGTTTTTATCACAATTGCTCTGTAGTACAGCTTTAGGTCAGGCATGGTGATTCCTCCAGAAGTTCTTTTATCCTTGAGAAGAGTTTTTGCTATCCTAGGTTTTTTGTTGTTCTAGATGAATTTGCAGATTGCCCTTTCCAATTCGTTGAAGAATTGAGTTGGAATTTTGATGGGGATTGCATTGAATCTGTAGATTGCTTTTGGCAAGATAGCCATTTTTACAATGTTGATCCTGCCAATCCATGAGCATGGGAGTTTTTTCCATCTTCTGAGATCTTCTTTAATTTCTTTCTTCAGGGACTTGAAGTTCTTGTCATACAGATCTTTCACTTCCTTAGTTAGAGTCAAGCCAAGGTATTTTATATTGTTTGTGACTATTGAGAAAGGTGTTGTTTCCTTAATTTCCTTCTCTGCTTGTTTATCCTTTGTGTACAGAAAGGCCATTGACTTGCTTCAGTTAATTTTATATCCAGCTACTTCACCGAAGCTATTTATCAGGCTTAGGAGTTCTCTGGTGGAATTTTTAGGGTCACTTATGTATACTATCATATCATCTGCAAAAAGCGATATTTTGACTTCTTCTTTTCCAATTTGTATCCCCTTGATCTCCTTTTGTTGTCTAATTGCTCTGGCTAGGACTTCAAGTACAATGTTGAATAGGTAGGGAGAGAGTTGTCTAGTCCCTGATTTTAGTGGGATTGCTTCCAGCTTCTCACCATTTACTTTGATGTTGGCTACTGGTTTGCTGTAGATTGCTTTTATCATGGTTAGGTATGGGCCTTGAATTACTGATCTTTCCAAGACTTTTATCATGAATGGGTGTTGGATTTTGTCAAATGCTTTTTCAGCATCTAACAAGATGATCATTTGGTTTTTGTCTTTGATTTTGTTTATATAATGGATTACATTGATGGATTTTCGTATATTGAGCCATCCTTGCATCCCTGGGATGAATCCTACTTGGTCAGGATGGATGATTGTTTTGATGTGTTCTTGAATTCGGTTAGTAAGAACTTTATTGAGGATTTTTGCATCAATATTCATAAGGGAAATTGGTCTGAAGTTCTCTATTTTTGTTGGATCTTTATGTGGTTTAGGTATCAGAGTAATTGTGGCTTCATAGAATGAGTTGGGTAGAGTACCTTCTGATTGTATTTTGTGGAATAGTTTGTGAAGAACTGGGATTAGTTCTTCTTTGAAGGTTTGATAGAACTCTGCGCTAAACCCATCTGGTCCTGGGCTTTTCTTGGTTGGGAGACTATTAATGACTGCTTCTATTTCTTTAGGGGATATGGGACTGTTTAGATCATTAACCTGATCTTGATTTAACTTTGGTACCTGGTATCTGTCTAGAAACTTGTCCATTTCATCCAGGATCTCCAGTTTTGTTGAGTATAGCATTTTGTAGAATGATCTGATGGTATTTTGGATGTCTTCAGGGTCTGTTGTTATGTCTCCCTTTTCATTTCTGATTTTGTTAATTAGAGTACTTTCCCTATGCCCTCTAGTGAGTCTGGCTAAGGGTTTATCTATCTTGTTGATTTTCTCAAAGAACCAGCTCCTCGATTGGTTGATTCTTTGAATTGTTCTTCTTGTTTCCACTTGGTTGATTTCACCCCTGAGTTTGATTATTTCTTGCTGTCTACTCCTCTTGGGTGAATTTGCTTCCTTTCGTTCTAGAGCTTTTAGGTGTGTTGTCAAGCTGCTAATGTGTGCTCTCTCTAGTTTCTTTTTGGAGGCACTCAGAACTATGAGTTTTCCTCTTAGAAATGCTTTCACTGTGTCCCATAAGTTTGGGTATGTTGTGGCTTCATTTTCATTAAACTCCAGAAAGTCCTTAATTTCTTTCTTTATTCCTTCCTTGACCAAGGTATCATTGAGAAGAGTGTTGTTTAGTTTCCACATGTGTGTTGGCTTTCTATTATTTATTTTGTTATTGAAGATCAGCCTTAGTCCATGGTGATCTGATAGGGGGCATGGGACAATTTCAATATTTTTGTATATATTGAGGCTTGTTTTATGACCAATTATGTGGTCAATTTTGGAGAAGGTACCGTGAGGTGCTGAGAAGAAGGTATATCCTTTCGTTTTAGGATAAAATGTTCTGTAGATATCTGTCAGATCCATTTGTTTCATAACCTCTGTTAGTTTCACTGTGTCCCTGTTTAGTTTCTGTTTCCATGATCTGTCCATTGGTGAAAGTGGTGTGTTGAAGTCTCCCACTATTATTGTGTGAGGTGCAATGTGTGCTTTGAGCTTTTCTAAAGTATCTTTAATGAATGAGGCTGCCCTTGTATTTGGCGCATAGATATTCAGAATTGATAGTTCCTCTTGGAGGATTTTACCTTTGATGAGAATGAAGTGCCCTTCCTTGTCTTTTTTGATGACTTTGGGTTGGAAGTCAATCTTATCAGATATTATAATGGCTACTCCAGCTTGTTTCTTCCTACCATTTGCTTGGAAAATTGTTTTCCAGCCTTTCATTCTGAGGTAGTGTCTATCTTTTTCTCTGAGATGAGTTTCCTGTAAGCAGCAAAATGTTGGGTCCTGTTTCTGTAGCCAGCCTGTTAGTCTATGTCTTTTTATTGGGGAGTTGAGTCCATTGATATTAAGAGATATTAGGGAGAAGTAATTGTTGCTTCCTTTTATTTTTGTTGTTAGAGTTGGTGTTCTGTTTTTGTGGCTGTCTTCTTTTAGGTTTGTTGAGGGATTTCCTTCTTGCTTTTTCTATGACGTGGTTTCTGTCCTTGTATTGTTTTTTTTTTTTTTTCTGTTATTATCCTTTGAAGGGCTGGATTCGTGGAAAGATAATGTGTGAATTTGGTTTTATCGTGGAATACTTTGGTTTCTCCATCTATGGTAATTGAGAGTTTGGCTGGGTATAGTAGCCTGGGCTGGAAATTGTGTTCTCTTAGTTTCTGTATAACATCTGTCCAGGCCCTTCTGGCTTTCATAGTCTCTGGTGAAAAATCCGGTGTAATTCTGATAGGCTTGCCTTTATATGTTACTTGACCTTTTTCCCTTACTGCTTTTATCTATCTTTATTTAGTGCATTTGTTGTTCTGATTATTATGTGTCGGAAGGAATTTCTTTTCTGGTCCAGTCTATTTGGAGTTCTGTAAGCTTCTTGTATGTTCATGGGCATCTCTTTCTTTAGGTTTGGGAAGTTTTCTTCTATAATTTTGTTGAATATATTTGCTGGTCCTTTGAGTTGAAAATCTTCATTCTCATCTACTCCTATTATCCATAGGTTTGGTCTTCTCATTTTGTCCTGGATTTCCTGGATATTTTGAGTTAGGATCTTTTTGGATTTTGTATTTTCTTTGATTTTCGTGCCGATGTTCTCTATGGAGTCTTCTGCACCTGAGATTCTCTCTTCCATCTCTTGTATTCTGTTGCTGATGCTCGTATCTATGGTTCCAGATTTCTTTCCTAGTGTTTCTATCTCCAGTGTTGCCTCAATTTGGGTTTTCTTCATTGTTTCTACTTCCCTTTTTAGGTCTTGGATGGTTTTATTCAATTCCATCACCTGTTTGGTCTGGTTCTCCTGCAATTCTTTAAGGGATTTTTGTGCTTCCTCTTTAATGTCTTCTACCTGTTTAGCAGTGTTCTCCTGCAATTCTTTAAGGGATTTTTGTACTTCCTCTTTAATGTCTTCTACCTGTTTAGCAGTGTTCTCCTGCAATTTTTTAAGGGAATTTTGTGCTTCCTCTTTAATGTCTTCTACCTGTTTACCAGTGTTCTTTTTTATTTCTTTACGTGTGTTATTAAAGTCCTTCTTGATGTCCTCTACCATCATTGTGAGATATGCTTTTAGAACTGGGTCTAGCTTTTCCGGTGTGTTGGGGTGCCCTGGACTGGGTGAAGTTGGAGTGCTGGGTTCTGATGATGGTGAGTGGTCTTGGTTTCTGTTAGTAAGATTCTTAAGTTTACCTTTCGACATCTGGTAATCTCTGGGATTAGTTGTTATTGTTGTCACTGTTTAAAGATTGGAGCAGACTCTGTGTTCCACTCACCAGAAGTCTCAAAATCTTGTGGCGGGTGTCGTGGGTAGCTGGCAGGTGTCAGCAGACCCTGTGCTCTAGCTACCCCGGTGCTGTTCAGACTGGAAGAGGCTTGTGGCCCTACTCAGGCCGGATTTCTGCCTCCCCAACCAAAGCAGTCTCAGTTCCCGTGCGATTGGACTGGAGCAGAAGCTGTGTTCCACTCACCAGAAGTCTCAAGATCCTGTGGCAGGTGTCATGGGTAGCTGGTGGGTGTCAGCTGACCCTGTGCTCTAGCTACCCTGGTGCTGGTCAGACCAGAAGAGCAAAAATCATTTCAATTCAAGTAACTGTAAAAGGTTAGGACATTTAACGTTTAAAAAATTTACATATTCACCAGAAGAACATGCACAAGGTGGCAGGAAAAAAAAATGGGCAAGAGATGCTACCCATTTACTCTAGAAGATATTCAAATGATCAACAAAGAGAAGAGGTTCAAATTGATCAGCTGAGTGAGAAACATAAATTTAAATCAGAAGACATATTTTCACCAGTCTCAGGTGGATGGATTCTGAGAGAAGAAACAACATCCAATGCCATGTGGGAGGCAGGTACAGGGCTTGTATACTCAGCATGGAGTCATTGTGGATTGCTTCTGTTTGGGGATAAAGCCATCTGGCAGCATCCATTTAATTTTTAAATACAGCATTCGTGTTTCACTTCAGCCATCTTTATCCTGGGAATTCGTTCAATGCAAGAAAAATGTAACATTATCATGTACAGGGTAGCACCACACCTAGTTCTCCCCATTGGGAAGGAGCCCTGGTCTTCCCAGCTGTCAGGAGTGAATTATTATTCTGTTTAATCAGTAGAACAGATTTTCTTCTGCTGATATAAAATATCTTTTAGGGAGCAAATAACACTGTGGTGGGATATAGTTGAGATGTCTATTTTATATCTGTTTTGGTGCCTGAAGTCAGGTGAGAAAAGAAAATGCCAGTTGGCCATGCACATGAGGAAGGAAACATCAGAACTGTAGTGCATGAAGTCAAACCATGCTGTCCTTTCCCACTCAGTGTCAGGAGCAACTTACAGGAGACACTAAAACCCATTATCCATGGACCTGCATACTCATAAGCATACGATCCAGAAAATCCTAAGTGATAGAGGTGTTTAAAATTGGAACAGTAGTTAGTAGAGCCATGTTCTAACCAATTGAGGTTTTGTAGAGGCCAGAAAGGTATACAAGCTGTCAATGTCTGACTCCCTGTGGAAACTTTCAGCCAAAATAAACCAGCTACAGTGTTTCTGTCTGACTCACTTAAACAATTTGGAGTTCATAATTTCTTTCTGCTCAGTCTTGGTCCTTTATCCCTCATAATATGTGTTCCTGTTAGTATTCATAAACAAGTTTCTTATGGGGATTCTCAAATACCCATAATTTATTTTTTCACAAAAATTACCAGATGTATGTACAAATATTTTATATATTTGTAAATATATGCAAACATATTTTAGTTATATACATACTTTTAAAATATGTATTTATTTGTGTATATGACTAAATTGTCACTGTCTTCAGACATACGAGAAGAGGGCATCAGATGGTTATAAGTCACCATGGAGTTGCTGGGAATTGAACTCTGGACCTCTGGAAGAGCATCTAGTGCTCTTAACTGCTGAACCATCTCTCCAACCCATATACGTACTTTTTGATGATAAAACTTCTGTGGTTTCAATGTGCATTCTAATTATAGGCTAAATAGTTTGTATAATAGTCCAGCCATAGTTTATGCAAGAAAGAAATGCTCCCGACTTATTTTGTATGTGTGCAAGTGCAAAGACAATATTCAGAAAATTCCATGCTTTCAAAATGTGTTTATTTCAATGTTTCAAACATCCATATCCAATGTATTTGTCCATGGGTCTATTTGCATATATTTGAGTGTGTCTATATTTATATAAGCATAGGTAATTGCATATCTATGCTAAGCCTCCAATTACTATGACAAATTACCTGTCACAAAAAAACTTCAGCAGAGGACAAATTCATCTTGGCTCATGGTCTCACAGACTTCAGTCCATCGCCAGCTCACTCCATTGTGGTGAGGCTGCAGTGAACCAGAAAAATAGTCATGGGAAAGGTTTTTGATCACAAAACCTTGCTAACCTCATGGTGGCCAAGAATCAAAGGGAGGTAAATGGAGGTGAGGTTTGGGGTGTGGAGCTAAAGTCACCATGTGTCTTTTCAGAGTGTGTCCACATTAACTTATTTTCCAATTATAGTTTGATATTTATAGTTTCACCAATTCTGAATATTCTCTTCAAACTTGAATCCACCAATGGTCAATAAATTGATGAAGTTTGAACTCTCATAATGCAATTAGTTACTATCATTAGTGAAAAATTTTCTCAGTGGGCAGGAATTTTCCAATACAGACCTTGGCACAGAGACATTTTGTATACAAACCATAACCTCCCAGTTTAGATCCCTAATGGCTCATAAATAAAAATGTACTGAATCTATCTCTAAGATCCCACAAAGTTCTAGCTCTTCGGTATTGCTCATACGTCTATGTCCAAAAGTATTTTGAGACTCAAGGTAAAATCTTAGCTGTGAAACCTTTAAACGAAAAGAAAACAAGCTTTGAAAATGCATGATGCCTCGGTCTTGGCCTTAGTGGGTCAGGGTTAGGATGCAACATGGGCATCTACTAGAATCTTTAACACACCTGTTATCCTGCATAGACAGAATTGTCAGAAGTCTTTTGTTACATGTCCATGATATATTAGTAATAACAAATAGAGTTAAGATCTTGCCTGACAATAACACTAGTTAGGAGTCCTAACTTGACCCCATGTTCATATGCAAAAGGTGTCTTGTTTTATAGCTTTCCATGTTTTACTGCTGTAAAAACTTTATGAAACTGCTTCTCTATTGGAACATGGAATGTGGGATATCCTGAATCCATGTTCCTGAGCTATGGATACTCAAGTTTGGCTCTAGAATAAACTACCTCTTATTCCACTTAAAAAAAAAAAGAAAATAGAAAAGAAAAGAAAACAAGCGCTGCTTGGCATATCTCAAATACCTATATTACAAATAGAGGACTTGGAGGATAGAGAGATTGAGTAAATCCAAAGAAAGGCTTGAATTCTCATGTAAAGCAATGCAATTAATTCCTCTATATCTGTTTTATGGAGTGCATGGTGGAGTGATGTGAACTCCAAAGGACTTGCTCTGCCCTACTGTACCTCTGCATGGCCTAGCAATTGACAGAATGCATGGTCTCTATCCTGGGCTGACTCTGCTCACTGCCTATAGGTTTTTTGGTAGACATTCTACTTCTCTGGTACTTCAAACTTCCTTGGGATTTTATTGAATATTTGGCTTCACTCTTATAACATGACTCATTGTCCTCTTAGGGATGCCTATAGGGATCTTGACCCTGGCACATATTGTTTGACCTCTTAGAATTTCTTTTGAAATCTGTGTAGAAGCTTTTATGACCTTGTAACCACTCACATTATATAATAGCTGAACAAAATACCATTACACAGACTATGCTAAGATCTAGCAAGAGCTTTAGTGGTACCCTCTTTCCCTGAGACCTCAGCAACAGTAGCCAGAGTTCTCAGATCATTTGGATGGTCCTGTGAAATAAGGGAACCTTAAAGGTGTCTTCTCCAAGCCAACTCTTCTTAAAAAGCATGGTATTTTTAGTCTTTGTAAGTAGGTCTAGCCTTTCTAGAAATGCCATTAAGGCATCTAAAACAGCTGACAACAGATTCCGACGCTTCAAGACCCCACTTTCTTTGGCTCCTACATGAAATGCCTTGTTTGTCTGATCAAACAATAATTTTCTTCAAGTCTTCTTGTTCGGCTTTTTAATCACAATTGTTTTTGTTTGTTTGTTTATTTGTTTTGTTTTGTTTTAAATCTGGATAAATGTACTCAGGAAAACCAATGCTATAGCATGAATGCTTTGTTGCCTTGAACTATTCTCCGTCAGACTGATCCATTAGCTGCTTTAAAGTGATCCACTATCACATTCCAAACCCCAATCAGTATTTGAAGTTGTGACCTTGCTACCTTAGGTTCCGTGCCTGCACAATTGTGACTTACTTTGCTCAATACCATGAAGTTGACAGGCTGTATCAGGGAGGCAACTTCTTTGCAAGGAATGTTTATCATTTCTTACTATGTTTAGACAATAGGAAATCCTCAATATATATTTAAGTTAATTTTTTTTCAAGACAGGGTTTCTCTGAGTAGTTTTGGTTGTCTTCAAACTCACTCTGTAGATCATGCTGGCCCCAAACTCACAAAGATCTGTCTGCTTCTGCCTCCTGAGTGCTGGGATGAAAGGTATTCAACACCATTGACTGGCAGCAAAACTTGTTGAAGCACATTCTTTGAAAATTGTCTTTGATAATTATAAGCTATTCTCAAAAGAGAAATCCAAATTGGAAATATTTGCATCTATGATCTTGGATATTCTCTACCTTGTTACAAAAACAAAACCAATGCTAACATTTCATAACAATGATGAATTGTAGAGTTTAACATCTCTTCAGTGATCTGCCTTTAAAATCACATTTAAATTACTCTTCCTCCCTCCCTCCCTCCCTCCCTCCCTCCCTCCCTCTCTCTCTTTCTTTCTTTGTTTTTAAACAAATGGTCTTGCTATGTACTTCCAGCTGTATTTAAACTTGAAATCTTCCTGTCTCAGCCTCCCAAGTGCTTATATTACAGGCCTTTGTAAGTACACAAATTTTTAAGTACCTTCATATGTTTAACTGTGTTAATTAGGTTGACCGTTGAGTGAAAAATAAACATAAAAGCTGAAAATTACAATCTTTTAATTTTTATTTCTTTTCAATACTTATGATCCTTGTTTGGTTCTTCATTATATAGAAGCAGGAGTACCTGATACCCTGTGTGCTTTTACCTTTCATTATAAGATTCTGTTTAGCCAGGCAGGGGTGGCACACGCCTTTAATCCCAGCATTTGGGAGACAGAGACAGGCAGATTTCTGAGTTTGAGGCCAGCCTGGTCTACAGAGTGAGTTCCAGGACAGCCAAGGCTACACAGAGAAACTCTGTTTCAAAAATTCTGTTTATCATTAACTGTTTGGTGTTTAATCCAGTTTGTTGTTACTGTTACTATGGTGACCTTTACCTTATCATTGTATTTTCTGTGTGTCTTTATCTTTTCATATTCTTTCATTAATTTATTTATTCACTTTACTTCCCAAAGGTGCCCCCCTCCTCACCTCCAAGTTCCACCCTTAGAAATCCCTGCCCCCATTACCCTCTCTCCTTCTCCTAACAGAAGGGGAAGTCCTCCCTTGGGTGCTACCCCATCCTGGGACATCAAATCATGGAAGCACTAACCTCATCATTCCCCCCTGAGGCTCAACCAGGCAGTCCAGTTTGGGAAAGGGGATCCAATGACAGGCAACAGAGTCATAGACAACTCCTGCTCCAATTGTTAGGGGACCCACATGAACACCAAACTTCATATCTGCTACAAATATGTACGGAGTGGTTCAGGTTCCATGAGTTTGTAGGCTTTCTGTTGTTTCTGAAGTCCTGCTTTTGTAGTTGTACGATAAGGAGTTGTTTCAATTCTATTTTTTCTTTTTAGATATTTTCTTCATTTACATTTCAAATGCTATCCAGAAAGTTCCCTATACCTTCCCCTTGCCCTGCTCCCCAACCCACCCACTCTTGCTTCTTGGCCCTGGCATTCCCCTATACTGGGGCGTATAATCTTCTCAAGACCAAGGGCCTCTCCTCCCAATGATGGCCAACTAGGCCATCTTCTGCTACATATGTAGCTAGACACAAGAGCTAGTTCATTTTGTTGTTCCTCCTATAGGGTTGCAGACCCTTTCAGCTCCTTGGGTACTTTCTTTAGCTCCTCCATTGGGGACCCTGTGTTCCATTCAATAGATGACTATGAGCATCCACTTCTATATTTGCCAGACACTGGCATAGCCTCACAGGAGACAGCTATATCAGGGTCCTGCCAGCAAAATCTTGCTGGCATATGCAATAGTGTCTGGGTTTGGTTGCTGTTTATGGGATGGATCCCCTGGTGAGGCAGTCTCTGGATTGTCCTTCCTTCTGTCTCAGCTCCAAACTTTGTGTCTGTAACTCCTTCCATGGGTATATTGTTCCACATTCTACTGAGACTTGCTTTGTGACCAACTACATGGTCAATTTTAAAGAAATTTCCACGAGGTGCTGAGAAGAACCTCATGCTCTATATTCTTTTGTGTTTGGGTGGAATGTTCTGTAAATATCTGTTAGATTCAATTGATTCATAACCTCTGTTTATTTCATTATTTATCTTTAGTTTCTGTCTCAGAGAAATGTATGTGACTCGATGTATGATTTAAACTGTAGTAATGTTACTTTTATGAATGCAGGTGCCTGTGTTTTTCCATAATAGATGCTCAAAATTGGGATGTCATCTTGGTGAATTTTTCTTTGACGAGTATGAAGTGTCTTTACCCATATCTTTTGATTAATTTTGGTTGAAAGTCTATTTTATTAGATCCTAGAATGGCTACTCTAGCTTGCCTCTTGGGTCTGTTTGAATGGAACACCTTTTGCCAACCCTTTACTATGAGGTAGTACTTATCACTGTGTGTCTCCTATATGCAGCAGAATAGTGGATCCTGTTTTGGCATCCGTTCTGTTAGCCAGTGTCTTTTATTGGGGGAATTGAATCCATTGATATGGATACATATTAGTGTACATGATTATTAATTCCTATTACTCTGATGTTGGTATTTTAGTGTGTGTGTGTGTGTGTGTGTGTGTGTATGAGTGTGTATGTATGTGTGTGGTGTGCATGTGTTTGTGTGTGCTTCCTTTATTTTGTTTTTATTTATTCCCTCGATTTTCTTGGGTGTGGTTAGCCTCCTTGAGTTGGAGTTCTCCTTCCAGTATTTTTTCTAGGACTGAATTTGTGGATACACATTGCTTACTTTGTGTTGGAATATCTTGTTTTCCCCATTTATGGTGACTGAGAGTTTTGCTTGCTATGGTAGTATGGGTTGGAATATGTGGTTTTTAAGAGGGTGCAAGACATCTTCCCAGGCTCTTCTTGCTTTTACATTCTCTGTTGAGAATTTGGTTGTAATTCTGATAGGTCTGCCTTTGTATGTTATTTGTCCTTTTCCCCATCAGCTTTGAATATTCTTTCTTTGTTCTGTAGATGTAGTGTTATGATTATATTGTGGGAGGAGGAATTTCTTTTCTGGTCTAATCTAATTGGTGTTCTGTTAGCTTGTATGTTTATAAGCATTTTTTTTCTTTAGGTAAGGGAAATTTTCTTCTATGATTTTGTTGAAACTATATTCTGTGACTTGGAGCTGGGACTCTTCATTCATCTTCTTCTTTTCCTATTATTCTTAAGCTAGGACTTTTCATAGTATCCCATATTTCCTGGAATATTTTGCATCACAATATTTCTTTGACTGATGTATTAATTTCTTCTATTGTATCTTCTACACCTGAGATTTTCTCTTCCATCACTTGTAATCTGTAGGTGATGCTTACATCTGTTGTTCCTGTTCGATTCACTAGGTTTTTCATCTCCAGAATTCCCTCAATTTGTGTTTCCTTTATTGCTTCTATTTCCATTTTCAGGTCTTGCACAGTTTTATTTCTTTATTTTTCCCTGTTTAATTGTATTTTCCTGAATTTCTTTCATGGATTTAATTGTTTTCTCTTTAAGGGCCTCTATCAAATTTATAAGATTAGATTTAAGATCACTTCCTTGTGCTTCAGTTGTGATAGGATATCCAGGGCTTGCTTTAAAAGGATAGCTGTGATCACAAAGTGCCATATTGCCCTGGCTCTTATTGACTGTCTTCTTAAAAAGACCTTTAGCAATTAGGTTGTCCCTGGCTGTTCTGGCAGTATCAGGTCCTGGATAGGCTAGCCTAACCTTCATGTTCCTGATGCAACAGGCCCCTGTAGTGGTGACAGGACAATGAAGCTTGGGGACAACACAGCAGATGGCCATGCCCTGGGGGCACTAGGCAGTAAAGTGACTAGGGTAGGGGCTCTAACCTGAATGATTCTGGTATAGCAGGCCTGTTGAAATCAGGCAGAACTGTGTCCAGACCCATTTTTTAAAAAATATAACATATTTTAGTCATGTTTTTCTTCTTTCCCAGCTTCTCCCAGATCTTATCTATTTCTAACATCAACATTATTTCTCTCTCTCTCTTTCTCTCTCTCTCTCTCTTTCTCCCACCCCCCTCCCTATTTCTATTTTCAACTATGTTAAAAGCAGTTTTATTTGTAATATTCAGAAACTGGAAACAACCCAAATGTCTCTCAAACAAAAATAACAACAATGAATAATAGTAATAATAATAATAATTGGATAAAGAAAATGTGGTACATTTACATACTCAAATATGACTCAGCTATTAAAATCAAGGACATCATGAAATTTGAAGACATGTGGATGGAACTAGAAAATACCACCCTGAGTGAGGTAATCCAGACCCAGAAAGACACACATGGTATGTAGTCACTTATAAGAGTATACTAACCATAAAGTAAGATAAGCATGCTATCATCCACAGATCCAAAAAACAAGGAGTGCCCAGGAGTGAATGCTGGAATCTCACTTAGAAGGAGAAGTAAAATGGACATCAAACGTGGATGGAGGGAATAAGAAGGGTGGGAGAGGCAGTTGGGAGAAGAATAGAGGTGGGGAGAGTTGGGTTGAAGGTGAGAGGACTAGGAGAGAAAAAGGAAATCATTGTGTGTGTGCGGGGCGGGGGCAGGGAGCATCTCTGAGACAAGTCAGAGACTTAGGATGGGGAAGACCTCTGGGAAGGTATGGAGATGACCCTAGATGAGACTTCCAGTGGTGGGGTATACGGAGCCTGAAGTGGCCACCTCCTGTAGACAGGCAGGACTTCCAGTGGAGGGAAGGGAACATCAATCCACTCATAAAACTTTTGACCTAAAATTCGCCCTACCTACAAGGTAAAAATGGAGCAGAGTTTTAGGGGGCTCACAGAGACTTTACTACCAATCAAAGAGAATGCATGAACTGGGTCTAGATCCCCATACATATGTGGCAAATCCCCCCCTTAGTTTGCATGTGGGTCCCCTAACAACTGGAGAAGGATCTGCCCCAGGTTCTGTTGCTTGCCTGTAGATCCTTTCCCCCTAACTGGGTTTTTGTCTGTCCTCAGTGGGAGAGGATGTGCCTAATCCTGAAATGACTTGATGTACTAGGGTTGATTGATACTGGGGGTGAGAGGGCTGTCGATTTACAAAGGAGGAGAAAGGAAAATAGTGGATATGGGCTGTATGGGGGGGGGGAACTGAGAGAAGAAGGGCGCTGTGATTGGAATCTAAAGTGAATAGATTATTTAATGAAAACATTAATAATGTTTTTTTCTCCTTTCCCAACTCCACCCAGATCCTCTTTATCTCCTTTCTACCCACTCTACTTCATTGTGCTTTCATGTCTTTTTCTCTCACCTCTTCTTTCTCTTTAAATACCTTAAAAACAAAAACCAAAAACATAAAATATAAATAAAGAGCCTCAAAGCAATGAAAACCAATAAAGGCAAAAAACTAATAAGGTAAAGATGACAAAATATAGCAAACCAAAATTTAAAAATCCAGTAAATACCATCTCTACTTATCTGAAAATGTCATTATTTTATTTTTCTTGACAGTTGAGTAATGTTCCATTTTGTAAATGTAGCATATTTTCATTATCCACTCATTAATTGATGAATATCTAAGTTGTATCTAATTTTTGCTTATTAGGAATAAATAGCAATGACCATGGTTAAACATGTGTCTGTGTAGTTGGATATAGAGTCCTTTGGGCATATGCTGAATAATAAGCTAGATTGATTTTGAGATTCCTGGGGGGTACTGTCACTCTGATTTCTGTAGCGGCTGTACAAGTTTACACCTTTTCCAGGATGAATAAGTGCTCAATTTCACAACCATCCTCTTTAGCATGTACTATTATTTGTTTAATTGATATGATCATTCTGACTAGTATAATATAAAATTTCAAAATAACTCAATTTGAATTTCAATGATGGTTAAAAATATTGAACATTTTAAGGCGTTTCTCAGCCATTTGCGTTTTTATCTTTTAAATAGTCTATGCTTAGTTCTATACTCCATTTTAAAATTGGATTGTATTTTATCTTGTTTTCTATTTTGTGTCTTTTATATATTCTATATACTAACCCACTCTAGATATATAACTGATATAAAGATATATAGATCTTTTCCCATCCTGTAGGCTACTGAATTGCATGAGTTTTGATATCTTTGAAGTACAGAAGCTTTTCAGCTTCATTAGGTCACATTTATTAATTGGTGGTTTAGTGGGGAATAGACTTGAACTCATTGGCATGCAAAGTATTATTTTGAACAGAATTTACAGTATAGCTTTTAAATTGTAAGGATTAAATCATTTTCACTTGACTTTTAAGATTATTACTTCTGTTTGGTCACAGTTCCTAACTTAAATGTAGTAGCTACCCACCCTTTCGACTTACTACTTCTTTTGTATTTTGATTGTTTAATTACTAGAGTGCCACCATCTTTATAAGTCATAATCCTCAGCTATCTTCATTTGCATGCTTCCCAGTTTTGCAGGTCATAAGGCAGCATTGCTGGTCTTATATCCAGGTTCTCCTGTCTCCTTCCCCTTACCTACTATCTAGCCTTTACTCCATCTTCTTCTGATTCTATCATTTTATTTCAGTTGGGGTTATATCTAAATGGTACAGCACATGTCTAGCATCCACCAACTCTTGAGTTCAATTCCCAGGACTACAGAAAATTATTACATTTCACTTATGGAGCTGCTTCTGGACTGCAGATATGTCATCTTATTTTATGTCGTAAACCTATATTCACAATGCCAAATTTGTACCTCTCCCTGCCTTATGCTTTGTTAATTATAATTTATTCATAACCACACAGGCCAGGATCTATATTTCAAGGAAACTTTTATTGCAATATAACTAGCCTATAAACATTATAAATACTGAGTGTATAGCTGAGTGAAATTTTATACACAGACATCCAAAAGCACACAACCATGGAATCCACAATCTAGATGAGGTAATAGAAACTTCCCTGTATTCTAGAAGCATCTTTTATGCACTCTTGGTCACTGTATTGCTCCCAAAAGATTAACCACTAGCTTAGATAGTTTGTGGTAAGTTCTTATTTTGCATGTAAGTATATAAACTTATAAAATTTACATGAAGAGAATGTGTATGTGAAGTTTCAGAGGATCTAATGCCATTGGTCACTGTTTTGACTTTAATTACCCCCTCACCATTAACCTCTACAACTATAGGAGCTTCATCTGCTTCTCCAGGCCTGGCTGCCTTATTACCCCCACATGCTCCAGTGACCAAGGGCAAGTCTTCAGTCTTGATGGCCCCATCACTCAGAATCTACCGTGACCCATCTATCTTATGAAAGATAATGAGAAAAGGAATAAAAAAAAGAAGATCATATCTGTAATAATTCTATTTTAGGTACTGAAGTGTTCAGAATATATGTGGATGTACATGTAGATATTTTTCAAAGAAAATGTGTATCGTTTAGTGAAATTTTCCAATTTGTTACCTATTTTAAGCATATTACAAGTTGAAGTTATTCTAAGTCCATGTGGGGTTTCCTGGATACTTACATCAGCTGTGGCTATGATCATATTCACTATTTCCTCTCAATGTTATTTCCGGAGAAATAAGGGTAGGGATTCCAGATAATTTAAAAAAGAATAGCCAATTTTTAAGTATTCAAGAAAGGCTTATCTTGTGAGTATGGATCTATGTTTGATAATCTCTTAATTAATTGAATTCATTTAGGTTATTATTTGTAGTCAGATGTGCAGATAGAGTGTTTTTAGCCTGAAATGCCCTTCACAGACTCAAAGAATGTGAATACAGCTCCAAGTAAGGGCACTGTTTTGTAAGGTTGCAAAACATTTGATGGCAGAAGTCACTGGAATGAGACCTTGAAGGTTCTACCCATGTCTCATTTCAGTTACTCTGTCTTTCTTGGGTGGACACACAGGAATAGTGGTAGACGCACATTTTTTACTGCTGTTATCTGAGAACTGATACAGCATTTTCCCAGGCATGATGGAACACACTCTGATATTATTACAGGATTACTTTTTAAATATCTCTTTCCTCAAGTTACTCTGTCATTAATTTTCCCTCAGATCAACAAGAAAAATAACTAAGACAGTAGTAAAGAACCAATTTGGGACTGAGATAGATGGGGGCTGATGACTATTCCAGTTTTTCAGGTGCCTCTATATGAAATCTTGGGGAATTGACCCAAGACTCACCACCTTAAAGTTCTATGAACTACAATTTATCCATTTCACAGCAGAAAGTTGCTGGTGGCTCTGGTGCTCTTGGCCCCCATGCATCATTTTTTGTTTTTGTTTTTGTTTTTATTTTTTCTATTTTTAACCTTTGCATCTTTTACATTTTGGCAAATTTTAAACATACAAAAGAATACCGGGAGTGATAAAAACTAACAACCACATTTACAGTAACCCAAAACTCTAACAATAATAAAACATACATTTGAAAGGTCAGAATTCTTTCTATGTTTTACCAAAGATAGCATTATCTAAGTTGTATGTTAATGTCTGTATTTTTTACATAATTATCCAAGTGGTGGATATCTCTATTTTTAAATGTTTAATGTAGGGGACATGTTAAATTCCAAAATAGTTTTTGTAAAGCAATAAAAATATCTAATATATGGCTGATGTTATTATATAACACATATAACATAGATAATAAAGCAAATTTATCAGTGTTATAATAACGCACTTACCAAGGCAACAGGGTCTCATCACAGACATTTATTCAACTACTTGATTCACCTACAGTGTATAGTTATAAATGTCCAAAATTCAATCATCATAGATTCTATTCCATCTACCAATATCAAATAAATGTATTTTAATCATGGCATTGGGCCACATTAATAAAAGTCTCTCTCTCTCTCTCTCTCTCTCTCTCTCTCTCTCTCTCTCTCTCTCTCTCTCTCTCTCTCTCCCTCTATCTCATTGGTGGCAATCCAACCCAGGACTGGTTGTTGGATTCTGTATTTACTTATGTTGTCCAGGTTTATTTGAATGCCTACACTCACAGAATCTTTTAGGCTTTGTCTCTCTGATGATGAAAGTACAAACAAGTATGTGTGATATACTTCCCAACAAAATTTTACATCACCAGAAACTTCATTTTTTTTTTTATCACATCGGTTTAGGTTGGAAAAAGTAGAAAAGATTACTGAAGTCAACTTTAGTTAACTCTGACCACTGAGAATTTACATCTTTTCTTGAACTTGTCAGAGTAAAGACATGGAGGGTAGAACTAGGGGAGAGAAGCTCTGTCTGCTTCTGAGCTTCATGTCTCCTCTAGAGCACAGAACCTCATTACAACAGACGGAACAGGGATGTGCAAAAGATTTTCCTCCAGAATACTTCATCCAGTAATAACTGTTAGTTTTAAGTGCCAATGAAACTTTTTAATAATATAAACTGAATACTAAATAGAAATCAAAATCGATAAAGTTGAAATAAATTGACTTGGTACAATGTAGATTTTGAAGCATATTGGAAAGACAAAGGAGGAGGAGGAAAAACAAAATGAAAAAAAAAGAGAGAGAGAGAGAGAGAAAATAAAATAAACAAAAAGAAACCCTCCAAAATATTTATTCAGAAAACTTAAGTATTAATTCCTCAGGAAAATCAGCAAATATTTTGACTGACTGAAAATGAGAATAGAGAATGGTGAAAACTGTGTGGCACAGGTGAGAGAACTTTGTGAAGAATGTACACAACGTTAAGAACTTACTTGGAGGCAGACTTTGGTGAATGTCTGCAAGTTTGAAGCTAAACTGTTCTATATAAGGAGTTTCAGACAAGACAGGTATACACAGTGAGACTCTATCTCAAAACAAAAACAAACCCAAATAAAATAAAAGGTTATGCTGAGAGGCAAAATGGTAGTATATTTCTTAAATACATAGGTTAAGAAGGCTTAAACAGAAGGATAATGAATTTGAAGATGACTTGAACCTAAGAAACAACACAAGTATTCCTTGAAATTTTTTCAGCGAATAGAAAAGGTTAAAAGAAAAGACAAAAAAACAATCTTCCTAAATAACATTTTCATTTTGTTGTTATACTGACACCAAAATCTAGAAAGTCTTGAAGAGTAAATGCCAAAAACTTTCTATATAAATGGATATGTCAGTGTCCTCAGTATGATGCCAGCAAATAAAATTCAAAAAACACACACACACACACACACAGTTATACTGATAGCCAAACCTAGAAAGACATGAAGATAAAATGCCAAATATTCTCCATATAAATAGATATGTAAATGTCTTCAATATGATACTAGTAAATAAAATTCAAAACACACACACACACAAAGACATACACACACAGCTCTAAACTGGATGCCTCCATCAAATCCCTTCACACAGTTCTGGGAAACCATGGAAGAAGAAACAGAAAAAAGTAAAATGTAAGAGCTAGAGGGGATGAAGGATACCAGAAGAACAAGGCTCGCTAAATCAAATGAACAAATCTAATATGAAATCACAGTGAATGAAGCAGCAAGCACAGGGCGTACATCTGTCCTCACCTGGTTGGGTGTGCGAGTGTGTGTGTGTGTGTGTGTTTTATGCACATATATCATGCACACCTATATATATATATATGTATATATATTTATTTATGAGTATAAATAATAAGTATATATACATTTATATTATACACATACATATTATATATTATAAAACTTTTATTTTAGTGTTTTTACTTCTGAATGTGTGAATAAGTAGGTCTCTGGTTTTTGTGCTTGTTTGGGGCCCTCTTTTCCTTCTGTCGGATTGCTTAGTCCAGGCAGTATGTTACAATTTTTGTTTTATCTTCTTATCATTTGTTTTGTCATGTTTGGCTGTTATCTCTCTTTTTTAATTTGAGACAGAAAGGATGTAATGGATGGGAAGGGAGATGGTAAGGAAGTGGGAGGAGAAGAGAGAGGAGGAGTGTAATTAGCATATGTGATATGAGAAAAGAATCTGGTTTAAATAAAAGGAAAAATATAATAAAACAATGATTTCCTGGGAATGCAAGGATGGTTCATGGGACAAGGAAAGCTGATGCCAGATAGTATTTTCTAAAGAAAAGAAGAGAGAGTGAGAGAGAGAGAGAGGGAGAGAGAGAGAGAGAGAGAGAGAGAGAGAGAGAGAGAGAGAGAGAGAGATGCAGATAAACATAGAACATGAAATGAAGTGTGTAGTGAGGAAAGTTTAAATATGGAAAGAGTTGGAGGAAGGAGGTAAGCATGAGCAAAACATATCACATGAAATTCTGGAAAATTTATTATGAAACACAGTGAAACCTATGCTAAGAATAAAACTCATAACACTAAATAACTACATAAAATAATTGGAGAGCTCTAATACTAGCAACCTTCCAGCACATCTGAAAGATCTAGAAAAAAATTAAGCACACCCAAGAAGAGTAGACAGCAAGAAATAATAAAACTAAGGGCTGAAATCAATAAAACAAAACAAATAGAATACAGAGAATCAATAAAACCAAGAGTTGATCCTTTGGAATAACCAACAAGAGAGACAAACCCTTAGCCAAGTTAGCCAAACTACCTAAAAGGCAGCAGAAGAATATCCAAATTACCAAATTTAGAAATGAAAAGGGAGACAAAAACAGAGATGAAGGATATCCAAAGAATCATTAAGTCTTCCTTCAGAAACCTGTATGCCACACAATTCAAAAATGTAAATGAAGTAGATGATTTCTTTATAGATAGCACTTACCAAAGTTAAATCACAATCAGATAAACAATTAAAATAGACCTATTATTCTTAGCAATATAGAAGCAGCCATTAAAATCTTCCAAACAAACAAACAAAACAAAACACAGGGCCAGAAGGTTTTAGCACAGAATTCTACTAGGCTTTTAAAAAAGAGATAATACCAATACTCCTCAAATTATTCTACAAAATAGAAAGGATAAGAACATTGTTAAATACTCCTCAAATTGCTCTACAAAACATAAAGAGAAGGAACATTGTCAAATTTATTGCATGAAGCCATGGTAACACTGATATGCAAAACACATAAAGACTCAACAAAGAAAGAGAATTACAGACCAATTTCTGTTATGAACAGTGATGCAAAAATTCTCAATAAAATACGGAAATCAAATCCAACAACACACCAAAAAGATTATCCAGTATAAAAAATAGGCTTTATTCCAGAGATGCAGGGATGATTTAATATATGAAAAATAGTAAATGTACTCCACCCAGTAATAAATAAACTGAAAACACACACACACACAAACATACATACATACACACACACACACACACACACACACACACCCTTAACTCATTAGATTCAGAAAAGCCCCTTGACAAAATCCAATACCCCTTCATGATAAAAATCCTGGAGAGATTAGAGTTACAAGAGTCCTACCTTAACATATTAAAGGCAATTCACAGCAAGCCGATAGCCAACATCAAATTAAATGGAGTGAAACTAAAGCAATTCAACTAAAATCAGGAACAAGTAAAGGCTTTCACTATCTCCATATCTATTCCAAAGACTACTTAAAATTTTAGAGTAATAAGACATCTAGAGAATATCAAAGACATACAAATTGAAAAAAACGAAGTATCCTTATTTACAGATGGTATGAGAGTATACATATGTGTTCAGAAAATTCTATCAGGAAACACAAACAACTGAAAATCCTTTCAAATACATGGTTGGAAATAAGACTAACTCAAAATATCAGTTACCATCCTATATGCAAACAACTAAACACACTGAGAATGAAGTCAGAAAAACACTATCTTTTGCAATAGCTTTAAATAACATAAAATATCTTGGGTAAATCTAACTAATTAAGTAAAAGACTTATATGATAAAAACTTCAGATATTTATAAAAGGCGTTGAAGAAGATATCAGAAGATGGAATCTTCTCCAATGCTGATGGATCAGTAGGACAAACATAGTAAAAATGACCATCCTACCAAAAGAAATCTACAGATTCAAATCAATCTCCATCAAAATTCCAACACAATTCTTTACAAACCATAAAAGGACAATTCTCAACTTTATATTGAAAGATATAAAACCCAACAAAGCTAAAAAAAAAAAAAATCATGAAAGATGAAAGAACTGCCCAGTGTATCACTATCTCTGATTTCAAATTGGCAAGATTGTACTATAGAACTAGAGTAATAATAGTATTAGCATACAACCAGACTATTGTTGGAATCAAATTGAAGAAGACCCAAACATAAATTTGCACACCTATAAACAACTTCTCTTTACAATGGAAAAGAAAGAAAGAAAGAAAGAAAGAAAGAAAGAAAGAAAGAAAGAAAGAAAGAAAGAAAGAAAGAAAGAAAGAAAGAAAGAAAGAAAGCATCTTCAATAGGTGGTGTTTTCCTAACTGGATGTCTGCATGTAGAAGAATGAAAATGGATCTATCACCTTGCACAAAAGTCCAATCAGATCAAAAAGCTAAACAAAACTAGATACACTGAACCTAATAGAAGAGAAAGTGGGAAATAATCTTGAAAACATTGGAATATGAGACAATTTACTAAACAGAACACCAGTAGTGCAGAGCCTAAGATCAACAATTAATAAGTGAAACCTCATGAAAGCAAAAGCCTTCCTTAAGGCATAGGACAACATAGGTATCTACAGAATGGGGAAAGGTTTTTCAACAACTGTATATACCATAGAAGATTAATATCTAAAATATGTAAAGAACTCAAGAAACTAGATATAAAAAACAAATGACCTAATTAAAAATGGGGACAGACCTAAATAGAGAATTCTCAATAGCAGAATCTTATCCAAATGGCTGAGAAATATTGAAAGAAACATTCAACATCCTTACCCATCAGGGAAATGCAAATCAAAACTACTTTGGGATTCCATCTTATATTGGTAACAATAACACAAGTGACAGCTCATTCTGGTGAGGATGTAAAGCAGGGCATTTCTCCTTCATTGCTGGTGGGAATGAATTTTGGACAGCCACTATGGAAATCAATATAGTGGTTTCTCAGGAAACTGAGAATTGATTGACTTCAAGACCCAGATATACCACTACTAGACATATACACAAGGGATTCTCTACCCTACCACAAGGAGAGTTGCTCAACCACATTCATTGAGGTTTTATTCAGAATATTCAGAAACCAGAAATTAAGATGTCCCTCAAAAGAATAGTTTAAAAATGCGGTATATTTATACAATGGAATAGTATTCAGCTGAAAAAAAGAGAAAGGAAAAAAAGAAAGACATTATGAAATTTGCAGGCAAATGGATAGAAATAGAAAAAAAACTATCTTGAAAGAGATAAGCAAGATTGAGAAAGACAAATATGGTATGTAATCACTCCTCAGGGAATATAAGCCATTACGTAGATGATGACCAAGCTACAGTAGTAAATCCAAAGAAGTTTGGTAATGAGAATGGAAATGGGGGAGACAGGATGCAAGATTTTTCCTTGGAATGGGAAATAGAATAGAATTTTCAGGTGAACTTGGAGCTAGTGAGGATAGAAGCAGGAATGATCAGAAAGAGGGGTTGGGATGGATGAAGGAATTTCAGGAGATGTGGCTGGAATTGGTGGCTTTGTGGAATGGTGTGGCAACCTAGTGCAGTGGAAATTTCTATGAATCTATTAGGATGATCCTAGTGAGGACTCCTAGTAGTTGGGGATAGAGTCTCAATTGGCCATGACTTGTAGCGAGGCAAGGCTTCCAGTGGCAGGATTGCTTTGCATTTGGTTTAGTTGTTAGTCAGGGGTATACTGTAGAGATGACCTAAACAACTCTGCCCAAAGCTAGGACAGAGGATCTCTCTCTACAGCTGATAGCAGGAGCCCCACTGCTGAGGACAACATCCACACAGCTCACTGAAAGTGGAGAGGTCAAGCTGGGGTTTTCATGGAACTTTCACACCTATGTTCTAGACTCTTTGGTGGAGAGAGATTCTCTGCAGGCTACTGAAAGAGCAACACAGACAGCAACCCAGCCCTAATACCTTTGAACTGAAGTCTATTTTTCCTGAATGATATTCTGGGGCAATAGTGGCTCAGAATTTGTGGGAGTGGACAACTAAAATCTAACTTGAGGGATTTATCCTCTTGTGGAGCCCATGCCTGGCAGTGCTTTGATGGCCAGGAATTAGAAACAAGATAGCCCAGAGATCTAGGATAGAACCAAAACAAGACTTGTCTAAAATCATCATCATCATCATCATCATCATCACCACCACCACCACCACCACCACCATCACCACCATCCTCACCATCCTCACCATCCTCATCAATGAGTTAGGGGAGGGATTGAAGTAGCTGAAGGGGATTGGAATCCTATAGGAAGAATAACAACATCAATTTACCAGACCCCACAGAGTTCCCAGACACTCAACCACCAACCAAAGAGTATACATGAGTGGTTCCATGGCTCCTGGTACATATATAACAAAGGACTGCCTTATCTGACATGCATGGGAGGGGAAGTGCTTGTTCCTGTGGAAGTTTGTAACTTCAGCTTAGGAGGATTCTGGAGGGTGAGTCAAAAATGAGTGGGTGGGTGGGGGAGCACCCTCTTAAAAGCAAAGAGGAGGGGAGGATGGGAGAGGGATTGGGAAGGGGGACAACATTTGAAATATAAATAAAATAATTAATAAAATATCAAAATAAAACAACAAAAGAACACAAAATGGTGACATCTTCAGATATTCTACTGAAGACATATATTCTTACAATGTATTAAATAATATCTCAAAAGTAATTCTTAATGATATTTTGCTCTCCTCATAGACCTTTTCTAATGGTCACCAGAGAGGCTCTCTCAGGCAGCAGATGGGAACTTATACAGAGACCCAATATGGGAGAAGGGCTCCTTCTCTCATGACTTGGCAAGAGTGTAAATTGGAGGTCTCCATTGGGTCCTTTTCTTTGGAGATCTGGGAATCTGGTAGAAGAGGGGTCAAAAATATAATATGACTTAGTGGGAATGGAGGACACCAGGATATCGTGGCCTACTGAAACAACTAAGGAGGGTGCATATGTGCACCCAGAGACAAAAGGAGCAAGCACAGGGACCACATAGGCTTTTACCAGGTCCTCTGTGTATATATTACAGTGGATAGGTTTGTTGTTGTTGTTGTTGTTGGTTTTTTGTTTTGAGGCTCCTAATTGTAGGAGTGGGTATGTCTCCAACTCTTTGGCTTCTCTTGGAACTCTTTCCCCCCTGTTGAGTTTCCTCAGCTAAATTTGGTGTGAGGGCTTTTGCCTTGTCTTATTGTATTTTGTTTTGGTATGTTTGGTGTTGTCTCTTGTAGGCTTACTCTTTTCCATTGGAGACAGAGGGGAGTGGATCTAGGGGAAAGTGGAGATGGGAGGAGCTAAGAGAAGTGGATGGAGAAAAACCTGGTGGAAATGTATTATATGAGAGGAGAATCTATTTTTTAAAAAGCTATATTACTAAAAAATAACATTAATAAATTCAACTGGTGAGCTGACAGAGATCATGTGACATTTGCCACCAAGCCTGGACCACTCCGTTCAGTCTCCGGGGACTACATGGAGAATACGAGCTCTTATTCTTAACAAGCTGTTCTGAAAACCGAACTTGTTAGTTCTGGCAAATAGAGAAACTAACCTTTCATTTTGACTGTATACATTATGAAATAAATTCCAGGGAAGAAGCTGTGTGAAAAAGCTGATAGACTGATTAAAAACATCAATGAATAGAGAGGGTTTGGAATGTTGCAGTGTCTGGGCCTAATTTTACTGTTTATTTTGGGTTATCTTTAGCCTAAATAGCTATTTCTTATTTTCCACTGTGTCATAGCTCATATCTTGATTAAAAGATTAAAAATCTTTGGAACATATTAATTTAACCCTCTAAAATCTACCAATGGAAAGGCTGAGAATGCTTTCATGTCACCCCCTGGATATCTGGCTCTCATCTGCTTCTCTGATATACCCACCAGCGTACTAGGAATTTGCCTTGGTTTATAACCCTCTCTGTTGCTACTAGAGAACTTCAGGAAGTGGCTTGTTCATTCATCATGGAACCTGGAGTAACTCAGATTCGTCTTTTGAGGACTTGGTCACTCCTGTTTGGTTGTAGAATAACCTAAAATTCCCTTTACAGTGAGAGCTGTGTTTTCTCTCTTCTACAATGTACTCATTAGTCCTTACCTATCTAGATTATTTTTACTACTTTTGTTTATGTAAAAATGTCATTGTTTATTAATAATTGTTGCAATTATAGACACTATACATTCTTAGGAAATGCAAATAGAATGTAAGTTAAAAATACCTAAAATATATAATACATTAAGTATTTTCACTAAAATTTATTTAAATTGATATTATCTAATTGTTTTGAAGTCTTCATACACAATACATTTCTACATACATTATGCAAATCCTATATTTGTATCATTAGTTTTAAAGAATTAATATAAATTCTTTTAGTAATTATTAATATCCATAAATATTTCTTTTGTATATTATAATGATAAATTATTTTAATATATATTCCTCTATTTGACCAACCTCCTATTCTTGTATTTAATTGTACATTATAGTTTTAGCTTGCTGGTTAAGATTACTAATGCATTATTAATACACTACGGATTTCTAGTCTTTAAAAAATTAGCCTTTGATTTTCTTGAACTATCTTCATGATTTATTATGATAATTATCCTTGATTTATATATTGAATTGAGAAGTGATTCATAGCTGTCTAGAACACAGACAGTTTTACAATACTTGAACATCTTGTATTATAACACTTTTTTAGAACCTGCAGGTCTCAGGTCCCAAGATGTTAAGAGTCATTTTTAAAAGTTGCTCAGGTTCTTTAGTTTTAAAAAATTTATTAAATTAACACTTGTATGCTGAGAATAAGCTAGAAGAAAAAACCCGACTGGTACATGGCTGGTATTGTTAATGTTTCTGTAGAGTAAGTACTTCACCTGTAAGGGTCTTCCATATTTGCATCATGTTGTCGCTATGGGAATTGGACATTTTTAATTTCCTAAGTTTTGCATGACTGTATTTATAATGCCTGTTTTTAACATTAATTAGAAACGTTAGTTTTTTGAAATTATTTATTTTTTTTTCAGTTTTACAATGTATTGCTTTCCAATATCATGTTAGTATTTATCTTAAGTTTGTCTTTTAAAAGAGTTATTATTGGGTATTTTTTTTCATTTTTCTTTAACAGTTAAAGTATTTGACCTCATAAGTATTTTACTAAAGAGTGAATTTATTCCCTGTAAGTTTTCATATGTGTTTATTGTTCTAATTGACATTAATATCTGACTCTGGAATTGGACATTTTATTTTATCTTTGATCCTCTAGCTCTTAGGTAATTTATTTTCATTTTTCACTTCAATTTAATTGTAGGAACATGATTTGGAAACATCCTGGTATGACTTTCTTCTTTATTGTTGAGTAACTTAACTTTTCTCTCTACTAAGTTTTCTGTCATTTGCTTTGCTATTATTGGAGTACCACTTGAGATTCATCCACTGACATGTTCAGTAGGTAGCTATATTCCCTTTCCTCATTACCCAGTGGGTTAATCTAGAAGCCAGATTTCTAATTTGTGACATAAATGACTACCTAAAAACATTTGATAGAAAGTTGCTTGTTTTCATTAGTTTCTTTTTTTAAAAAATTGGAGGCTAAGTAGCAAATGAAAAGTCCATAAATTACCATTAGTTTTCTTTAAAAAATTATAGATGTAGATATAGATGATATAAATATAGATTAGACAGAGATAGAGATGGAGATGGAGAAGGAGATAGAGACAGAGACAGAGACAGAGACAGAGACAGAGACAGAGACAGAGACAGAGTAAGAGATTGATTATGGTCTTCTCTGTACAAAAGCAAAACGCAATTTCACTAACTTTTCAAAGGAAACCATTTGTGCTGAGATTAATTATTTGGTATTGTAAGAATAAATTGCTGTTCATAATTGTTTTATTCTTCATCCTTTAAAATAATGAAATATCAGGAAGGCATTGAAACTTAGCAGAGAATACTAAAACATTCTTATTAGGTCACAAATACAGGAAAAACCATGGCTTACAGTCTCTCTTAACTAGTTTCTTCTTTGACCTCCTGGTAAAAGCTAATGTTTACTGTGATTAAGAGTTGAAATAGCTGTCTCCTAAGAGGCTTGGCCAGAGCGTGACAAATACATAGGCATATGCTTGCTACCAACCATTGGACTGAGCACAGGGTCCCAAGTGGGGGAGTTAGAGAAAGGACTGAAGGAGTTGAAGGGGTTTGCAACTCAATAGGAAGAACAACAATATAAACCAACCAGGACCCCACCCCCCAAGCTCACAGGGACTAAATCACCAACCAAATGTACACATGGCTCTAGCAGCGTATGTAGCAGAGGGTGGCCTTGTCAACCATCAATGGGAGGAAAGGCCCTTGGTCCTATGAAGGCTTGATGCCCTAGTATAGTGGAATGCCAGGGCAAAAAGGTAGGAGTGAATGGGTGAGTGGGTGTGGGTCACCATCATTGAAGCAGGGGGAGGGAGGATGGGATAGGGATTTCCAGAGGGGAAACCAGGAAAGGGAATAACATTTAAAATATAAGTAAATAAAATATCCAATTAAAAGAGAAAAGAAAAAAAAAGAGTTGGAATAGCTATACCAGGCTCCTATCAGAAAGCACTTCTTAGCATCAGCAATAGTGTCTGGGTTTGGTGTCTGCTGATAGGATGGATCCCTAGATGGGGCAGTCTCTGGATGGCCTTTGCTTCAGTCTCTACTCCAATCTCTGTCCATTCATTTCCTTCAGACAGGAGCAATTCTGGGTTAATATTTTTGAAATGGGTGTGTGTCCCCATCCCTCAACTAAGGCTGTACCTAACCTCTGGATATGGTCTGTACAGGTTCTCTCTCTTCTTTGTTGGATATTTCAGCTAATGTCGACCCTGTTGCTTCCTGGGAGCCTCTTGCTAGGGCAGTGAAGCAGGAGTGGGTAGGAGGGTGGGGGAGCAGCCTCAGAATCAGGGGGAGGGGGATACATTACAGGGTTGGCAGAAGGGAAACCAGGAAGGTAGATAACATTTGAAATATACATAAATAAGATAACCAATAAAAAACAAAACAAGCAAGCAAACAAACAAAAAAGAATTGTAATAGTGTTTCCATGCCAGCTGCCATCATGATTCCCATGGGCAGGTCTGAAAGAAATCTAATTTCCTTTAAAATTGTACCTTCTAAGGAGGAGATACTGTTGTCTTTTATTAGATACACAAGAAGTAAGTGATCCAAATTTTCTAAAGCTCTAGTCTCAAAATACATCTTTAGTTTATCGAATGAGTCACATGAAATCCACACACTAAAATCTTCCTTCTGGATTCTAGGAGTCTTTATAATATTTTGTACTTGCTACAAGTAGCCATAACTGACTGAAGTAATCAGCCACTCAATGATAGTGTTTATAGTTAGGTCTCTATCTGAACAGTTCCTTTACTATTGATGTGATAAAAACTCCAATGGTAAAGCAACTTATTCAGAAAAAGCATTTAATTGGGGTTCTTTGTTCCATAGGGTTAGAGTCCATAATAGAGGAACAGATAGATGAAGGTAGTAACAGTTGAGATCTTATACTGAAAGTAGGAGGCAGAGAGAGCTAACTGGGCATGTAGCTTTTGAAACCTCAAATCCCACCTCTGCTAAGCATCTCCTTCAACAAGGTCATACCTCCTAATCCTTTCCAAAAAGCTCTATCAAGTGGGAACCAAATATTCAAACATATAAGCCTATGCAAGCTATTCTCATTCAAACCACAGTAGTCACTCCCTTGATTTATGACTGCATCTTCACACATCTAGATAAAAGCAATTCTTGCTCTTCTATGTGTTCTGTAGCAATTGCATTTTCATGAACAGTCATTTCTTTGGTCTGCAGCACTGGAGAACATGCATAAGTATTTCTAGTTTCTGTAAAACTTCATTTGAATAAAACTGGCAATCATTATTTCATCTACCATATTACAGGTACAACGTGGGAACATGACATACATTTATCTAGAAAAAGATGTAGAACAGAAATATAAGTGTCTTGAATCTTGTCTTGAGTGCTTTCTTGTCTAACTTTTATAATATAAGACACTGAGTCAGAGACTTTAAATTTTATAAAAGAGGTGTTAAATTGAAATACGTGTGATAGAAATAGACCCCTTCTGTTCAGCCCTCCTATCTATTCCCCTTCAGAAATCCCACAGTAACACAACTTGCAAACAACCGCTATGAGGAAATGCAAATATACAAAGGAATACAGTACAATATGAGTAACTGCAAGCACAAAAGCTCAGAGGAGGGAAAATATCATGAGGATAGCGGTAGAGGGAATAACTATTATAAACAGAGTAGTAAAGGTAAATATCACAGAGATGACATTAAGCACTTTTTTTGTTTTTGTTTTTATAGCAGAGGATGGAGAAATACTTGCAAGCATCATGACAGACAATGTTCGTGGCTAGGAGATGATGCATTCCAAACTCTGGGTGTGTCATGAATACAGTGAAAAGATACTGGGAGGAATAAGAGAAAGAGTGTTTGAGCTGTTAAGCCTCTGCACCATGAATACAGCCTTCTGAGTCTTATAACAGAAGCTACAGTTAAATCACTTTAATACTAACGTCATTGATATGCCATCCATTTCCAACCTTCCCACTAAACTAAATATTATCAAACTTTACTTTTCATAAATATGTCTTTGTTTCTATTTATATGTCTATTAAGCCAATGAGCTTATTCTGGTTCATAGCATTAATTGCTACTGTGTATAGGCACTTTATAATCTATTCGATCAAGGCACCTACCACAATGGAGTCTGTAAACTTTCTGGAAAGGCACATGAAATCCATGTGGATCAGGCCATAAACACACATCAGTGTTCCTTCCATAGGTAATGTCTTGACAATCCCCTTCACTGTTTTGGAGTCTAAGAATCTGTGTAATTCTTTTAGCCAAAATTTGGGGAGTCCTTTTCCTTTCTTCTCGATGAAGGCTCCCTAAGCCATCTCTTATTCCACAAAGCACTGCAGCCCCATCCAAATGTCTACTGTTCCTTCATTAATCTATTTCCCTTCCAATAGTGTCTCTTTTTTTTCTAGAATTCTTTTACTCTAACCTTCATTATAGTCTAGCTTGAAAAGTTTTGTTTATTTCCCAGTAACTATCTCATGTATAGCCTCTTCTGTTGCTTTTTCATCTTTGTTCTTCACCATTCAGAATTGTTCTCCTGCACATGCTGCGTATTTCACCACAAACGTGTGCATCTTTCTGTCTTTTCACCCCATGGTGATATTCTTGAGCACAGATAACAAATTGATCAGTTTTTGATTCCACATGCTAAACACAATATCTGATGCACAGAGCAGTGGTTCTCGTGCTCCATTCCACCTTTTATGTTGGGGTGTTACAAGTCACACAGGTAGTCTGGCACATATTAGACAAGTCCTCTGCCAGTGAGCTATATTAACATTAAATTTAGTTTTAAATGTCATGGAAATGAACATCTGTAACCTTAGCAATCGAGAAGATTAAAAAAAGAATCACAAGCTTAAGAATTTCATGGGCTACAGAGCAAGTTCCAGGAGAATTCTGGGAACTCATAAGAAACTGTTTGTTTTCATTTTTATCAGTTTGCATTAGTTGTGCACAGCAGTGGATCTCACTATAACTGCTTCATATATGTATAGTATGAGCTCATGGTCTTTCTGTTACCCTTCCTTTCCTCCGTCTGTATTTGTTTCTTAACAAATTCACATTTAACCAGTGAACAAATGTTGATTTGAACTAGTTTAGTCACATTATCCATGTTTACACTGTCTAAACTATCATCTTGTATGACCTGGGGAATATTTATATGTTGAAGATCAAGCAATGGAAAGTGTGCACCTGGAGAAATGGCTTCTCTTCCCAGAGCCAGTTCTATTCATGGCCCCAACATGGAAGGCTGCAAACATCTGTAAACAGAATTCCATCATATCTAACACCCCATTTCCCCTCTACATGCATGTGACACAAAGGCATATATGCTATCAAAAGGTCTATGCATAAACATAAAAGGAATTAAGACACATTGAAATCTTATATAATTAATTTATGAGATTATTTACTGAATTTAATATCTATGAGTAAGTCTCCTTAGGTATCATTCAACATGAAGTGAACTTGGAGCAAAAAGTTTTATTGTATTAGTCCTAAAACCCAAAAATATTTATATTTCATTAGAGCTAAAAATAGAATAATATTTTTTATCCAAGGACATGAAATTAAAGTCTTATCAGATATTCATTCATTTATTTTATTCTTTTCACCCCATTTAATTCAGAAGCTGGCATGTTCTAGACATAAAGGACCCAGACCTCTGTTTTCAAAAACTTGTCCTGCTGGACAGAATAGAAATTATTTTGTTAACATTTAATAGAGAAGAAGCTAGTGTATAGGTAAAAAATGAATTTAAGGAGTGGTCTTGAATACAATACATGTGGTCTGAACAGAGACTACTTCATTTTTATAATATTCATTATTTGTATTTATTTCCCTTCTCCCTATTATCTTATTATAAAATTCACATTTATGCTGGCAGACCAAAAACAAACAAGTGCTTTAAACAGAGCTTGGTGACGCAGCAAGCTCAATGGGATTTCATAAGTAGCATGGATAAAGGTAATTTACAAGAGCATACATAACTCCAAAACAGATACATCTCTGAAAAGTTTTATCCCAACATGAGTGGTACCTTGAAAAAACACTACATGGATGGAGTTCTAGCCAGTGAATCATCTACCTCCTATGCTATAGTACTTCCAGACCGTGCTTCAGGTAGTCATGATTACATAGGCTGGTCATGTGGATAAGAGAAATGGCTATCCTTACAAATGATAATCAAAGGATATTTTCCCTGTTACTTCTATGATATGCTCAGCCTTGTAACCATAGGAGCTCAGATTTAAGATGCTACTGTTCAAGTAACATCTGGACATTCTACAACCCACCACCTTCCTCCAGCCCTTTACAGGCTCTATTATTTCTATTCTATGATGTTCTCTGAGTCTTGTAAGAATTATTTTCTTCCATTTAGGACTTATCATTAGCCTGCTCTGACACAGAAAATGTCATTTATTCTAACACTTTGACCCATTATGAGCGTCTGCAATAAGGCTACTTTCTGTAAAAGGAAGCTTCGTTGACCAAAGCCAGGCTCAGCAATAATGTACAGTTGTAAAAACAAATGTTTCAGGGGCATTTTTTGTTCTTTCTTTTTCCTTTCCTTTCCTTTTCTATCCTTTCCTTTTTCCTTTTTCCTTTCTTAAAGACAGCACAGAGGCTTGAAGCTGTTTGTGTAGTAGGAAAACATCTTGAATGCCATATCTTATCCTCTTGCCTACATTTCCCAGGTGCTACATCATACCTAACTAGAGGGCTATTTTAATACTCTATATCTATCCACTTAACAAAAAATGGCAGCACCTCCACTGAAATCCTATATTTTTTTTCTTGTCACATCATTTTCCTTGCAGTACCAAACATGAGTTCCCTCCTGTAGAGTCAGTTTTATGTCCAATCAGACCATGTGTGTCTGTAGCCATAACAGTTATGTCACTGTCAAATCATAGAGGCTATCTTGCCTGTAGTTAGTGTACAACATACATGTCTATAGCTAATCAAGATGGTTAGTGATAGTCCTTTCACAGAAGCCAGCATAGCAACATTGGGTACAACAGCCAGAAGGACTGAAGCATACATCTCAGTCCCAGTGTAATTTCTCTGGGTCTTCAGTCAGAGCCTTTGATGTCTTCAAATATGGGGTCTGAGCATCTAGTTCAAACATACCATCAACACCAGTACCAATTGCCTGCATTGTAAGTGGAGCCTTGATGCTCCCCTGGGCAAAAACCTGTAGGAAGATTTAACCCACCTCTGATACTGAGATTCTTATTAAGTAGCATCATTCCTAACAATGTCCTCCTCTGTTCACATAGATTATCTTCTACAAACTTGTTAGTCATTGTTTTAACACTTACAGGCACACAGGCTATTATTAATTTTTTTTCTCAAACACCTTGTGTATCATCTGTGCTTCATGCAACCATACATTTCTCAGGAATTTCACAGCTGTTCCTGTCCTTGTACCTTGTACAATCAATTTTCCATCCTTACTCATGTAGATCTACTTGCACACCTTCCAGATGCTATTCTGAATCTAAGATACTCAGAGGTTTGAATGATATAATTTGTATAATGTAAAGAAATTAAAAATAAGTGGTCACATCTCTGAAGGCTTATCTACTGTAAACAAGTACCACTTAAACTTAGATCCACACCAAAAGAGATACTAAACAACAGGGGAAAGAGGAAAGAAGATTAAAAAGAAATAACAAGACTCAATATATCATAAAACGATGTCATTGTCTGTATCAACTATTGACTCGAATGTGCAATGTTGTGTAGAGTTTGTGTGGATGGGTGATGCTAATTTACTTAGCGCTCTATGACTGACAGTTATTCTCAGTGCAACATCCTTTTTCCTTATCTCTTGGCACTGCCATGAGGCCTTGCTGTGCATCTCCCCACCCTTAAGGAACTTTGCAACCCAGCTTTCATTGATTCACCTGACCTGTGTCCAAGTGTGATAGAAGCTATATCTTTGCCCCAGCTTTCACTTTCCAGCTATACAACAGAACACTTCAAATTGGCTTCTCTCTCTCTCTCTATCCATCTCCAGTGTAATTTCTTGCATTGGGAGAAATATACACAGCCTACTTGGGGGAGGGTTGTCATTGATCATCCTTAGGAGAAAAGTAGTCTCCTATCAATCTCTATCTACTATCTATGTATCTATCTGTGTATCTACCTATGTATCTATGTATCTATGCATCTATCTATCTATCTATCTATCTATCTATCTATCTATCTATCTATCTATCTATCTATCTATCTGTCTATCTACCTTATCTTTCATCCTGTCAGTTTTTCACTCCTTACTTTACCCATTCTATGAAATGCTACTCAGGCTTTAAAGCCTTGAATAGGCTCACTAATACTGATCTTAGCTTTGTTCCAGTTTACTCCTTCAAACTCTACCTTGACACTAATTTTGACAAATTTGTTTTTAAGAAACCTGTAAAAGCCCTATTTTTTCTTTTCTACTCACTCTCTTTTCTCAAATCTATTTTACTGAATTAAGGCACTCAGATCCTCTATATCCCTCTTCTAGTTTTTAAAAACTAGAAGAACCATCACAAGGCTCAGAAAACATCATCATGGAGTTCACCACAGAAATACAAATATTGATATCTCTGCTGAACTCATTTATTATTAGCAACTTTCCTGACTCTTGGGTGAGCCCAGACCTATCTGGTTTGATGAACTTGGCACCACAGACCATCTTTCTCCTGTCCAATCCTTTCACTATAATTTTCTCTCTCATTCATCATTAATTTAACATGGTCTCTGAGTTTTTTCTTTTATTTTTCCTTATTGGATGTCATGATTAAATGCTGGCATAATTTGTACTTTTTTCTCCTCTGTATCCTCCATCCATTAAACAACAAAAACAAAACAAAGCAAACAAAACAAACAAAAAAACAAACAAAACAACAAGGCAATACTTACACCTTCTCTTCTACTTTTTGTTCAGCTTATCTACAGAATACGCATGATTCCACTTGCAAGTCTTTTTGTTATTGTAATTCCTTCCTTGCTTGAGATTTTTCTGGATAGAACTTTGAGCCTTGGTTGTATTTCTTGTCACCCATAATGGGACAATTCCAACATACTATTTCATAGCTCATCATGAAGGATAGCCACATGAGAAGTCATGCTATGGATGCTCCACCTTTGGGTGACTTGCCTTCAGTTTCATATCTTACCATGTACAGTGGAAGTTATATAGCTGTTTCCAAATTCATCTTTGGTTCTGTCATCCCCCCATTGAGGTACCAAATGATGTAGGCTAAAAGTCATGCACAGACATCTATTAGGGCATTGACAACAAAGCAAAAATCGATTCCAGCCAAATCAGTTTTAGTTTACTAATGAATTCATTGGGTTTGCATACTGGAGTGTCAGTGAGGTGTTACATATAGAACCATAGGTAGCCCTAACAAAGCTATATCACTGAAAAGTCCCACACTGGTGTGGTAACTTCCCAATAGCTACAAGCTATTGAAGTTGCATCCTAAGTTTGTTCTCCATCTCCTATTTATTCTATCCCCTCCTGAGACCTTGTGTAGCCAAGGCAGGATTATGTGTAGTTGGAGGATTGGGAATCCTTTTAATTCCACACAATAGTCTGATGATTGTCCTCAATTCATTCTATGAGGGAATGTTAATAGGTCCAATCCTGTGAACATCTCATGAGTACAGGTAGATTTGCTCTTATTTCAAGATGGCACCAACTGTAGCCATGTCATACCCAGAGGACAGAGTTCCACAGCAGTGGACTAATTGGAGAGGTGGCCTTTGCACTGTTTAAAGGAATGCAGACCACATAAGAGACTTTAGTTCCACAGGATTCCTATGACCCAGAATTCCCTGAGCAACAGGCTCAGAAAAAGCCACTTAAATAGCTTAGCAAACCCAGAAAACATTCCTTGGACCATTTGTTAAGTTCTCTCAGTAAAATTAGCCTGCAGAAATGACATCCATAAAATATTCTAATAGCATAGCCATCTCCAAGATGAATCTGGCCTATGCCTTTTAAAAGATAGCAAAAATATTTCCATCACCACAGTGCTTTGCAAATATTTTTAAAGATCAAGGAAATTGGCCAATTTGCAAATGTTTAAAATGGAACACTTTTACATCACCTTGTATATTACCTACCCTTTAGCAATGCATTTTGTGCTTATAGCAGGGGTACAGTTCTGACCCTTCCACCTCATGGGATGAACAAACTGAATAAATGCTGTTGGTAAAATGCCCAGAGATGATTCATGACAAGTTCCCTGGAGGTTGCTGTGCTCAAGATAGGCTGATGTTCCCTTACTTTGCCAGCTCCTATCAGATTTTGCCACTTGGAGAAAATTGACTTGGGCAGAGCTATCATTATTATTATTATTTTATTCTCGCCAGAAACTGCCATTTCAAAGTGTTCCTTTCTGGATTGAAAAACAAAATAATGAGCCTGTACTTTTATTTCCTGGGAGGCCACATTCATTTACATTTACTTACTGTTTAGACTCCCCAGGTTTGATCATTTGCACAGTGCTTCTAGAAAAAGGCATATAATCACAGCAGGAGAGAAGAGAGTCCCAGAAGTCTAGGTATTTCCAGCTGGCTAGGTCTGTGTTCAGGTTGTTTCATGGGTCTTATGCCTTATGCACTACAAACATACATACATACATACACACACACACACACACACACACACACACACACACACACACACACTATGTATTTTTTTGCCCATGCTGCTTGTTGCAAAACACTGACTGAGTAATACATAATTATATCATTATTTCCAACATTTTATTCCATCTATTCTTTTAAATTTTATTGTATTTTTAATTTCTCCATATAGGTGCTTTGTCTACATTTATTTCTGAATACTGTTTTAGTGCTTTACCTGACAGAGGCCAGAAAAGGGCACCAGATCCCATGGAATTGCAATTGCAGATAACTTTGGGCCACCATATAAGAGCTGAGAATAAAACCGAAGTACTGTGGAAGAGCAGCAAGTGCTCTTAGCCACTGAACTGAGCTGTGTGTTCAGCTCTCTCAACTACTCTTCTGTATTTGTGTATGTATACATTTATATGATGCATTTCTATGTTTAATGCATGTATGTATTGATGCATGTGTGTAGAATGTGTGTGCATTCATGTTGATGTGTGCACATGCATGTGTCATGACCTGTGAGAAAGTCAGGACAACATTGATGCTACCTTATACGTTCTACCTTATTTGAATCAAGGTATCCTTGTTACACACCTCAGCCTAGCTAGCCCCTGAGCCTCTCTCCCTATTTGGAACATGGGATTATGTACAGACACTACTATATCTAGGTTTGTGTGGGTTATGGGTAATTGAACTTAGGTTCTCATGTTTATATTTAAAGCACTTTTTACCCATTGAACCATCTTCCTACCCTGACCTCATCTATTCTTAAATGTCGAAGCATCCAAGCCACCCACCTCTCGGTATCTGCAAGGAAATCCGTTGTCTATTTTTGCCTTTCCAGATGGAGCATTCTGTGATTCTTTTCTCTGCCTTCTTATATCAGCCATGTAAGCCATCAGAGCATCCAAAGCAGACAAGGATTGTTCTGTTCTGGTTATCTATTGCTGCCTAACAAACACACTAAAACTTAGTGGCTTAAGAAAACAACCATTTTATTTGCTCATGATTATAACTTGTGGGTTGGGATCATATGGGCTTGCCAGTGATCATATTGTGACTGCATTGAGTTGGCAGGTCAGTTGGGAGCTGGGCTCAGCTGGAGTTCTGGAATGGCTGGGCCTCTTACTCTGCCCATTTTATCTCAAGTCTCCCTTGTCCTATGCAAAAGACCCACTTTATTTCTTCTTGCACTGTGGATGGTATCATGACGAGACTTGTTGCGTAGAGGATCAGAACTCTAAAATGCATTCATAAAGGTTCCATGAGCTTTAGAAGGCTTTGGTCCAGAACTGACAGAGTGTCATTTCCAACATATTATGTTTATAGTTCAGGTCATACAAAGACATTAGCCCAGGAACAAAATGTCAGGGATAGGTGAAGGCTAGTAAGGAGTCTCGAGACGAATCCTAGTAGGCACATTTGAGAATTTTGTATTGTAATTCTCCACCTTGCCTCATCTACTTCAGGTTTTGTAGAACAACAACAACGAGAGGGACATAAATGTGAGACAGAGGATTGACAACAATGAGCAGACCACCATAATCCTCCCTCAGTTTAATCATGATTCACTTTATTTCAATGTGGAAGATTTGCTCACTCCCCACTACACAAGGTTCAAATACTATGGCCACTAGTGTCATTCTTATTCTGCTCTCATTTGGCTGTCATGTGGGCAGGAATTTGTAGGTACAGTTTCTGAGGTTACTATGGTACACAAACATAGCAAACTTTCTGATCATCTGGCTCTTGCAATCTTTCCAACCCCTCTTATGCAGTGTTCCTTGAGTCTTAGTCACAAGAGTCCTTGTAGATGTATCAAGTGGGTCCAGGTTTCACAAGTCTACACTGTAAATTGTTTTGGTTCACTATCATCTCCATCACAAGAGAGTTTTCTCTGATGAAGGCTAAGTCAACACTTATTTGTGAGTATGAACACAAATCTTTATAATTCTGGTTAAGGATTATGTTACTTTGGTAAGGTAGAGGCTGTTGTGTCTCCTTCAAAAGCCATGATGATTCTACTAGCACTGCCCAACCCTATTTAAAAACATATATATTAGTAATATTATACAAATGGAATAGGTTTTAATTAAGAATATATATTAATTGTGAATATATATATATATATGATTTTATAAATATATAAGCTATAATAATTAGTGGAACATAGAGGACATAAAATTGAAGGAGATCAGGTAGTGCTTTGTGGGAGGTTTTGGAGGGAGAAATGGAAATGGGGGAAGATGTAGTTATATTATATTAACAAAAGAATAAAATTGCAAATAAACAAAAAAAATCTCAGTATAGCCACATCTTATCTCTAAGCTTAGATATGAAGTCCAGGCTGCTGTTTTATAGACCAGACTCAGACATGAATGAGAAGGCCTGTATGCTATTCTACAGAGTTAATAAACTGAGTCCACATTTTCTTCTTCTAAGACATTTAACTGGCACCATGTACCCAAAGTTCTGACAGTTACACAGACATGGAATTTGAATGACTTTGAAGAACATATATATTCAAACAGGAAGAAAATAGGTGTGAGCTGATTTATGGAATTTCTGAAATCTCCATGGGTATACCTATGACCATTGCCCTACCTCAGAAACAAGAAATATTCCTCAGTTGAGGCTCAATTTTAAAAGATGTGTAAGTGTGTGTGTGTGTGTGTGTGTGTGTGTGTGTGTGTGTGTGTGTGTTGGGTATGCTTGCTTAGTTTCTGTTTCTGCCTTCTTCACTGTCCTTTCTTTAAAACATGCAAATGACCTACCTGAGTGGTCTTCTTGGTCAAATGTCATATGACAAATACTTAAAAGTTTCACGCCACTGTGAAGTGTTCTTGCCACTTAAACCTAGGCTACTTATGTTCCTATCAGTATATCTATAAATCATATCAGTGTTTGTGTCAGATAAAAGCTATATCTTCATAAATTTCAGGACGTATCATCACACTGTGTTTGGGTCTAGTAGGAAACAATGCTCTTACAATGCTGAGATGCTTCCTTGTGTTGTTGAACACACAACACCTGCACACACTATTTCACATTAAGCACTTCTGGAGCTTAACATGGAACACATGGCGAGGTGTGTGATTCAATCTTGACTCTGGGCCATCTTCCTTGACAAACCTGAACCTGATTCTTACCCAGAGTTTCATCTCTGATGCCATCATTAGTGCTCAGGAAACTGAGTTGAGGAGCTTAGCTTTCTAACAAAACATTAAAATTTGGACACATTTTATTTTTATTTCACTAAAAAATAGAGCATTCATTTCCTTCCGGTCAGAACAGCACCTGGGTAGCTAGGGCGCAGGGCCGGCTGACACTCGCCAGCTACCCACAATACCCGCCACAGGATCTTAAGACTTCTGGTGAGTGGAACACAGCTTCTGCTCCAATCCAATTGCACTCGTGACCTGAGACTGCATTAGTTAGGGAAGCAGAAAACCGGCCTGAGTAGGGCCACAGGCCTCTTCCGGCCGGACCAGCACCCGGATAGCTAGAGCACAAGGTAGGCTGACACCCGCCAGCTACCCACAACACCCACCACAGGATTTTGAAACTTCAGGTGAGTGGAACACAGAGTCTACTCCAATCTTTAAACAGTGACTACGATAACAACTAACCCCAGAGATTATCAGATGGCGAAAGTTAAACATAATAATCTTACTAACAGAAACCAAGACCACTCACCATCATCAGAAACCAGCACTCCCACTTCGCCCAGTCCAGGGCACTCCAACACACCTGAAAAGCTAGAAACGGATCTAAAAGCATATCTCATGATGATGGTAGAGGACATCAAGGAGGAATTTAATAATTCACTTAAAGAATTACAGGAGAACATGGCTAAAGAGTTACAAGTCCTTAAAGAAAAACAGGATAACACAATCAAACAGGTAGAAGTCCTTAAAGAAAAACAGGATAACACATCAAACAGGTAGAAGTCCTTAAAGAAAAACAGGATAACACAATCAAACAGGTAGAAGTCCTTAAAGAAAAACAGGAAAACACATCCAAACAGATGATGGAAATGAACAAAACCATACTAGACCTAAAAGGGGAAGTAGACACAATAAAGAAAACCCAAAATGAGGCAAAACTGGAGATAGAAACCGTAGGAAAGAAATCTGGAACCATAGATACGAGCATCAGCAACAGAATACAAGAGATGGAAGAGAGAATCTCAGGTGCAGAAGATCCCATAGAGAACATCGGCACAACAATCAAGGAAAATGGAAAACGCAAAAAGATCCTAACTCAAAACATCCAAGAAATACAGGACACAATGAGAAGACCAAACCTACAGATAATAGGAGTGGATGAGAATGAAGATTTTCAACTCAAAGGACCAGCAAACATCTTCAACAAAATTATAGAAGAAAACTTCCCAAACCTAAAGAAAGAGATGCCCATGAACATACAAGAAGCCTACAGAACTCCAAATAGACTGGACCAGAAAAGAAATACCTCCCGACACATAATAATCAGAACAACAAATGCACTAAATAAAGATAGAATACTAAAAGCAGTAAGAGAAAAAGGCCAAGTAACATATAAAGGCAAGCCTATCAGAATTACACCAGATTTTTCACCAGAGACTATGAAAGCCAGAAGATCCTGGACAGATGTTATACAGACACTAAAAGAAAACAAATTCCAGCCCAGGCTACTATACCCAGCCAAACTCTCAATTAACATAGATGGAGAAACCAAAGTATTCCACGACAAAACCAAATTCACACATTATCTCTCCACGAATCCAGCCCTTCAAAGGATAATAACAGGAAAAAACCAATACAAGGACAGGAACCATGCCCTAGAAACAACAAGAAGGTAATCCCTCAACAAACCAAAAAGAAGACAGCCACAAGAACAGAATGCCAACTTTAACAACAAAAATAACAGGAAACAACAATTACTTTTCCTTAATATCTCTTAATATCAATGGACTCAACTCCCCGATAAAAAGACATAGACTAACAAACTGGCTACACAAACAAGACCCAACATTTTGCTGCTTACAGGAAACTCATCTCAGAGAAAAAGATAGACACTACCTCAGAATGAAAGGCTGGAAAACAATTTTCCAAGCAAATGGAAGGAAGAAACAAGCTGGAGTAGCCATTCTAATACCTGATAAGATTGACTTCCAACCCAAAGTCATCAAAAAAACAGGGAGTGGCACTTCATACTCATCAAAGGTAAAATCCTCCAAGAGGAACTATCAATCCTGAATATCTACACTCCAAATACAATGGCAGCCACATTCATTAAAGAAACTTTAGTAAATCTCAAAGCACATATTGCACCTCATACAATAATAGTGGGAGACTTCAACACACCACTTTCACCAATGGACAGATCATGGAAACAGAAACTAAACAGGGACACAGTGAAACTAACAGAAGTTATGAATCAAATGGATCTGGCTGATATCTACAGAACATTCTATCCTAAAACAAAAGGATATACCTTCTGCTCAGCACCTCATGGTACCTTCTCCAAAATTGACAACATAATTGGTCACAAAACAGGCCTCAACAGATACAAAAATATTGAAATTGTCCCATGCATCCTATCAGATCACCATGGACTAAGGCTGATCTTCAATAACAAAATAAATAATACAAAGACAACATTCACGTGGAAACTGAACAACAATCTTCTCAATGATACCTTGGTCAAGGAAGGAATAAAGAAAGAAATTAAGGACTTTTTAGAGTTCAATGAAAATGAAGCCACAACATACCCAAACTTATGGGACACAATGAAAGCATTTCTAAGAGGAAAACTCATAGCTCTGAGTACCTCCAAAAAGAAACTAGAGAGAGCACACATTAGCAACTTGACAACACACCTAAAAGCACTAGAACAAAAGGAAGCAAACTCACCCAAGAGGAGTAGATGGCAGGAAATAATCAAACTCAGGGGCGAAATCAACCAAGTGTAAACAAGAAGAACTATTCAAAGAATCAACCAATCAAGGAGCTGGTTCTTTGAGAAAATCAACAAGATAGATAAACCCTTAGCCAGACTCACTAGAGGGCACACGGAAAGCATCCTAATTAACAAAATCAGAAATGAAAAAGGAGACATAACAACAGATCCTGAAGACATCCAAAACACCATCAGATCCTTCTACCAAAGGCTATACTCAACAAAACTGGAGAACCTGGAAGAAATGGAGAAGTTCCAAGACAGATACCAGGTACCAAAGTTGAATCAAGATCAGGTTAATGATCTAAACAGCCCTATATCCCCCAAAGAAATAGAAGCAGTCATTAATAGTCTCCCAACCAAAAAAAGCCCAGGACCAGATGGGTTTAGTGCAGAGTTCTATCAGACCTTCAAAGAAGATCTAATCCCAGTTCTTCACAAACTATTCAACAAAATAGAAACAGAAGGTACTCTACCCAACTCATTCTATGAAGCCACAATTACTCTGATACCTAAACCACAAAAAGACCCAACAAAGATAGAAAACTTCAAACCAATATCCCTTATGAATATTGATGCAAAAATCCTCAATAAAGTTCTTGCTAACCGAATCCAAGAACACATCAAAACAATCATCCATCCTGACCAAGTAGGTTTCATCCCAGGGATGCAGGGATGGTTCAATATACGGAAATCCATCAACGTAATCCAGTATATAAACAAACACAAAGACAAAAACCACATGGTCATCTCGTTAGATGTGGAAAAAGCATTTGACAAGATCTAACACCCATTCATGATAAAAGTCTTGGAAAGATCAGGAATTCAAGGCCCATACCTAAACATGATAAAAGCAATCTACAGCAAACCAGTAGCCAACATCAAAGTAAATGGCGAGAAGCTTGAAGCAATCCCTCTAAAATCAGGGACTAGAGAAGGCTGTCCACTTTCTCCATACCTATTCAACATTGTACTTGAAGTCCTAGCCAGAGCAATTCGACAACAAAAGGAGATCAAAGGGATACAAATTGGAAAAGATGAAGTCAAAATATCACTTTTTGCAGATGATATGATAGTATATATAAGTGACCCTAAAAATTCCACCAGAGAACTCCTAAACCTAATAAACAGCTTCGGTGAAGTAGCTGGATATAAAATTATCTCAAACAAATCAATGGCCTTTCTCTACACAAAGAATAAACAGGCCGAGAAAGAAATTAGGGAAACAACACCCTTCTCAATAGTCACAAATAATATAAAATATCTTGGCGTGACTCTAACTAAGGAAATGAAAGATCTGTATAATAAAAACTTCAAGTCTCTGAAGAAAGAAATTATAGAAGATCTCAGAAGATGGAAAGATCTCCCATGCTCATGGATTGGCAGGATCAACATTGTAAAAATGGCTATCTTGCCAAAAGCAATCTACAGATTCAATGCAATCCCCATCAAAATTCCAACTCAATTCTTCAACGAATTAGAAAGTGCAATCTGCAAATTCATCTGGAATAACAAAAAACCTAGGATAGCAAAAACTCTTCTCAAGGATAAAAGAACCTCTGGTGGAATCACCATGCCGGACCTAAAGCTTTACTACAGAGCAATTGTGATAAAAACTGCGTGGTACTGGTATAGTGACAGACAAATAGACCAATGGAATAGAATTGAAGACCCAGAAATGAACCCACACACCTATGGTCACTTGATTTTCGACAAGGGAGCTAAAAACATCCAGTGGAAGAAAGACAGCATTTTCAACAAATGGTGCTGGCACAACTGGTTGTTAACATGTAGAAGAATGTGAATCGATCCATTCCTATCTCCTTGTACTAAGGTCAAGTCTAAGTGGATCAAGGAACTTCACATAAAACCAGAGACACTGAAACTTATAGAGGAGAAAGTGGGGAAAAGCCTTGAAGATATGGGCACAGGGGAAAAATCTTGAATAGAACAGTAATGGCTTGTGCTGTAAGATCGAGAATTGACAAGTGGGACCTCATGAAACTGCAAAGCTTCTGCAAGGCAAAAGACACCATCAATAAGACAAAAAAACCACCAACAGATTGGGAAAGGATCTTTACCTATCCTAAATCAGATAAGGGACTAATATCCAATATATATAAAGAACTCAAGAAGGTGGACTCCTGAAAGTCAAATAACCCCATTAAAAAATGGGGCTCAGAACTGAACAAAGAATTCTCACCTGAAGAATACCGAATGGCAGAGAAGCACCTGAAAAAATGTTCAACATCCTTAATCATCAGGGAAATGCAAATCAAAAAACCCTGAGATTCCACCTCACACCAGTCAGAATGGCTAAGATGAAAAATTCAGGTGACAGCAGATGCTGGCGAGGATGTGGAGAAAGAGGAACATTCCTCCATTGTTGGTGGGATTGCAAGCTTGTACAACCACTCTGGAAATCAGTCTGGCGGTTCCTCAGAAATTTGAACATAGTACTACCGGAGGATCCAGCAATACCTCTCCTGGGCATATATCCAGAAGATGTCCCAACCGGTAAGAAGGACACATGCTCCACTATGTTCATAGCAGCCCTATTTATAATAGCCAGAAGCTGGAAAGAACCCAGATGTCCCTCAACAGAGGAATGGATACAGAAATTATGGTACATTTACACAATGGAGTACTACTCAGCTATTAAAAAGAATGAATTTATGAAATTCCTAGCCAAATGGATGGACCTGGAGGGCATCATCTTGAGTGAGGTAACACAATCACAAAGGAACTCACACAATATGTATTCACTGATAAGTGGATATTAGCCCAAAACTTAGGATAACCAAGATATAAGATACAATTTGCTAAAAGCATGAAACTCAAATAGAATGAAGACCAAAATGTGGACACTGTGCCCCTACTTAGAATTGGGAACAAAACACCCATGGAATGAGTTACAGAGACAAAGTTTGGAGTTGTGATGAAAGGATGGACCATCTAGAGACTGCCGTATCCAGGGATCCATCCCATAATCAGCTTCTAAACGCGGACACCATTGCATACACTAGCAAGATTTTGCTGAAAGGACCCAAATATAGCTGTTTCTTGTGAGACTATGCAGGGGCCTAGCAAACACAGGAGAGGATGCTCACAGTCAGCTATTGGATGTATCACAGGGCTCCCAATGGAGAAGCTAGAGAAAGTACCCAAGGAGCTAAAGGGATCTGCAACCCTATAGTTGGAACAACATGATGAACTAACCAGTACCTCGGAGCTCTTGTCTCTAGCTGCATATGTATCGAAAGATGGCCTAGTCGGCCATCACTGGAAAGAGAGGCCCATTGGACTTGCAAACTTTTTATGCCCCAATATAGGGGAATGCCAAGGCCAAAAGAATGGGAATGGGTGGGTAGGGAAGTGGGGGGCGGTATGGGGGACTTTTGGGATAGCATTGGAAATGTAATTGAGGAAAATATGTAATAAAAAATATAAAAAAAAATAGAGCATTTATTATTTAGTCCATCCTTTCTCTCAGGATGAAATGGAGCTGAAACAATACAATCAACTCTTGAACATTGAATGTTCAACTTGGAAATCTTAGCTGTATGGACAAAGTGAGTGAGTCCATTTTACAAGTTCCCAGGTTCCCACTGCTAAATGTTCTTGCACCTTGTAACCTAACCTACTTTCTCCAGGTTCTTTATGATTCTAGCCCCTGATGCAGTTTATTACTATCAACATAATTCCCTGTTTTCCAGTAAAATCAATGCCAGTATCAGATGTATTGGGTATTTGCTATGATGTCACACTCATTTTGAGGTGCTGATTCAGCCTGTGCTCTCCATTACTGCATAACAAAGACATTTAACAGGATTTAGAGAACCACCATTTTATTTTATCCTAATCTTATAAGCCAGAACTTGGCACACCTTCTTAGTATATTTGCTCCACTTGGCTTTGACTCAATATTTTACTTGGTGCTTTTCTTCTGAATAAACTATACAAGAAGATTCCATTTAAATGTCTCCCTCAGTACTCCCTTGCATTGTTTCACCTTCTTTGGAGATAGGCTATGCTTCCTTATGCCTTGATGACTTCAGAATAGTCTTACCACATACAGAATGTCTGTCTTATAAGAAAGGCTATCCTAGAAATGAAGGGGAATGCTGTTTTCCTCAATAGAGTCAATCTTGAAAATCACCTAGAAGTGCTTTGGGTATATACTGTTGGCAAAGCAAGTCATAGATTCTGCATGAATTCAAGTGAACAACTTGATCTAAGAGCTACTGATGCAATAGATTATATATTGATCATAATGATTTCTTTAACAAAATCCTTTTTCTGTAATAAAAGCTAGCCAGTAATCCCACTTTTACTTCCAACTTACTCTAGCACATTCTAGCTTAGGACATAATGCCCCCAAGTCTTTAATAATTTTCTGCCATATGGACTACAAAGTTGTCTTCACTCTAGATTAAATGTTCTATTGATAGGCTAAAGAATCAGATCTCTAATTTTATTTACTGATGCTGAGTTGGTTTTTGTTTGTTTGTTTGTTTGTTTTAAGTCTCCCATTATTAGGACTTAGGGATTTGTGAAAATTAAGTCAGCTGATTTAAGAAAAGCAAAGTTAAGTTTCTCCAAATCTCCTAAATTGTTTCACACACAAAAAGTTTTAAATGATGAGATTTAACAAATCATATACAAACTACAACTTTGTCCAATTATTGTGAAGAACTTTGGCATAACTCTTTCACAAAAGCTTGCATCATGCATTCATCCAGTATGGTCCTCTATCAGTAATTTGCACCTCCAGGGAGGCTTTGATATTCTATACTACCAAGAAAATAGTTTTGTCTGATACAGAATTTCACGTTTTATAAAACATGTTATACAGCATTTACATTGTGGCAACTTGCTTCTGCAAATCATAATCATTTGAAATCTATCTGTATGTTTCCATGCATTTTAGCCAACTCCTCAGCGATTTCAAGCAGCATTTGATTATACAAATAAACCCAGATTTGTGTGTTGATGAACTTGTTGGTGTACACTTATTGCACTTTCTAGATTTATATTGTTGTGATTTAAACATGCTCAGATATTATCATCTCATATTTTCATTTTCTTTTGGGTAAACACCTAAAAGGAGAAGAACTGCCCAAGCAATGGTAAATATTTCACCATTTGCATTCTCAATAGTGTTTGAATATTATACTTGTTGTAGACCCTTATCCAACACTACTAAGGTAAATCCTTTTTAATTTCAGTCATCATAATAATGGCGGCACGGTAAACCCTTATAGTGTTAATCTCTTTATGTATGTATTAATCATTTGTATATTTTTAATTCTTTGTTTTAATAAAATTTCATAAATGAGTACTGTAGTCACATCATTTACACTCCTTACTTTCCCTCACTGTCTCTTATATACCCCATTCCCTCTTCCTCTATTAAATATAATATGTAATATTTATAATTCATAAATATAAAGTAAAATATATTATAATTTATTCTATTATGGAGAGAGAAAGAGAGAGAGAGAGTATCTATTTAGTGTTGCTCATATGATCACTTCATATCAGCTAATCAGAAGACATTGATTGCCTGTAGCTCTTCATCTAAGGGTGGTACCTGAGGAAATTTCCCCTATTTGAATCATCATTTTGGTTACAGGGATCACCAGGAATGTCTTATTTATTCAATATTCATACCGTTGAAATTCTATGGGTGTAGCATCCTTGTCATATCCTATTTAGCAGCAAGAGACAAAGAAACTTGGCTCTTGATAAATGTCTGCCTTCTCTTTCACAGAGTCCTTGGAGCCTTAGGTGAAAAGACTGTATCATAAGCAAGCAAACGGTGGCTGGGTTTCTCATAGTCACTAATTTTATGGTGTTTTACTACTTGTGGATCTCTGTAGTAGCCTCTGTGTATTGAAAGCTCCTTTGTAAGAGTTTAAACTATACTTATCTGTAGTTAAGTGTAGATTAAGTGTAGATAAGTATTTAGATTAAAATTAGAAACCCTACTGAATTATCAAAATGGCAGTAGTAGGTATTGGGTAATACCTTAAATCCTCTATCCATGGGTATAGAGGGTTGTCTATGTTTAAAGTAATGGCTCAGAATTCCTACCTGTTGAATGGGTCTTGAGTTCAAATATGTAGTTGTTGGCTACTCCCAAGAAAATGGTGCCACTATTGCACCACTGGGGATATATTGCTAAGCCATTGAATATGGTGCTCCATAAGCTTTAGTGCAGGGAATTCTATTGATAGCTTTTCCCCCTTGGCAACTTGCATAACCTAGGTACTATGTAAGTTAGCTCTTAGGAAGGAGGCTACCAGGCCAGTACCAGCTCTATTCCTCCAAGTCAATTGGCCAAAGTATAAGGTGCCTTTAGCAATAGGGTCTTATTTTGGGGAAACAAGCAAAGGCAATGGAAGTAGCCTATATTGTTTTGATATTATCTTGCATTGTCCCCCAAAACAACAGTTGAATGGAAACATTTCTGTTGTCTGTCGTGGTTTTATGAGAGAGTCTATGACTCTTGAGGGACCATTGTCATCACTTGTGGTGCAACTCTGTTTAACACCCCTTCTCTCAACACACACACACAAACACTTCTCCTCTGTGGCATTTAAAATATCTTTATTTATATTCCTCCTTCTCCTCTCTCTCCCTTTGTCTCCTTTTTTATTGCACTCCTACCACCTTTCTCAGTTAGTTCCGCTCCATTTTCTGCTTACCCCTCCATAGGCTCTATGTTTATAGAGAAAGGGTTAGAAGTAGTGACTCCTGAAAGTGGGACAGTAGAACATGGGTGCTATTTATTCTTCAAAAAAGTTACTTACTTGGGTCAGTTTGTAAAAGCATTTGCTGCCAAGCCTAGTCATGTGAAATCAATCCCTGATTCCTACTTGGTAGTAGGAGAAATTCAATTCCCAGGTACCAACAGATCATGGTGGACTTTTAAGGTCATGCTAAAGACTTTTGATTTCATTCTGTGTTATATTCCACTCAAGTACCATTTTGATACTTTAATGAAAGTGGTATTATTATTTTTTTATATTTTAAAACAAGTATCAAGTCAGAATATTCTAAAATAATAGTTGAATGTTAGGAATGAATTCCAAGTTAAAATGGACATAAATAGGAGATGCTATTATTTCCTTCAAGATACATGATCATGGTTTCTTGACCCAGTGAACCTTTATGGAGTTTACAAAATGGAATTAAACACCATGATGTTATCACCTAACATTTTGTATGTAACTCATTAATCAAAGCTGATTAATGAATGAGTTCTTCTAGGCTAAACACTCAGGCATTTCATGATCTGTGGGCTTCCAGGCTAGCATGGACAACATCCATCACTATTTGTCATGAAATATTGCAAATATTGGCAAACATTCACAACATTTCTATACTTGGGATGTAAATTCCTATTACTACCTAAGATTCTTTCACTAATATACATGCTAATAAAATGACATTACAGTTATAGTCATATTTCCTCAAATTCAAGATGAAAAAATGAAGGCACATTTTCTAGGGTTCTGGCCAGCCATTTGCAATAAACTCCTTTAGTGCCCTCATAGTGTTGACCTATGCTACTTTTTTTTTTCTAGCAAACACAGAAGTGGATGCTCACAGTCAGCTATTGGATGGATCACAGGGCCCCCAATGGAGGAGCTAGAGAAAGTATCCAAGGAGCTATAGAGATCTGCAACCCTGTAGGTGCAACATTATGAACTAACCAGTACCCCGGAGCTCTTGACTCTAGCTGCATATGTATCAAAAGATGGCCTAGTCGGCCATCACTGGAAAGAGAGGCCCATTGGACACACAAACTTTATATGCCCCAGTACAGGGGAACGCCAGGGCCAAAAAGTGGGAATGGGTGGGTAGGGAAGTGGGGGGGAGGGTATGGGGGACTTTTGGGATAGCATTGGAAATGTAATTGAGGAAAACACGTAATAAAAAAAAATTAAAAAAAAAAAAAAAAAAAAGACCTATGCTACTTTAAGTCCATCATGAGCTTATGGGCATCCGATTGGCTAGCCACACTGTCCATAGGTGGCCAAAGGGAGCCCCCTAGTGGAAGTGTGTGAGGCTTTTTCTGAAAGCATTCCACAGGTCCCCTTATTGGACATCTAGGTAAGAGACAACTTAATTCACACAGAACATAGTTTATTTCTCATTGCTTTGCTTGATAATGTTCAAAATATCAGCTTAGGAATCCAGCTACTTCTTTGCTGCTCTGTAAACTATTTCTGCACACACAGCTTATGGAACACTTGAAGTGAACATAGTCCCATTTGAAGTGCTCAGTATGTACAAATTATACATTAGAGTTTGAAAAGTAACTAAAAATCAGAATGTAAACTATTTCATTAACTTTATTAATGACATGTCTGGATACATATCCTAAAGCAAATTTACCAATTAAGGAAGTATTTGTAGTTCTTACTTTCTTAATAAGGCTAGGGAACGTAAATTTACACATTTGATATATAATATACTTTTGTTGGTTTATCACTGAAGTGGATTCATAGTTTGTGTTTTCATGAATAAACAGCACACAAAATATGTATGAATATTTCCAGATATGCTCTGATATAAAAAGAAATATATTCTTCCAATATCCTGTAAATTTGCTTCATTATTTCCATCTATACATTTATCTCAGTATCTGTTTACTATTTCTAATGGTTTATGCCTGCAGTTCTCTCCAGATAGAAATCTATGATAGCCAACTTACCCTGCCCGTTTGAGAGTTTTTTGCATGTTCAAAGCATCCCCTAGCCATTACATGTTCTCTACAAGATCACTAATGTTGAGCTTCTGTGCTCTGAACTAGGGCAAACCAGGAGATTAGACTTGCCTGTAGTCACACCAGAAACTATCTTTTCCTACTTTCTGTCTAGCCCCCACCATTCTATTTGTTCATCCTCAGAACATGAGCATAATAAATCACCAGAAAGGCAAGCTTCATCCCAAGCTCCATCCCATGCAACTGGAGAACTTGCAAGGGCACACAGTAATTTCCTTTACAAGACATCTTAGACATATGTGTAAATTAAACCAAGGTTGGCAATGTTATTGTTGACTTTATGTTGCAGAGAGTTATGGATTCTGTAGAAATCTCTAACTTCAGAGCATGGTAAAAAACTATATGTTTAAATTATGAGAAATAACAATATATGCATTACAGAATGGCAACATCAATTGTAACAGGCCCCTTCTTTAGCTACTGAGAAAAGTAAATTTCTTTCAAAGGAAGCCAACTTGATCTTGGAGAATCTCCTCTGGTTTTCAGGAGAGGTAATGTGGACTGCCCACCTCTGAATTCCATATAATATTTGAGATTGTTGTGTTGAGAGAGAAAAAAGCTCCAATTCAGAAAATCAAACTCTCATTATTTTTTCTCATATATAACCTAAGGACAAAAAGCATGTCTTGGCCATTTTTCTATTGTTGTGATAAGAGACCATGACCAAGGTTAGTTATAGAAGTAAAAGTTTAACAGGGCTTTTAGTTTCAGAGGGTTAAGTCCATGACCATCATCAGCAAGTAGTGGGACATTAGAAAGGCTGGCCCGACACTGGAGCATTAGCAGAAAGCTTTCTCCTTGAGATGATAAACATGAGGAAGAGAGAAGTCACTGGAAATTGTGTGCGATTTCAAAATTTCAAAGCTCACTCAAGTAACATACCTCCTTCTACAAGGCCACACCTCCTAACCTTACCAAACAGTTCCATCAACAGGAGAACAACCATTAAAATATATGAGCCTACTAGGGATATCCTTATTAAAATATTATAAAAATATGAAAACAAAATGATGTGAGATGAAAAGAAACAAAATTGGGTAATAGGAAAGGTAAGGCTGAAATGCTCAAAATATACCTCATTTCACTGGGAAGTCAACATAAGCCAAGGAAATGGGAAGATTGCCATGTGTAGAGATGTCTATTAAATGTATGGCATGGATGGTCTAACCTTAGCTAACTGGCCAAGTGGTGTACAACTTGCCAGGACTATGTCTCTTTTAAATATGAAACAATCCCCAACTTTTCTCTAGCAAAAGCAAAAGGGTAACAAAATAACAGATGACTTTAAAGCAATGTAGTAAATTGCATTGAAGCAACCACAATAAGAAGATAAATGCAAAAGAAACCCTAGATTTACGGAAAATATAAAAAGAATATAATGAAAATTTAAATCAACTTCTTTGTCCATAGTTAGAAAAATGTTACTTGAAATAAATGTACTTATTATTTATCCTTAAGAGTATTATTTGTGATTTTAGTATAATAAGGGAGCTTTTGTTCCTTTTCAACCTAAGAAATATCTCACTATATTGTCAATATTTCTTTGTTTGTAAACATTCCTCTTGATACATATGGTTAAACCAGAGCCAGAACATCACCAATGCTGTTTTAAAAGAACTAAGAATCAATGAGAAACATATCAGCAACACCAGAAAACATCTGAAAAGTCACTTCCTTCCGTACACACAGCCAACACAACGGAGTAATAGGAGAGGTTGAGTTTGCTCTGACTTACAGAAAGCTTAGGGTATTGTAGCTGGAACTGGAGAAGTAGGCAAATACGTTTGCCTGAAAATGAAAAATCCCTTTTTTATAACAGCAAATATTTGCTTTCAGTTGAGAGAGCAAATCGATGTCACTGCTCTCTGAAGTGGTGCTGCTTGTATCGAAACCAGAGATCCTGAGATGCTGTCTGCTCATTCTTCAGTTTGGTAACAGTGCACATCAGAGGAACACTTGTCCCCAGCGATGCTGCGAGCTCTGAGGATGAGGGGCAGAGACTGAGGGTAGATACAGAGACTAAAATCAAACATCTTGATAACTGGGAAAGGGCTAGACAGTGATGAAAAGGAGAGGGTTTTCTAAGAGAACAGATGCATATAATTCATGATAAAGTTGCAATCTGTTAATCTCTCCCAATATCGTTAACAGTGTATCTCACAAGGTCTTTGGTTTATTTCCGAATGGGCAACGGTAAGATGCTCAAGGCAGCTGAGTTTGCATCCCTAAGTCAATAGAAGAGGTTTCCTGCCATTCTTTCCAAAACATCACAACCCACTCTGCTTTCAGCATTTCCCTCACTTGTTTGTCATAATGGACAGCCTAACTTTAATGATTCTTAAATGTTCAACATCACAAGATAGTAATGTACTGCATGTCTGTGCTCTGAGATGTAACTCAGATTCGAGGAAAAAAGTGGCTGTTTCATTACTAATATTTTTAAAGACATAATTATTTGTTCAATATGACTCTATAGATATAAAATAATAATATAAAATCTAACTACATGGCTCATTGGGTATAGACACTTGCTGTCAAGCTTGAAAACATGTGTTCTGTCTCCAGGATCCTCATCACGGAAGTACACGACTGAATCCTACACGCTGACTTCTAACTACCAGTGTCAGCAACCTTGCACACATGAATCTGAAATAACATTTAAACATCCTTATGCATTCTTGTGAGATGTTATAGATATGCAATAGGTGCTTAATATTTTAATTGTAAGAGTAACATCATTTATAGGTGTGTTAACGTTACTTAAAAATATTTAAATGCCCAAAGTTTAGTTTAGGTTGGCAGATGTGTTAATAGTTAATTAAAAATATGTATTTGCCCATTTTATGTAAAGGTCTTTTCTTGGTAAGGCTGCATTCCACATACTTGCAGTGTCTATGGAGGCCAGAAAAGGCTGTTGGATCCTCTCAAACTGAAATTACTGTTGTTGGCTACCCTGTGGGTAGTTGGAAACTGAACATAGGTCCTTTTCAAAAGAAAAAAAAAAAAAAAAACCTCTGAAGTACCGAGTTTCTCTCCAGCCCAATGTGTTCATTTTAAATAATTTTGCTTAAGCATAGTTATAGAATCCTCATATTTCTCTCCTCTACCCTTAAGCAAAAAATCAATATAATTTTACTTTGACTTCACAATTCAGAACTAACTTTATGTATCTTAATTATGTTATCATCCCAGCAGCCACTGTGGTAAGGGGAGTGTCTGGCGGTACAGTAAAATATTCAAGAATTCTATATACATCTGCTTTGTGAATCTTTGTTCTGTGGGGTGTGTGTGTGTGTGTGTGTGTATGTGTGTTCATGTGAGTCTTATTTGTGCCTCCATTGATTAGCTATTGTGAGTTGGGAAAGCAGATGACAGAAAGTATATATTATATTCTAGAGACAGAAAAATAAAAAAAGATGCTGCCATTCTTACTTTCCTTCTTATTTACTTTTTTAACACTGTAAATTAAATCAAATCTTCCAAAACTTGATTTCTTCATCATAGAGTGGCAAAAAGCGATTTCACCTAACAAGGTTTGTAGACTGACACACTAATGTGTTAACCATAAGTGTTTATGAACTGTTTCTCCCTTTGTGTTTATATTACTGTGGGCTTAAGGTCTTTTGCTTTAAAAGTCTGAGAAACACACACACACACACACACAAAGAAAACAATTGAAACCTTAGCGCATGCATGGCATGAAAGCAACTCTGGGTTGCTTCAATTTACTGAATTCTTGATTCTAGTTGTGGTATATGGTGAAATTAATGGGTACTCCTGGAAAGTGATTTCTAGATAGATGAGTTGTTCCAATCCCATGTAAGAGACATCGATTCCCTGGTTTAGGAAAACAACACATGCATCTTTGAGACAGAGGGAAAGGCAGTCTCAGATGAGACACCCATTTTGGTGTATGAATAGAGAGTGGCCATCCCATAGATTTCATAATAAGACATTTGCTGAAAACATTTACTAAATATTAGTTGTGCTTCACCATTCGTCTGGATTCTAGGAAGTATGAATCATTCAAATATAATCTAGTTTATAAAGCACCCTTGTATTTGTGTTTTTCTCCATAGCAAGTTGTGTTATGCTCATCACAGAGATGTGGGAGCCAAGCCTTTCCTAAGACATTCACAATATTGCTGATAATGTATATCCTGCACAAGGCTAGGGCATAGTGTGTTCATTTGAAAGCATAGCATGAGGTATCACAAGCTAAATGTGTAAGAATGAACAGCACATGTACCACAACTCAAGGCTGTGTTACTTCTTTTGCATGTTTAATAAAATGGGGGAATCTTCAAAACGTGAGACTTCTTTTTCTCATTAGACAGTTGTAGATAATTATTGTTGAATTTGTGTTAGAGAAGAAAAAGCTCTCTTGTCCCCGCACTTTTCCACCACCACCATGGTAGCTATAAGGGGATGAGTTTTTCTTTGCCTCTTTATTCTCAGTGCCTCGAGTAATACACAACTCCTAGAAAATGTTCAGTAATAAATTATTCAATGAGTTGCCAATTTAAAAATAGGTTTAAAAAGTGTTAAAACTCTTTAATTTGGAAAATGATGTGACACTGTTTCAATTAAAGCATTTTAAAAACTAAAACACTAATTATATACATAATAAAGCTGCAATGTAATAAAAAGTTACTAATTTTTCACTGCAGTTATTTTTTTAAACTCCTCTAGATGACATTGGTCTGTTCTACCATTCGATTCAGCTATGCAGGAATCAGATATGATGCGATTCTCATTCTTAATCTGAGGATCTTCCTTTGTAGTAGACAGTAGTAAAGACTCATGATTGTTCAAGGCTCAGGAAATAAATAAAGGGCAAGTGTTCACCCTTTAACAAGACATTTATAGCACTTCTTCCAGGCTCAGGGAATAACATGGAAGAAAGATCAGAAGGAATACAAGCACCAAAAGATAAGAAAAGATGCTAAAATTCTACCATCTAGGCAGAAAACACAGCAGCCATGATCTCATACCACCTGCAGCTTCTTGTACCCAGGCAATACAAGACTGGGCCTATCAATAGTCACTCATCGATGAAGGAGGAGTTCATAAGGCTTTATTCTCTTTTTGAACTATTGGCTACTGATGTATTCTCAGGAAGAGATAGGGTCTTTAGTATGAGTTATGTATATACTAGCAAGACCACCAGGTTCTAATGGATAGTTCCAAACCCCATAGTCACACAGAAAGTCCTGAATAAACTCAGTGTGTCAGAAAACAAAACAAAACTACATAATGTAGAGAAATGACATAAAGGAAGAGGGACCTTGGAGGAAAATAAGAGAAGGAAAAGATAAAAATAACCAGAATTAAATATATACAGGTATATAAATATGTGTGTTTATATATGTATATAATTGTCAAAATAAATTTAATTAGTATAAAATAAAATTACTAAAAATATCCACAGCCAAGGCTATATGGGTCAAGTTCTCTGGAAAGCAATACCAGAAAAGTAAAGAAAAAAAAAATACAGTGTTTTTCCAAAAACAAGTTACAAAGTGCTTATGGTGTATTTCCATTTTTTTTCAATAGAAAGAACTTTCCATTTTAAAAAATCTTATTAGTTATTGCAGTGAATCAGTTAGATCAGAAGGGGAAATGTATTAAAATTTCCATTTTCAAAGATTATCATGAAAATCAGGGGTGTCTGAGGAAGATGTATCTTTCTTTTCTAGTGCCCTCACTTTAAAGATGCAAACTGAGTCTCAGAGGCAGGCATTTTGCTGATTCCCCCTATACAGGGAGCACATTTCATTCCTCCATTAGACTGGGAAACAAACATATCTGTGCTGAGTTCTGAGTAAACTGCCCTTGACTCATTCAGACTAAGTCAGGTGCCCGATCTAACTTCAACTCTTCTTGTTGGTCTCATAGCAACCAAAGCAAAATCTGATTTTTTTTTTCTTGAGCATGAGCATCAGCTAGATATTCATGAAAAGTTTGTCTTGGTTTGCTCTTCCTTGCTCTGATAAACACCATGGCCAAAAGCAGCTTGGGAAGGACAAGGGTTTATTTGATCTGAGAGAGTATAGTTTCATTATGAAGGGACATCAGGGGAAGAAACAGAAAGCAGGAAAGTCCATGGAGGAATGCTGCTTATTGGTTTGCTTCCCCTGGTTTCCTTAACTAAACTTCCCTTTATACCCCATCACCACGTGCCCAAAGGCTGGGCACATCACATCACCACCTGCCCAGAGGCTAGGCACACTCCATCACCACGTGCCCACCCTCTGGGCACACCCCATTACCATCTGCACAGAGGCTGCGCATACCCCATCACCACCTGCCCAGAAGTTGGGCACTCTCACATTAATCATTAATCAAGAAAATGCCCTAAAGACGTGCCTTTACACCAGTCTGATGGAGGGATTTTCTTAACTGAGGTCCTTTGTCCCAGATCACCCTAACTGTGTCAAGTTGACAAAAACATCAGAACCACGCCAAGGTTCTTACAGGTGATCTCCACACAGAACCAATGGTCAGAATCTCTAAGGATTATTTGAGAGTAGCTGTTTTAAATAAAAACCTGAGGAGGACTGTTGCTATTATAAAACGTGGGAAGTATTAACTTGAATCTGTGCGTAGTTAGGATAGTTTTGAATGTAAGTATTGACAATTTATTAAGGGCTGGGTTAAATCATAATTTGTAAGAAAACTTACATGACAGGAGAACCAGAGGCAAACTGGCAAAGATTCAGTTTAATTTTTTTTTTTTGTGATTTATGGCATATAGGAAGTAAAGTCCTTCTCTTACCGGTTCTATGATAGCACCTTTAACATTATCCTAACACTGGTTTGAGTTATATATGTAGGGTGGTCTCTGAAGACTAAGAAGATTTTCTCCTGAATGCTCTAGAACATTAGTCCCAGTATTTTAATAGTCCAAGTTGGTAGGCTTCAAAACTACCAATAGCAATGACATAGTGTAGGGAATGAAGGATGAGACTGATATAATTGACTAGAAGTAATCAACTGTAGGAATCAACCATCACTTGTTTTAGGAGATAAATAGGTACATTTGTAAGCAACATCTGCTCTGTTCCACCAGACCATTTTCGACTGAGGTCAAGAATAGTGTTATATTTGTTTTCTACCTATAACAGCAATCACAGCATGTACTTAATATTTGATGAATGGTTGTGATGGGAATCACAGAGCTTAGTGGGAGATGCTAAAGCCAACAGGTTTCATTCCCTTATTCTTACTCTCACCCATGCAGCAAGACAGATTTGAGCTCCTTTAAACAGGATTCTGAAGTGTGATGGGGAAGGAGTAGGGAGGTAGAAATTGTATTCAGGGCAGGCCTCCTTGTTCTACAATTCTCCTACTGAACTTGACAATGCAACTGATAAAAGCACTCCTTTGCCTAAAATACTCAAGAGTAAAAGCACTGAATATCAGGATCCTCTCTGTTCTTTCTAGAGCTTTTCTGAATCTTTCTCTTGCTCTTGCCTCTGTAATGGACTTTATAATCATACATCCGTTAATCCATACACTTTTAAAGAGGTAATCAAAATAACTTGCCTAGATCTAATGTTGTAGAGAAACATTTTATGGCCCTACGATATATTTTCCTCCAAGTTATTAAAGTCCAATTACATCATGTTTTCTTCTAAGGGATGCCAAGTACTTAAGGGACAATACTGCAGTCCCTCTTACACTCTCTTGGAAATAATTACATAGATCCAGCCTTGATGTCACAGATAAAGCCCTCTGTCCCCTGCCCTCCCTCCCTAATGGAATAGAAAGATGTGTTTCCTTGCCTAGAATTCTTCAACAGATCCAGAGGAGGAAAGTTGAGACCAGAATGCAAAATGCAAACTCTTTCATTTTTATGAGCTAACACACAATGCCTTTTTTTTTTTGTTTTTGGTGTGGAAATGTCCAACCTGTCTTTTGTGCTTTTGATGAAAAAAAAAATGATCAGGTGCAGTGAACAAAACAACAAAATGAAACAATATTTTCTGAATAGCACAGCTTTCAAGCTATAACACAGTTCCACATTGCTTCAACACACCTACTAGCAATATTAATACAATAATAAGATTTATATTGTCATATTAGGATATTGAATATTACCATTTATTATATTTTGAGTGCATACTAAAACTAACTTTTGTATTCATAAAATCATGTACGGTTGATTTTGGCTTGGGGGGACTTAAAAGTCCAATGTTATCTTGTGAGAGGTGGAAAGCAAAGGATTGCTTTGGTTTTGTCCACATCCATCATTTACCAACTCTGCCACTGTACACTGCTGTGGAGTAGTTCAACTGGGAACTGAACCTGCATAAGTCATTTCACATCTCAAGATTTAACTTCAAATGAGAATATATTTTCCAGTTTGAATTTTGCAGATGTGTAACCAGACATGTGAAAGGAAGCATCCCTACAATGAGGAGCAGGGCTTTGCTACAAATTTGACCTAATAAAGCCCTTAATCCTCACCTACATAGTAGTGGACACCCATCTCTCTGTTTCCTCAATAAGAATAAATCTTTTGCCAAACTCTTCTTGAGCAAATGAAAGATCAATTCACTCCCTTTCTATGAACTGTGTGAGGGGTTTCCAACCCTGAAAAATCCTTGAGCAAGTTCTAATCAGATGCAATTTTTGCTACTCTGGTGCAAATAAGGTTAGACCCTCTTGTGTGTGAGGCAGCAGTCTATACTTGAGTGCACATTGAAAATTTCTCAAGAAGCAAAAAGACCCTGGACTTGGCTGTGTTTCATCCAGCCTCTCCATCTTGCCAGATCGCTGAGATAACAAAGCATGCATATTTAAATTTGAAAAGGTTTTTATGATTATTTAATAAAATGAGGATGAAGTAAGCAAATAACTGTTGAGAAGTAACATTTAATTTCCAAGAGTGCCCTGAGAGACATATCATGGAGTGAAGCCATTTCAATTACTTGGGAATTCATTGTCAGAAACATTAAACTAATTCAAGCTACAGGAATGTGCCCAACAGTATTATGAAGTAAATCCAAGTGGTCTTGGTTAGAAAATAAGAATTAGAACCATGGAACATAGTACAAGGTTGAAAATTAGACATTCAAAATCAAAGGGAAAGTAGTCAGTCAATTATCTCCCAGCTCAGAATCTTATAGCATCAAAGTGCAGTGGTAAGAAGAGATGTGATACACCCAAGGGCAATTGGCTCCCTGTAGGTAAGTGTGTAGTTTCAACCGTAGTGAACTGATGGATTCTGATGCATTTTAATTTCCCATTTCACTATTTATTTAGCTTCCAATTTGGTCTGCTCTATTGCTCAAAATGCTAATGTTTTCTATTGACCAAATTGAACATAATTAGGATAGTATATAAAAGTGGTTCCACCCTGTGTTAGCATCAGTGTTTTAATGGAGGAAATGACAAGGTTCAACCTCGGATAACTTTGAGCAGTCTCTCCTTTGGTCCCCAGCCATCCATCATTACCTTTTACATCAGTGGAATGTAAGGTTCACTTACCAGTTGACTTTAAGTAATTTCCTTCAAGTTCAAGTATTTTATCTTGTTAGAACTCCAGTCTTAATGGTACTGCATTATATATTCAGTATTTAAGGTTAAATAAATTTTCTTAACTATTTTCATATGTACATTTTAATTTTTTTCCCTTTGAAACATCAGAAAACTAGTTGATATGAGAAATGAGTAAAATAGAAAATTACCTTTATGCTGCTATGTCTTCTTAATGTTTTGACACAAAGTATCAGTACATATTTCAGGTGGCCTTGAAGTTAAAACTTCCTATCTTGACCTACTAGATGTTGGTATATAGGGCTATACAACCAAACTTGGCTTTGCTTGGATTTTTTTTGGCTTTGCTTAGATGGATAGTGATGTAGTCCTTTAAGTGTGAGTGTGTGTGTGTGTGTGTGTGTTTGTATGTGTGTGTGTGTATGTGATGTGTAAATATATGAGAACTTGGAGAGAGAGAGAGAGAATCTTAGAGTAAATAATATATAGAGTCACATTGACTAACAGCATTTTTTGAGTATGTTCCCTTTCTCAGCATTTATATTTCTGAATAGAGATATCTCTATTAGAAAATTAGAGATAGTAACCTCTGTTGGGCCTTTTATAAACCTCTACAGCATAAAATTAAATTGGCTATTGTTTTTTTTTTTTAAGTTTCATGGGGAGATAGCTCTACAGAAAGTAAATGGAATATAAATGGAATATGTACCAGCTTGTTCTCATCTTGGAAACTTTGATGACTCTTTTATAGATTCTCTGCAAAGTAATTAAAGTCCAATTAATTAAAAAAACACACACAATGGGTATTCTAATATTATATCTTCAACAGAAGCAGCTTTTATTACCTTGAACACGTGGTTGAGTCAAGGCTACAAGTTTAAATTTTGAGCTCCCGAGCAAATATTTCAGAAAAATACACTCTTGCACTTTGCTGTTGACTAAATAAATTCATCTCCAGTGGAGAGCTGTCTCTCCAGCCTTGGGCATCCACTAGAGTGCAGTTTCTTTGGAAAGCATGCTGACCCCTTAGTATGTAATGATTATACCCACAAATTTATGCTGCCAATGCAGTTCTTTTCAGTAGACAAGAGAAGATGGACACTCTCAGGAACCCAGCAATACTTTTTATTTATTTATTTTTATTAGATCTTTTCTTTATTTACATTTCAAATGTTATCCCCTTTCCTGGTTTCCCCCTCTGAAAGACCCTATCCCTTCCCCTTTCCCCCTGCTCACCAACTCACCCACTCCTGCTTCCTGGCCCTGGCATTCCCCTACATTGGGGCATAGAGCCTTCATAGGACCAAGGCCCTCTCCTCCCATTGATGGTCGATAAAGAGCCATCTGTACTCTCCATCTGTACTTTTTGGTTGATGGTTTAGTCATTAGGAGCTCTGGGGGTACAGGTTAGTTCATATTGCACAGCAATACTTTTGTACACAAGTTATTACCAAGTGATTCACCAGTTCTGAATCTGGACTTTTATTTATTTAGTTTTAGATTTTGTTTTATTTTTAAACAGTGTTTGACCTCTCTCTCTCTCTCTCTCTCTCTCTCTCTCTCTCTCTCTCTCTCTCTCTCTCTCTCTCTCTGTGTGTGTGTGTGTGTGTGTGTGTGTGTGTGTGTGTGTGCGTGTGCGTATACTTGCATACAGACGTACTTGTACATCTATATACCTATGGTGGCTAGAAAAGGGCATCAGAGTTTCAGGTGGTTGGCAGCTACCAAACATGTGTATTGAGAACCAAATTCAGGTTTTCTTAAAAGGGAGTACCCATAGTTAACCACTGACCTATTTCTCCAGCCTGTTTCTTTTTCTTTTTTTTCCTCTACATGCAAATTCAACCTGCACTTACATTACACCCCTGCCTCTTTTGCCATTTATGTTCTATTTACACATAATTAAAGCATGGCTATAATTCATATTTTCAGTTGATGAGCACAGTTCAGGTTTATCTTCCTTTCATTCCTCAGTTCAATGCCTGCAGCATGTAGGTGGGCATCTGTTCCATGCATCTGTTCCATTTAGAAACTCAGGCCCTTGTCACATGGTTAGTTTACATCGATGCATGGCTCAGGGTTGTCATGAGAAGGGATGTTTTAACTGAAAGTGACAAATTCTTTCCATTTGCAACTCATTGATGGTTGCTCATACACTCTCTTATACAAAGATGTTCACGAATGGCAATTTATCCATATTTACCAAAAGAAGAAAATGGTGCTAGATATTTCATCAGACTTTGCTGCCTGTTCTAGTTTGGAGCCAATTTGGCCAATCTGTCTCTTTTTTAGTTGTATTCAGGTTTTCCTTGACAGAAACTGTACAATGAGTTGATAGATACATAGGTATGTAGATAGCAGATATATAATAAACAGACAAGGTCATGATATATATCAGATAGAAAGATGATAGATAGATAGATAGATAGATAGATAGATAGATAGATAGATAGATAGATAGATAGATAGATGTTACATAGTTTATTGAAAGAAATGTTCATGCAAAAATGAGGGCAACACATTTTGAATGTGAAAGATGGTTCAGTTGGAAAAATCCCTTGTTCCATGAGGACCTTAATTTAGGACCCTAGGCTCATTTAAGACCAAATGTGATGGTCTATCATCTATAATGTCAGGTTCCTATGATAATATGAATGACAGAGACAGAAAGTGCAACATCAGTGAGCTGGCATATGAGATGTATCAGAGGCTCCATATCAAATTAGGCAGAAGGAGAGGGCTGTTAGTCAAATATTATGCTGTAGCCTCAACATGTAAGCTAATCTACAAGTCTGTATTAGTCGGGGTTCTCTAAAGGATTATAACTGATAGAAAGTATATATATATATATATATATATATATATATATATATATATATATGTATGTATATATGTTACTTACTTGACTGACTTAAAGGCTATGGTCTAACTAGTTCAACCATGGTTGTCCCCCTACAAAAGGACTAAAACTCCAGTAATTTTTCAGTCCACAAGGGTGTATGCCCCAGAAGTCTCAATACATGCTGGAGTCTAAGTGGATTCCTTGGAAGTTGCTGATCTTCAGTCTGCATTGGCATTCCAAACAAATAAATGAAAGGAAGTCTCAGGATAGGATATATGAACTTGCTATCAAGAGTGAATGTAGACAGGTAAAAGTGCAAAATTTCATTCCTCCATGTATGTTGGTTGCTACTAGAGGGTCAAAAATTTAGGGTAGGTCTTCTCCTCAAGTGATCCAGTCGAAACAAGTATCATAGCAGTGCCCAGCTCTTTCTGTTCTAATTGATTCCAGATGTAGTCAAGTTGACAAACAAACATATCATTATAATGTGAAAAATGTGCATGTGTGCCATACATACACACACACACAGAGAGAGAGAGAGAGAGAGACAGAGACAGAGACAGAGACAGAGAGACAGAGACAGAGAGACAGAGACAGAGACAGACAGAGACAGACAGAGACAGACAGAGACAGACAGAGAGAGACAGAGAGAGATTCCCACAGTAAGCCATCTGACTTAAATCCGGAGCCAGAGAAGGTAATGATTTAACTTCTAGATCTAGAACAAAGACTTAAAATTCTTAGAAATAGGAATTATAGTAGAAAAAGAGGACCAACACATGTCATAGAACTCAAGGATGACAAATCTTGAGGTCTGATATCCAGGAGCAGGCAGGAGGGTTTTAGTTTCTGAGAAATCAAAGCCATCTTTCTTTTTCTTTGTTCTTGTGTTGGACTCTTGTTGGAGTGAATGCAACCTTATATAAGGAAAATAGTTCTTCACACTGTAGTATGCCAAGATTGTTCCTCAAGAAACAACTTCACAACCACACTCAGAAATAATACTTTGGCATCTACACATCTCTCTCTCTCTCTCTCTCTCTCTCTCTCTCTCTCTCTCTCTCTCTCTCTCTCTGTCTCTCTCTTGAGACAGGGTTTCTCTGTATAGCTCTGGCTGTCCTGGAACTCACTTTGTAGTCCAGGCTGGCCTCGAACTCAGAAATCCACCTGCCTCTGCCTCCTGAGGCTGGGATTAAAGGTGTGTGCCACCATGCCCAGCTTCACATCTATCTCTTAATCGGTTAGACATGTATATTAACCATCACACTACCCCCTCTTCAGCAGATAAATCGTTCATGAAAAGGCGACAATCCATATTTTTTTCTTATGACTTCACTTTTTACTTTTAAAGAGGTTAAACCAATTCAACTGCATATTCCTTGACTTCCGGGTCGTGGATGTGGGGGAAAGAGGGGGGTGGGAGAGAACCTGCGTTTCCAGAGTTCTGGTGCACTGGGTAGGTGGACGCAGGAGGACTGTGCACACTTTCCACGCGAACCTGGGTGAACATCTGGCTGTGTTAAATGAGTGACCCCTACATGGCAGGTGGTGGACAAGGGGCAGCCTCAGCCTCCAGCATCCCACGCTGGATATGGTGGAGAAACTGAGAAGAGAATAGGGGCCCAGGGTGGCATTTGACCCTGGGGATGAAGGGAGGAAAGGGCAGGGGAGAGGTTTCGCTGGATGGTTCCCACATGGGCGAGAGTCCTTGGTTAGGTCCATGGCTAGAGCACAGGATGGCCTTCTAGCCTGAGATTATAGACACAGCTCATTAGGAGAAAGCCCATCCCATCCTTCAAGCACAGAGGGCCTTGATGATCAGAGACAGTCTATGGTTTTAGACCTTTATTGTAGAAAGGCAGAGAGAAACAGAGAAGGTAGAAAGAGAAAGGCCAGTCATGGCCAAGTGGAGAGAGGGGGGAAGGGGAGAGCGAGAAGGAAAGCTAGAGAGTAAGAAAGGTGAGAGCTTAAAGAGAGCAAGGAGGGGCCAAGCAGCCCCTCTTATAGTAGGCTGAGCTATCTTTGTGTTGCCAGGTAACTGTGGGGAGGAGCATACCTGGCTATAGTCAGGTAGCTGTGGGGGTGGAGTCTAGCCAGAATGCCAGAAGCTTGGGACAATGTCTGCTAGACTGATAGTCACAGAATTATGGACAGGCACCTGATTCTGGGAAGGAGGCTCGCCTTTCTGTCCCTTGTAGATTTCTCTGTTGGATTACCAGAGCAAGCCCCATTCAACCAAAACAGGCTGCCTATCGCAGTCGCACGCTTGACTATCAGCCAGAAAATGTCAGTCAGCTACAGAATTGGTATATATATTAGGACACTCAACAGAGAGACACTCACTATTGTCTCAGTTTTATGATGATGAATCTGAGGATGTAGAGCCCAATAGTCTTCAGTGAGGCTTCCTCCAGCAATTGATGAGAGCAGACGTAAAGGTTCACAACAGAACATTAGGTGGAGTTCCAGAACCTCACAGAAAAGGGGGAAGGTATAGAAGTTTTGTTGGAGCCAGAGGAGCTGAGGGTACCAGGAGGACTTGGCTCCCAGAATCACCTAAGCAGCATTCAAAACAGTGTTTGTAAATCAGGCTTACAGAGACTGAAGTAACAATCGAAGAACCTGCGTGAGTATGTGCTAAGTTCTCAGTATATCCGTTATGGTTTAGAGATTTTGGGGGGACTCCTCACAGTGGGAGTGGAATGTCTGTGATTCTTTTGACTGTTCTTGGGACCCTTTTCTTCCTGTTGTGTAGCCTTCTTCTTTGTATGAGAGGATGTGCCTCGTCTTAATGCATCTTCTTATGCCTTGTTCAGGTGATACCGCTAGGAGGCCTGATCTTTTCTGAAAAGAAACACAGGATCTGGGGAAAAGGGGAGATGCCGGTAGATTGGAGGAAAATAGAAGTGAGACTCCTGTCAGAATGTACTGTAGGAAAGAGTATTTAAAATAAAAAGAAAATAAATCAGAGATCTTGAAAGTGACTGGGCATATACAGATGCTATTTACACAGCATTCCTTTTTGCTCATGTAATACACCCCCATACATCTAACTGAGCTATCTTTTAACCAACACACTGTCTGTGTTCCTTGTAACTTTTTTTTCTTAATTCTTTCCCTTTTTGTATTTCCTGTCTAATTTCTTATGTATTTATCTCTAAATGAAAAGACCTAACCTTCACTGTGTCTATTCATGCCTTTTATGGACAAAACTCGTGCTAGCAATAGATTGGTATCAAAAGAGTAGGTTCTTTTATAACAGTGTTAGAAGCAACAATACAGAAGCAATGATATCAATTCTAAAGGTCTCATCAAAGTCCAGTTCCCCACACATTTCCCATTAGAAGTAGTTTTCATGAGGAAATAATTTAGTTAAGCAATTTGTTTTTCTACCTTACTGGCTTCATTTGGCCATTATATCTAATGCGTATCATTTTAAGAGTCTGATATCCCATTATTTTCATTACAAGTGTGCAGCAATTCAGCGGCATTATTGTTAGCTATAGTCCTAGCTAGCTTGGAAAACTGGTAGCCATCTAAATCATCCCTTTTCTGAAAAATCAAATGTGCTATCTATTGTAAAATGTTCTTAGGCAATAACTACTTGTTTTCTTAAGAAAGAAAAATAAAAGATCTTTAGGGTGTGTGTGTGTGTGTGTGTGTGTGTGTGTGTGTTTTCTTTGTGTACCTTACTTTGTGAGTAGTTTTAAGTACAAGAGAATTTAAACAGATTTTCCACTTTCCCTAAAGTACCATATACAAAAGTCACGGCTCATTTCTTCCTTGCCTTGTCTCATTCTCTGGTGTATCACATTCTTAATCCGTGAAAACATTCCTCTCATTCAGTTCTTCATGGGATGAAGTTCTTATTTGTAATATTTTTATTTATGACCTTAGGAGATTGAGCTTCCCTCTCTGAAGAGCTTGAGTCACATTGGATTTCGCCATTCAAAGTTGTGCCAAAGCCTTGCTTCATAGAATAGTTGTTAAAAAACAAATTAAATTCCATATTTATTTCAGGTGTCCTATTGTTGGAAACTAAGTAGACACTCCACAGAAGTAAGCTTCCAGAGTTGACTTTTTAAAATTATCAACTTATACCAAGCTTAGTACCTAAACTCTACACAGTTGCTAACTTTCAGTCAGGATTTGGTCATGACTTCTCTGAATCCTTTACTTCAGGGTCTCTAAAACGATATAATTAAGATGTTGGCTAGGATAATCAGCCGTATCTGAAGGCTGATGGGGTAAGAATCAATGTCCAACTGAATCAATGTATCTGCAGATGCCAGTTCTTCAAGTTCTGGCAGTGGTAGTGCCATATTTGATCTTAACTAAAATACTGCACATTAATGGAGGATCAAGTTCTGAGATGGCTGTTGGAAAGAGGCTGTGTTCAGTTCATTTTTCCTTGGGCCTTCCAGTATGGTGACATGCATTTTGAAAACCAATAAAGGAGATAGCAGAAAATTGCTAGAAATAAGGAGACTAGAGGCTCTTGAAATGAGCCATTAACGTGTTTCTACTTAGTAAGAAAAGTGAGTAGGCCAGACAGTACACAATGTGAGAGGTATCATACCTCAGGTATGATATATAAGATGAAGTATAGAGCATAAGGATCAGGAAGAGCTATCTTGGGAGCTACTGGCATCCATTCTCACCTATATGCTTCCTTAGGACATTATAGAACTCTGCCTCTCTCAGTAGCTCTCTCTTTGTCTCCATGACTCCCTCTATATCTAATCATGTATTTCTATGTGCATATAAATTTATATATTACTTTAATATATTTAATTTTGTATCCACAAATAAAGGCATAAAAGCAAAGGTTATGCAAAACAAAGCATATAAAAATTGATACATATGAACAAAGCATGTCTATAATTGCACACTAGGAAGTGTTTAGTACATAAAGAAGTATGAAATTTCTATTTTCTTGTCACTAAAGAACACACACTTCAGAGGTTTGTATTGGTTTTTCCATTAATTCTCTTATATGGAAGCAGCAGAGGGTATTGAGACTGTGGGCTTTGCAAACAAGCTTAATGACTCTCTCTGTGTAGTATAATAATCAGATACTGGGCACCCAGGAGAAGAAAGAGTAACCAAGCTAGTCAGTCAATCATAAAATCATAGACTAAATCATCAACTAATCAATCAATATCTGTTCTGTGCTTTCTGTTTTCAAAGTCCTTCCTGGTTACCAAAATCCCAAGACTGAAGAGGGTGGGGGAATCCACAAGAATGAAAACGGAGCCTGGGAAATTGAAGCCGAGAATTAATTTAGTTTCCAATTATTTTTATATATAAACAAATGCTGGAGCAGACTCCTTGGGGGCAGGAGGAATTGAAGGAGAGGATGCTTCAAGAAAGGGATGGGAAAAAGCAAGCCACAAACTGATAGGATGCAGGAAGAGAGGGCACTGGCAGGAGGCCATAGGGACCTGTGGTGACTCTAATTAAGGAAGTAGGACATGTATTAGGTTATTTCTGAGACTCAATGTATGGAAATAAAACGCAGGCATGGATAGTTAGGCTACAGAGTGGCCTGGGACCAGAAAATATGATTAGATCACATACAAATCATTTAAGTTCAGGAGGTTAATGCTAGAGGGATTAGGTTCATTCAGCAATGCATAATTGAACAAATATGGATCAAAACAAGAAGAAAGAATAATCAGCTGTGCAATTTTTTTCTTTTTATTTCATCCTTTGATTTTGCTTTCCAATGGAAGCTTTGGAGAGATGTTTAATACTAAGATTCTAAAAAAAAAAAAAAAAAGTTCAATTATGGATATTTTCCACACATAATTTTCTTAAATAATATTGAAAGGAAATGTTCAATGCTCTATTAAAATGAAATAAGTATAAAATTTTATTCTTAAGTATTTGCATATTTTAGTATGTTAGTTGTGGTGGATTCACATTTTTTTTTAAATTTTGGTTCAGCTGAAAAATTTAAATATGAATAATAGAATGGATATTGGAAGTTAGTAATATTTATCAAGCCAAATTACACATTAGATTCTCAGGCAGAAGTTCAGTTGCTGACATTTTTGTTCGTTTGTATTAGTTTCATTTTCATTGCTGTGTTCTAACACCCAGTAAAAAACTTAAGAAGGAATATGCTTTGCTTCTCAGTTCAGAATGGCTCATCCATCTTGACAGGAATTGTATGGGAAAGCGATTCTATTGACAAAAGTTGACTGAGACAAGATACAGTCAAGAACAAGAAATTTTCCAAGGGCCTACCTCCAGTAATCTGCTTCCTCCAGCTAAGCTCCATATCCTATGATTCCCAGAATCTTCCAAGATAGCACCACAGAATGGGGACAAAGCATTCATTCAAACCATGACTGATTAAGATGACATCAAATATTTGGTAATAAAGTAAACCCAAACCAGTCATTGTACTCCTTCTTATATGCCTAATTAAAATGCATACATATGCTCAAAGGGAGCAATTCAATTCATAAAAATCCAAAATAACATATTATTTAAATATCTAGCAATGGGAGAAAGCAGAGATGAACAGGGCAAGTCATGTGATGAAATCTTATCATTGGTAGAATGAATGAGAGTGGCTTTAGGAGTCAATCTCTGAAGGCAGAGCTGACAGAAAGAAAGCTGTTATCCTGTTGATTCAAAGTACAGAACAAGGCAAAATTAAAATAATGTTAGAGGGCAAGATAATTTCCATTCTTTTTTATAATTTATTTTACTTTTCATTAAAACATAATTGCATAATTTTCCCCTTCCATTTTCTCCCTCCAACATCTTCTATATAACCCTCTCACTCCCTGTAAAGTTCATGACCTTGTAGAATTATTATTATTTATTTATTATTATTATTATTATTATTATATAAATTTATATGAATAAATTCAACCTAGTAAATCTGTTTAACAGTGCTAGTATATATATGTTTTAAAGACTGACCACTTGTTATTGATTAACAAATAAGGGGTCTTATTATCTATGGGGAAAATTAACCCACTCTCTCCCAGTGGTCATTAATTAATTACCTATATCTCTTCATCTAGGAATGGAAGCTGGTGAGATTTTTCGCCATCTACATTGGCATATCAACGAGTATTATCATTGTTTAAATCCTGTTTAGGTAGCCATATTGTTGATATTTCATGTGTTTAGCTTCCCTTTCATTCATAGAAAGAGCTTCTGGGTCTTATAGTATTAATAGCTCTGCTTCACTTTCTATGATATTTCTTGAGTTTGAAATGCAAGGGTTGTGTTTTAGGTGTATCAGTTAGAGCTGAGCATCCTATGGCTTGTTGTTCTTTACATTTTGATTATTTATAGCTTTCTAAAAGGTCGATGTTCACTCTAAAAGAAGGTTCTTTGATGAGGAGTGAGAGCTATATTTATCTTTGGATATAAGGGTAAGTATTTAGAATACAGTTGGACACTATCCTGATACATATCTTTTTTTAAATATATTTTATTACGTATTACCTCAATTACATTTCCAATGCTATCCCAAAAGTCCCCCTCTCCCCCATTTCCCTACCCACCCATTCCCATTTTTTTTTTTTTTTTTTTTTTTTTGGCCCTGGTGTTCTCCTGGGGCATATAAAGTTTGTGTGTCCAATGGGCCTCTCTTTCCAGTAATGGCCGACTAGGCCATCTTTTGATACATATGCAGCTAGAGTCAAGAGCTCCGGAGTACTGGTTAGTTCATAATGTTGTACCACCTATAGGGTTGCAGGTCCCTTTAGCTCCTTGGGTACTTTCTCCAGCTCCTCCATTGGGAGCCCTGAGATACATCCAATAGCTGACTGTGAGCATCCACTTCTGTGTTTGCTAGGCCCCTGCATAGTCTCACAAGAGACAGCTATATCAGGGTCCTTTCAGCAAAATCTTGCTAGTGTATGCAATGGTTTCAGCGTTTGGAAGCTGATTAGGGGATGGATCCCTGGGTATGGCAGTCTCTAGATGGTCCATCCTTTCCTCACAGCTCCAATCTTTGTTTCTGTAACTCCTTCCATGGATGTTTTGTTCCCAATTCTAAGAAGGGGTACAGTGACCCCACTTTGGTCTTCGTTGGCATGATTCTAATTAAGGAAGTGAAAGATCTGTATGATAAAAACTTCAAGTCTCTGAAGAAAGAAATTATAGAAGATCTCAGAAGATGGAAAGATCTCCCATTCTCATGGATCAATAGGATCAACATTGTAAAGATGGCTATCTTGCCAAAAGCAATCTACAGATTCAATGCAATCCCCATCAAAATTCCAACTCAATTCTTCAACGAATTAGAAAGAGCAATCTGCAAATTCATCTGGAATAACAAAAAACCTAGGATAGCAAAAACTCTTCTCAAGGATAAAAGAACCTCTGGTGGAATCACCATGCCTGACCTAAAGCTTTACTACAGAGCAATTGTGATAAAAACTGCATGGTACTGGTACAGTGACAGACAAGTAGACCAATGGAATAGAATTGAAGACCCAGAAATGAACCCACACAGCTACGGTCACTTGATCTTCGACAAGGGAGCTAAAACCATCCAGTGGAAGAAAGACAGCATTTTCAACAAATGGTGCTGGCACAACTGGTTGTTATCATGTAGAAGAATGCAAATCGATCCATTCCTATCTCCTTGTACTAAGGTCAAATCTAAGTGGATCAAGGAACTTCACATAAAACCAGAGACACTGAAACTTATAGAGGAGAAAGTGGGGAAAAGCCTTGAAGATATGGGCACAGGGGAAAATTCCTGAACAGAACAGCAATGGCTTGCACGGCAAGATCAAGAATTGATAAATGGGACCTCATGAAACTGCAAAGCTTCTGCAAGGCAAAAGACACCGTCAATAAGACAAAAAGACCACCAACAGATTGGGAAAGTATCTTTACCTATCCTAAATCAGATAGGGGACTAATATCCAATATATATAAAGAACTCAAGAAGGTGGACTCCAGAAAATCAAATAACCCGATTAAAAGATGGGGCTCAGAACTGAACAAAGAATTCTTACCTGAGGAATACCAAATGGCTGAGAAGCACCTGAAAAAATGTTCAACATCCTTAATCATTAGGGAAATGCAAATCAAAACAACCCTGAGATTCCACCTCACACCAGTCAGAATGGCTAAGATCAAAAATTCAGGTGACAGCAGATGCTGGCGAGGATGTGGAGAAAGAGGAACACTCCTCCATTGTTGGTGGGATTGCAAGCTTGTACAACCACTCTGGAAATCAGTCTGGCGGTTCCTCAAAAAATTGGACATAGTACTACCAGAGGATCCTGCAATATCATTCCTGAGCATATATCCAGAAGATGTTCCAACCGGTAAGAAGGACACATGCTCCACTATGTTCATAGCAGCCTTATTTATAATAGCAGAAGCTGGAAAGAACCCAGATGCCCCTCAACAGAGGAATAGATACAGAAAATGTGGTACATTTACACAATGGAGTACTACTCACTTTTTAAAAAGAATGAATTTATGAAATTCCTAGGCAAATGGATAGACCTGGAGGGCATCATCCTGAGTGAGGTAACACAATCACAAAGGAACTCACACAATAGGTACTCACTGATAAGTGGATATTAGCCCAAAACTTAGGATACCCAAGATAGATAATACAATCTGCTAAACACATGAAACTCAAGAAGACTGATGCATATCTTTAACCAGGTGGTTTATATCTGGAAAAGTTCTACATACTTGACGAGTCACTTCTTGATTTGGAAGCTGTTTCCTAGATGCTACTCTGCATATATCTTACAAGTTTTTATCTCCATAGTATACTTACTTTTGTCTGTATATACATTTCAATAAAAATTATTAAGTTAATCAATTAATAAACAATTTTAAAAGTCCATGGCCGGGAACTACAGAAAAACAATAAAATAAAATAAAGTTGAAAGAAACCATTACAAAGACACACAAGAGAAGACCATTCAGATAAAGTGTATGGCCTATTGAAAGTCTTTATTCTGTCCAGTAGGCTGGGATTAATCTCAGGTATCAAGGACCCAAGTGTAACACTGAATGTTTAGAATAAAAGTGTTTTTAAAGTTCCACCATGTGTTTTCTTTGATTGGTGGTATAGTTCCAGAAGTGGGTGGGCTGGGGAGCAGTGGGAGAGGGGAGGGGTTATGGGATTTTCAGAGGGGAAATTAGGAAAGCAGATAACATTTGAGATGTAAATAAAGAAAATATCTGAAAAAAATAAAAAATAAAGAAAAATAAAAGAAAGAACGAGGAGAATAAAATGTAGAAGAAAAAAAATCTTTTAAAGGCAAAACCACATCCTGGTATTTCACTTTGTAGCTACAGCTTTGCAGTTTAGCTGGAGGTGAAAGTTTGCACAAGCAAGCAGTTTAACAGAAGCTAAGTTAAGTTATCTGTGGCATCTTGACCTTGGGTTCTGTATTAGTCAGGGTTCTCTAGAGTCACAGAACTTATGGATAGTCTCTATATAGTAAAAGAATTTATTGATGACTTACAGTCGGCAGCCCAATTCCCAACAATGGTTCAGTCGCAGCTGTGAATGGAAGTTCAAGGATCTAGCAGTTACTCAGTCTCACACGGCAAGCAGGCGAAGGAGCAAGAGCTAGACTCCCTTCTTCCAGTGTCCTTATATTGTCTCCAGCAGAAGGTGTAGCCCAGATTAAAGGTGTGTTCCACCACACCTTTAATCCCAGATGAAAGGTGTAGCCCAGATTAAATCCCCTTAAACTCGGAGATTTAATCTTCTGGAATCCATAGCCACTATGTCTCAAGATCTCCATACCAAGATCCAGATAAGGATCTCCAAGCCTCCAGATAAGGGTCACTGGTGAGCCTTCCAATTCTGGATTGTAGTTCATTCCAAATATAGTCAAGTTGACAACCAAGAATAGCCACTACAGGTTCCTAGAGTAGAGTTGGATAATTTTCCATGGGATTCTGCATCAAGGAGATCAAATCTAGTTAAATTTAAAATGGCTGCAACAAAAATATAAGATGGGGGAAACTCTGCACTGTCTTACCCTATCACAAAACTCATCATTTCAGGTGAGGAAAACTGTATCTACAATGTGATATTTCCCCACTGGTACTAAAAATAATTTCAAAATGATAAGCAGAAGCCTCATAAAAGCAGAACCCGAGGGGTAGAAACATAAATCTGTTATCAAGACAGACTACTGCAGATCATCTTACATGTCCAAAAAGGTGAGCCTGGGTTCTTTCATATGGGAAAAACAGCATGTAAAATTTAGTTCTTGGAGAGAAAATTTTAAAATTAAACAAAAGAAAGCTTAATTTTAATATAGGATATAAGTTGCATAAATATAAGTTGCAGAGATATAAGTTGCATAAAATGGCATCCCTGGAGTCAAAGAAATTTTCTTATTTTTATTTGTATTTCTTCAAACATTTTCATCAACTGACCCTTAGATTTCTTTTAGAAAACATATTTAAATCTGGAGTATTAGAATCCAGTCATTGACATCGCCACATCCTTTGGTTCTTAGCCATTCCTGGCCACACACCATAAATGAGAAAGCAATACTTTTCTGAAGAACGATGCTGAGACATGTCTTCCCAGGTTAGTGATTTAGAGCAGACACAAGTTCCAGCAGGTGGCTGGTCACTGGACAATAAATCTAACAGTATATCCTTTTCTGTGCTCAGTACAATAGGCCAAGCTGCAGCTTAATGAAGGAGGGACAGTAGAATGTTAAAGATTTCAAATGATGTGGGATTTTCATTTTTGCTGTATAAGTCAAACATTTGCTGAATATTAATATGAACTTGTTTGGGGGATATATGGACAAAGCCAAAGCTGATCATCTCAAATTTATTCCCAGCTGAGAGGACATTTTTAGTCAAGACTTTATTCTAAGTCTTAACTTAGGATGAAACTATGCTGAGGTAGACAGGCTTCATGCCCTTGGTGAATAGGATGGTTATGGAAGGAACTGTTCTCAGCCACCGTATGTGAAGAAACCATGCTGGAATGTGAACCAAGGGTAGTAGATGCAGGCATAAATATATATATGCATTTCTACACTTAAGCAACTTACATACATATATGAGACACAGATATTTGTTTTGAATAAGTCATATTTTTCAAACGTTTCTTTCCCCAGTCTCTCAGCCACATTCACTTTTCCTTTTCATGAAGTTATCTTACTGCTGAGATTGAATTCATCTTGAGCTATGTTGCCTTGTCTTTAAACATTGTCATGCTATATTAATGTAAGCATCTGCGGGCCAGGACACATGTATAACAACACTACCATTGTCAAAGTACAACACTAATGTCGTTTCCTACCACCGTCTTACATTGCATAAACTCAGGTATAGGTTAGCATGAAACTCTGATGCCTGCCTTTGCCTATGCCACATTCTGACCTGACACTTTCAAATAATTTGGATTTGACCTATCAGGCATCCATCACCCAGATCTTCCCAAATACAAAAATATAATAAGTAGATTTAGAAACCAGGTTCAGGGTCATGGTTCTCTATGACAAAACAAACAAACAACAACAAAGCAAAAAACTCAACCTTTTGTATTTCAAGCATAGCATCAAGTATTAGTATACATATGTTAACTTAAGCACAAAATATTGTATGAGAGTATGTGTTATAAATAGTAATCATTATAACATGAAAATATATTATACATGTATACATATACCCCATTCACCTTAACACTTGAAAATTAGATTTTAAGAAATAAATAAGTATAATACTAAAGTGAGTGAAAAATTTTCCTGTCCTAGTTTGATTTCTATTGTTGTGATAAACACCATTATGAAAGGCAACTTGCCAAAGAAAGGATTTTCTTGGTTTATGCATTCCAATCAAAGTCCATCAATAAGACATGTCAGTGTAGGAACTAAAGCAGAAGCAGAGGCAGGAACAATGGAGGGAAACTTCTTACTGGCTTGCTTTCCATGGCTTGATTTCTTATATACCCCTAAACCACCTACTCAGAGATAGCACCATTGATAGACAGTTAACTGGGCTCTACCACACCAATTATTATTATTACTTACTTAACCAATCTGATACAGCCAATTACTCTGTTGAGGTTCCCTATCTCCAAGTGTCACTTGTTAGTGACAAGTTGACCAAACTAACAAACACAGGTATCAAAGAGACTTGGTTGGAAGTCATCATTCCAGAAGAAAAGATGAAAATTGCCAAGCATATACAAGCCATTCTGATAAGATGGAGGATTTTAACATTGATTTTGAGAGCTTTCTGCAGAGAACTTGATATTCTATGCCATCATAGTAGCACTCCAGAGAGCTTTATTAAAATAACATCACATATACATACACAAAAAGTACAAATCACAACAGGAAACCTTCTTCTATCATCCAGCCACCAACGTCTAAACAGAGATTTTGAACATTAGGAACTGATCATTCAGCATAGGTGGGAGGAAGAATTCAGCAATAGTTCAGGGAATCTGGATGCTACCTCCCGGCGGTCTGAATGACACAGGAAAATTTAGATGTCTGCTATAAAAAGAAATGGTAGCAATAACAGAAGAATAAACTATACAATCTTTCTGCTTCCCTTTGCTGGAGAAAAAAAAAATGAAATTCTTCTGTGTCCTCTGCAGGGGTTGGGATTTCTATTATACCAAACATTCCTGGAATCGTAGAAAATGAAAACCACTCTTACATTTCCAAATGAAATAGGGGAAAAGTGTAACCACTCTCTATTCAGTTCCTGTCTTCCAGAGAATGCCCACTCTGCTTGTTTGTTGTGGTTCGGGACACTTGTTGCTGCCTTCTTTTGAGAGAAAACTTGTTTTCAAATGTTCCGTTCATTCCAGAAGCTTCTTTATGCAAATTCAAAGAGTCTCCCTACCCCCTATTTTTCCCTAGGAACTGAAGTTGATCATTGTCTCCACATTTTGAGGTTAGTGTTAGTTAATGAATTGAGTAACCATGTCTAGAGCTCTTCAAGAAGGATATAGTGACTATTACAGCGAGTATTTAGTATAAAAACACCTGCTGAAGCCCACAATTCTTTCTGTGATGCCCACAGTGCTGTTGTTCCTCTCACTTGGGTTTCATTTGCTTGTGTTTTCTTCCCATGACGCACCCTATCTTCCACAACATAGTGTACTCAGAGTCTCCATCATTTTATCAACCATCCAAATGTCCTACCTCTCAGCTCTACTCTCACCACAGGGCATTGTCAACTTCAGAAAAAAAAAAAAGATACAAGGTTCCAGGTGTGTTACAGAGCCTCTCATTGCCTAGAACCTGCAGCATCAGAAATGGAACTGCCCTCTTTGACTTCAAATACTCCTTACAAGTCCAACTGATGTCAGTTGCTCAGCAATAACCTAGACCAATTGGTTCTGTTTCAGGGCATTTGTGCATGTCATTCCCATTATCTGGGAAGAAATTTATGAATATGGATGGACAGACAGTTTAATTTTTCTTTCACTTTCATTTTTTATATCATTTTATTTTTATTCAAAATTTGCTGAAAAAAAATCACATTTATCAAGTAAATATTTTTGATATCCTCTTTAAAGGAGTATTCACCAAGCTCATCTTATGTTATTTTGATTCAAAATGTGCAGTTATATTCCATACTTCGTATACATGTGCATATGTGTTTGCCTAGTGTATTTATGTACATATACATACATGCACATATGTATGAATCCTAAACAATAGTTTTATTTAGAAAATATTTTAATAGCTTTCCATGTTTACAAATTGAAAGAGAAAAATTAGAGTAAAAAGAATTTGTTAAAAGAGAGACTGTATAGCACATGGTTTTCCTAATTAAAAAAATATATATACTTACCATACATTTGATGGTAGGAAACTTCCCTAACTTTATAAACTGTATGCAGTCAAAGCTTCGGCACTACTTTAACACACACACACACACACACACACACACACCTAAGAAAATAGTTTATTTCCATACCTCCATTCTGTATTTAATTGATTCTTACCAGATAAAGCAAAAAGAAAAGCAAACAAATAACTTCCATATGGAACCTCCAAAGACATGTGTGATCTTTTGTCTATGGAATTATATATAACTACAATAAAGCAAGATTATCCAATGATATGACATGAAATTGTCAATACCTATTATCATGGATAAAAAAGTATTCCATATACAAAGACATGAGGGGAAGCATAATAATATAAATTGAAATATCAGAAGAATTTGATAAAAGTAGATACCTGCTACTAATAATAATAATTTTAAAAACTCATTAGAAACAAGAAATAGAAAAGGTATTTCCTTAACCTTACAAATAAGTATTATTAAAGTCCAGCAAAATGTGATTATTTCTATTTAACATTGTACAAAGACAACTAATAAAATAAGTCAAGCAAGAAAACAAAAGGCATACAGGTTAGAATGAGAGGCAAATGTATTACTTGAGTATGATAATGTCATTAACATAGCCAGTCGTGAGAAATTTACAAAATTCTTAATAGAACTAAGGTAAGTGTATCAGGGGAGCAAGGGTATGAAATCAATACCAGCAGAAACCAATTGTCATCTTAGAGATTCATGAGAAGAATTGACAATGGAAGTGAGACAAGATCACCAGACTATGGATGATTTATGGATAGCTTTAACAAGAGTTGTGAAAATCATAGTGCTGCAGAGTTAAGGCAAACACAAATAAAAGGAGCTCTGTGCAATGCTTGCATGCTGAAAAGGTCTAATATAATAACTAAGATATCCCTCTTCCCATAACAATCTACAGATTCCATACAGTTCAAGTACTGTGACAGGCTATCTACTCCTCGATTGCCATCTTCTCTTCTTTCTCCCTACCCCAGTCTTTTTTTTTTTCCTCTCTCTCAAGAAATGGATAATTTGGTGTTACAATGTGTAGTGATAGATGGTGTTCTTACAATAGCCAAGACAAGTTTGAATCTGGATTAAACTAAGCAATATTTAATTTCAAAATTTTGACCAAGTTATCAAGAAGGCGTTGGCCCTCCAGGTTCATCCATTTGTCCTGAGTGAGGTAACACAATCACAAAGGAACTCACACAATATGTACTCACTGATAAGTGGATATTGGCCCAAAAACTTAGGATACCCAAGATATAAGATACAATTTGTTAAACACATGAAACTCAAGAAGAACGAAGACCAAAGTGTGGACACTGTGCCCCTTCTTAGAATTGGGAACAAAACACCCATGGAAAGAGTTACAGAGATAAAGTTTGGAGCTGTCGAAAGGATAGACCATCTAAAGACTGCCATATCTAGGGATCCATCCCATAATCAGCTTCCAAATGCTGACACCATTGCATACACTAGCAAGATTTTGCTGAAAGGACCCAGATATAGCTGTCTCTTTCGAGACAATGCCGGGGCCTAGCAAACACAGAAGTGGATGCTCACAGTCAGCTCTTGAATGGATCACAGGGCCCCCAATGGAGGAGCTAGAGAAAGTACCCAAGGAGCTGAAGGGAACTGTAACCCTGTGGGTGGAACAACATTATGAACTAAACAGTACCCCAGAGCTCTTGACTCTAGCTGCATATGTATCAAAAGATGGACTAGTAGGTTATCACTGGAAATAGAGACCCATGCAAACTTTGTGTGCCCCAGTACAGGGGAATGCCAGGGCCAAAATGTGGGAGTCGGTGGGTAGGGGAGTGGGGGGGGAGTGTATCGGGGCCTTTTTGGATAGCATTGGAAATTTAAATGAGGAAAATACCTAATAAAAAAATTAATTCAAAAAAAAAGAAGAAGGCATTGGCAAAGTATGACTGCATTTACTATTCACATACACATGTGCTGTGATGGTTAATGGATGATTTGATTGCTCACTTAATTGAACGAGAGTTACATATTTAATCTTTCTTATGTTTGTGTATGTCTGTGCATGTGCATGTGCAAGTGTGTTGTGGATAGTCCTGGGGCTAATTATATTTGATATTAATTCTGGTCTCCTGTGAGTGGTTGTGAACAAGGAATGAGTCAGCACTCAGGTGATTTACTGTAAACCTGCTTCCCACCTTAATTTGTAAAACAAGAGAGAGCTGATGACTGGGAAGATAAAGGCAAGGTGAAATGGAAGGTAGAGAGAGAGAGAGAAGGAGAAAATGGAAGAAGGAGAGGAGGCAGAGGAGGAGGAAGAAGAAGAAAGGCAGAGCAGAAGGACTTGGCCTGGAGAAATTGCAAGTTCTAAGGTGTTTCATAGATGGAGAAGATGGTAGTGTAGTGGTGGATCTGCCCAATCTAGGCACAGAGCATGTATTCTTATTAATTGAGTTATGTTTTCATTGCTAGGCATATTTGGGTTGGAGATTTACCACAACACATGTGCATGTGTGTATGAAGGTGTGTGTTTGTGTGGTCTATGGATATATGGCTGTGTGCTTTTGCCAATTCTACCCCACTTGACTATCCATTTTACTTTTGTTGGTTTCTTTGTTTTTTAGACACTGTTTCTTGCTGAACTTGGATGACGTTAGGCTGATTGGAAGCTAGCAAGCCCTAGTAATTCTCCCATGTTGGGACTCAACTTTGCTTCTTTCTGGGGTTTTGGGTATGTGTTGAATCACACCGAGCTTTTAAGTGGCTGCAAGGTTGTTAACTCTGGTCCTTAGTCTTATATTCTTAACTATTTGGTTATCATGAAAGCTCTGCGTCTACAATTTACATAGTAGTTTTTCCAGGGCTGATCATGGGGGTTCTTAACTATTGAACAGTTTAGTTCACTTACAGAATCAAACTTTGAATGGAATTCTAGGGGATAGAAAATATGAAATATTGAATATGGTGGAAGGAAAAGATTACTGATTGTGGGTCTTTGAGGGGCTGTATCTTATCTTGTCCCTGCCCATTACTGCTCCATTCTGATCACTGGACACATATGCTTCTCCCACCATGATATTCCAACTCAGCATGGTCTCAGAACACAAAGGAAAAATATGGGCTGAAATCCTCCAAGAAGTTAGAATAAAACTTTCTTTTTAAGATGGTCTGTCAGATATTTTTCAGTTATAACCATTCAAAAGACATGCAAACTGACACAGACAGACATACAGACAAAAACACAGACATACATAAACACACACATAAATATACACACTTTTCTGGTATATTTAGTAGAAGTTGAGAAATAGTTCAAAATGGGCTTAGAAAGAGGGCATGCATAGCTTCTATGATGCTCTGGATTTGATCCCCATAAGCTGAATATTATAGTGAAAACCCTTTTATCTCAGCTGTCAGGAGACAGGCAAGAAAATAAGAAGTTCAGTTGCTGTATAACAAGTTTGGTTCCAGCCTAGTCTACATGAGACTCTGTCGAAAGAAAGAAAGAAAGAGAGAGAGAGAGAGAGAGAGAGAGAGAGAGAGAGAGAGAGAGAGAGAGGAAGGCAGGCAGGGAGGGAGGGAGGGAGGGAGGGAGGGAGGGAGGGAGGGAGGGAGGAAGGATGGAAGAAGTTAAACCATTGCCAACGGATTTTTATAAAATTTTCCAGGAAATAAACAAATGACTATATTATTTTTAATAAATTTTGTCAGAATAATTGCATACAGAGATGAATTCAAAACTCAAAAGTAAATATAAAGCTAACACTAAAAAGAAATAGTATAGCAATAAACATGGAAAATATTTATAGAATATACAGAACAACAACATGATTAAAAAATAGTGTGCAAATTCAACTTCATTAGAATTAAACACAAAATTTTTCTTTGAAAAAAAAAACCATTGAGATAATTAAAAGGCAAATCACAAAACAAGAGAACACATTGACAAATACATATCTGATGATACACTTTAGCCAAACAAAATCCTTACAAATAGAAAATGAGAAAATAAGAACACAAACAACTCAATATAGAATAGGCAACATCTTGAATAGATACACTGCCAAAGAAGTTGCAGAGATGGCAAATCAGCATGTGAAGGGCTTCTGTGCAGCGTCAGTCATCAGGGGAAAGCAAATTAAAACCATAATAGGATGTCACTGCACACACATTAGCATGCTAAAATTATAAAGGCTGATGATGCCAAATGCTGGTGAAATATAGAGCAACTGAAATCCTCATAAATTGCTGATGGGAGTGTAAACGCTACAATGATGAGGAAATCATTAGGCACTTTCTGATTATGTCTGAGTTAACTGACAAGAGGAACAAGCCATTGAGTCACTAGACACTTCTCCAAGAGGAATGAAAATATAGGTGTCTGCACTCAGGTTTGTGGGTGAATATTTAAAGCAGCCTTTACACACACACACACACAATCCAGCTGATATCCAAGCATCAGCAAGGAAGAGACCAAACTGTGCAGTGGAATACTCTTTTATAGTCAAAAGGAATATGCTCTGAAACCATGCAGCAATACGAAAGGAGACTCATGACTCAGTCATAGGTGGTAAAATAATAAATAAAAGCTTGGTGTATTTTAAAATATAAAATCTAGAAAATGCAAACTAATCTATTTTGAGAAAAGGCAGGCAGGTCATCAGATGTACCATGATTCTCAGCTTTAAGTGGGTCCAGAGATCTGAACTCTGGGCCTCATGTTTACCCATCATGTATTCTTAACCATCCAGCCTATTTTTAACCCTGTTTCTATGATTTACATTAGAGCTTTCCCAGAAATGGTTATCCGATGAGTGTTCTGATCTAATAAATAGTTTAACATAATGATGAACCCAAAGTTAGATTAGACTCTGGAGAGGTGGTGACCTGATAAGGTAAACAACAGGTAGAAGCTTTGTGTACATATTTTTATGTTGGTGGAGTTTTAAATAGTGTCAAATCTTATCAAATTATATACTTTAAGTTACTGTTGTTTATTATACATCTCAATGCATTTGAAATAATGGCATCATTGTTACATAGCAGTTTTCTGCAAGATTAAAAATTCTATCTTAGAAGGAAACTCCTTAAGATAAGAAGTAATAGACATACAATAGCTTTGGGAAGTCTCTGAAACTGATTAAATCATTAGCACCCTCCCTCCCCAAGAGTATATGAATAATTATTACTGCTTAAAGTCATTCTTTGGCACGTCAACGATACAAAAAATAAAATAAATTTAAAAAATCAGACAAACTCAACTGCCTGGAAGTAGCTCACACCAACTGAACCACCAGATAAAGACATTCTCCATCCTGTTAAGTTGATTTTGAGTTGTGTGCTGTGCTTCAGGTTTCAAGGTTGGAGAGCTGTTACCCTCACTATAGTGGGTCTTTGTGATGGAGCTACCTCTGTGTCATTCATGGCCTTTTAAGTAACCTCTTATTCCTATTCCTCTAAGTAATCCCAATAACTCATATATTTACCAAGGAACACACTGCTATCATCGCAACTTTGGTCTGTTTTCAGCTCCTTTTTTAAGGTGAACAGATGTGTTTGTGTGTGTGTGTGTGTGAGTGTGTGAGTGTGTGCGTGTTGCAGTTCCCCCAAGACATGTTGATTGTACAACAATCACTCAGAAAATTACCTGCTTTAGAAAACAAACAAAATTTCAAAAAATTCATAAAGATGATATATATATGACAATCAAGGGCATAAAGAATATTTGGATTATTATTCTTCAAGAAATGCAGATTTAAACTAGCTTAAATTCACACCAAACACTAAACTAAACTTGCCTATTGAATATGAATTACCTGACAGCCTCAAAAATTTCTAGTAGAAATGTAACATGAGTAATAAAATGTTTAACCTGTTTTGAGGATAAACCTACACTTGCCATACAAGAGTTTCTTTTCTAGGTATACAGTGAGACAAATCAAAACATACATGTAAGAAACTTTATATGAAACCATTTATTTTATCTACATGTATAGTAGCTATTTTGAAACATTACTTATCATATTTAATTAGTACAACCGTATATATTCATTAGATAAATAAGCTACATAATGATGATGGCTTGAAATAGAACATTATCTTATTATGAACTTCTAAATAATATTAATAGCATATGTAGTCAGAAGAGCTCACAGTATTTAATAAAAATGACATGCAGGCATCTATTCAGTATGGAGTCCATGTTGTGGCATTTGTTCCTGTTGGAATATATATTTCTGCTTATTTCTGAGTCAAATGAAAGAAGCATATTTTCTAAACAAATCACTTTCGTATTTCTGTTTCATCCAAAAATGTGTGATAGAAGCTTATGACCTGGGAGAAATGGAACTTACTTTTAAAATACCATTGCCAGAGGATTATACTTTACAGGGAAGCTGCTTTAGTGAGATTTTCTGGGTCATTTCTCCTTCACAATTTTTGTAGTCACTTTGCTGTGTGAAACTGACTCTGACATTTATACACCAGTACTGTTTTCTGTAATGTTCCCCCAGGTAGGAATATCGTTCATTCAAAGAGACCATGAAATACAGTTCCATATCACACACACATACACACACACACACACACGCGCACGCGCACGCGAACATCTGCTTGCTGCTTAAGCTTCTATCCTCCACTTACACCAGCTTTGATAATCATTAGCTAAACTTAATGCTTTAAACTCCCCCCTTGGTTTAAGATTAAGAACTCTCCATTGAAATGGTTTTCTAAAATAGTAATAGTAATAATAATAATAATAACAATAATGCAGAATTTAGCAAAAAGAAAAATGGAGACAGCAACTTACTATATAGACCTGGCTGATCTGGAACTTGCTAGGTAACCAGGCAAGCCTTGAAAATGTGCACCACCATGCCCTACAACAGTTCTCTTTCTTTGACTACTTTATTTCTAACTTCTTAAGTCCCTTTGAGGAGGTTCTGTCTAGAGAATGGCCTATTAGTAAGTTGCATGAAGCAGATGGATATAGCAAAGCATCACAAAATCATGTGCTTACATATCTAGCAGGAAAGACTGACAAAGTCACACTGGAGTCCCCAGCTGAGAGATCTCCAGGCAGAGAGGGGTAGTCCATCTGTGGATGAGCATCTGGCCTCTCATTCTTTTATACCATGAGATAAACAATTTAGAAATTTTTTGCCTTTTATCTACCATAAAAAGTGCCCTGCGGGGTGTTTGTTTGTTTGTTTGTTTGTTTTGGAAACACTTTAAGCTCTCTATTGTTCTCCTTCCTCTCTGGGTACAGGGGCCAGTCTGTCATCATGGGCTAAGAATTTGCAAAGATGCTTGGTATGTCGTATAAACAAGTTGAGTACTAGAGAAAGTGAGGAAAGGGGGAGTCTTGTATTCAGAGTCAATTTTCAGCAAGTTCAAATAGCACATTGCAATTTACCAGTGTAACTTATATTACAGAAGATCTGAGCATTAAAGAAGATGAAGGAGAAAGAATGTGACAAATTACTCTCAATGGTTAAAACATTTATTAATAAATTCCAGTAATTATCATTTGGTAGATTTTTCTCTAGTGGCAGGTAATAGGAGATGGAAAAAGCTTGTTAAATCACAGGAATGAAATGCATGGTTATAGTTACACTTATAGTTATGGGGGCAAAGGTTCTGCCTCCAATGTTGACTGCCGAAATCCCTTATGTTTTTTATATTTTTTATAGATGATAATGTAATTATATCATTTCTCCCTTCCACTTTACCTTCCAAACCTTCCCATATTCACATCCTTGCTCTTCTCCAATTTCATGGCCTTCTTCTTTATTAATTTTTGTTGCACACACATATATATATGTATACTATAACACACATACACACACACACACATATATATATACATACTCACATATGTGCACACACATATATACATATACATACACATTTATACTCATGCACACATTTACACATATACACACACAGGTACATATACATGTATACATACATACACATGCATACATATACACATACATACATATACATATACATAACACATATACATATACATAACACATATTACATACACATATACACATATACAAATACACACATACACATGTATACAAAAATACACATGCATACACTTACACATATAGATACACATTGACACACATACACATAAATACACAATTCATTCATTTATTTGTTTGTTTGAGATAAGGCTCCCTAGAAGAGACAAAAAAAGAGCTGGCTTTAACCAGCAGAGCTGCCCACTCTTCCAGGTAAGTCCATACTTTGCTTGAAATAATGTTACCAGCTTCAGAGGCCTCAGCTGCCATTATCTTTTTCTTTTTTTTAATTATTAGACATTTTCTTCATTTACATTTCAAATGCTATTCCAAAAGTCCCCTATATACCCCTCTCCCTGCCCTGCTTCCCAACCGACCCACTCCTGCTTCGTGGCCCTGGCATTCACCTGTATTAGGGCATATAATCTTTACAACACCAAGAGCCTCTCCTCCCAATGATGGCTGACTAGGCCATCCTCTGCCACACATGCCTCTAGAGACACAGCTCGGGGCGGGGGGGAGGTAATTGGTTAATTCATATTGTTGTTCCTCCTATAGGGTTGCAGACCCCTTCAGCTCCTTGGGTACTTTCTCTAGCTCCTCCATTGGTGGCCCTGTGTTCCATCCAATAGATGACTGTTAGCATCCACTTTGTATTTGCCAGGCACTGGCATAGCCTCACAAGAAACAGCTATATCAGGATCCTTTCAGCAAAATCTTGCTGGCATATGCAATAGTGTCTGGGTTTGGAGGCTGTTTATGAAATGGATCCCAGGGTGGGGCAATCTCTGGATGGTCCTTCATTCCATCTCAGATCCAAACTTTGCCTCTGTAACTCTTTCCATGAGTATTTTGTTCCACACTCTAAGGAGGAACGAAGTATCCACACTTTGGTCTTCCTTCTTGAGTTCCATGTGTTTTGCAAATTGTATCTTGGGTATTTCAAGTTTCTGGGCTAATATCCACTTATCAATGAGTACATATCATGTGATTTTTTTGTGTGATTGGGTTACCTCAGTCAGGTTGATACCCTCCAGACCCATCTATTTGCTTATGAATTTCATAAATACGTTGTTTTTAATAGCTGAGTAGCACTACATTGTGTAAATGTACCACATTTCTGTATCCATTCCTCTGTTGAGAGACATCTGTGTTCTTTCCAGCTTTTGGCTATTATAAATATGGCTGCTATGAACATAGTGGAGCATGTGTCGATATTACAAGTTGGAACATCTTCTGGGTATGTGCCCAGGAGAGGTATTGCTGGATCTTCCGGTAGTACTATGTCCAGTTCTCTGAGGAACCACCAGACTGATTTCCAGAGTGGTTGTACAAGCTTGCATTCCCACCAGCAATGGAGGAGTGTTCTTCTTTCTCCGCATCCTCGCCAGCATCTGCTGTCAACCTGAATTTTTGATCTTAGCCATTCTGACTGGTGTGAGGTGGAATCTCAAGGTTGTTTTGGTTTGCATTTCCCTGATGATTAAAGATGTTGAACATTATTTCAGGTGCTCTCAGCCATTCATTATTCCTCAGTTTTGAAAATTCTTTGTTTATCACTATATCCCATTTATTAATGGGGTTATTTGAATTTCTGGAGTCCAGCTTCTTGAGCTCTTTTTATATATTGGATATTAGTCCCCTATCAGATTTAGGGTTGGTAAAAATCCTTTCCCAATCTGTTGGTGGCCTTTTTGCGTTATTGACAGTGTCTTTTGCCTTACAGAAGCTTTGCTATTTTTATGAGGTCCCATTTGTGGATTCTTGATCTTGCAGCACAAGCCATTGCTGTTCTGTTTAGGAATTTTTCCCCTGTGCCTATATCTTCGAGGCTTTTCCCCAGTTTCACCTCTATATATTTCACTGTCTCTGGTTTTATGTGGAGGTCTTTGATCCACTTAGTCTTGAGCTTTGTCCAAGGAGATAAGAATGGATCAATTTGCATTCTTCTACATGATAACTGCCAGTTGTGCCAGCACCATTTTTTGAAAATGCTGTCTTTTTTCCACTGGATGGTTTTATCTCCCTTGTCAAAGATCAAGTGAACATAGGTGTGTGGATTCATTTCTGGGTCTTCAATTCTATTCCATTGATCTATCTGCCTGTTGCTGTACCAGTACCATGCAGTTTTTTTTTTTTTATCACAATTGCTTTGTAGTTCAGCTTGAGATCTGGCATGGTGATTTCACTAGAGGTTCTTTTATTGTTGAGAATAGTTTTTGCTATCCTAGGCTTTTTATTATTCCAGATGAATTTGCAAATTGACCTTTCTAACTCTGTGAAGAATTGAGTTTGAATTTTGATGGGGATTGCATTGAATCTGTAGATTGCTTTCAGCAAGATAGAAATTTTTACTATATTAATCCTGCCAATCCATGAGCATGTGAGATATTTCCATCTTCTGAGATCTTTTTCTATTTCTTTCTTCAGAGACTTGAAGTTCTTATCTTACAGATCCTTTACGTCCTTAGTTTCAGCTGCCATATTACAACATGCAAGTACAGAGAAGCATGATCATGCAGCACATGCTATAGCAGTGTGCTCACCCATCAGGCCATAAGGACTAGGGATCTCCAGAGTGACTGTGAGCATCTTCACAATAAAATTAACTTTGCTTAGAAAGATATTTCTTGGGGAGTTATCCTCTAAGTTTCCCCTTTCTTCACTCACAGAACTTAAGTTGCCTGAAAAAGTCACACCTGAACATTCTGCAGACTAATGGGCTGAATAGTACTTCTGGGAAGGTAGCAATGCTACAGACTGAGAGCCCAAACTGTGTTTTGCTCTCTTTGGTCCCTTAATAGACATGCAGTGCCTACCTCTATGTTTTGGTCCATTAAAATTTTCTTGGTAAAATTATCATTTTTTAAATTTTCACTTTTTATTTTTGCGTGTGGTGCATGAAGTATGTATGAATGCTGTGTGAATGTGGTGGCACATGTGCTATGGTGCCCATATGAAGGTCAGAGGACAACTTTAGGCTTGGGTCCTTGTTTCCCACCTTGTTTGAGACAATGCCGCTTGTTGTCCGCTGCTGCATATGGACAACTAACTGGCTCCCAAACATCCAGGGATTCTCCTGGTTCTGCTTCTTATCTTCCCAGGGGAGTGTAGTGGAGTTACACATGCATGTTCTCCTGTCTTCAGGTTTAGAAATTGGTTCTGGAGATCCAATACAGGTCAACAGGCTTGTGCAGCAAGCATCTCTCAGATCCTCAGCATCCTTTTAAATATCAGGGGAAACCTTTGCAATGCATTCTTAGCAGATCACAAATATTCACCATCCTAAAGAATGCTATCATGTAGCCTCTAGGATCCACCAAGAGATTTCTCTATTTTCTGTTAACTGCCTAACTAATCTTCACACAGATTATGTGGAAAATGCCTTGATTTATGAAACATTTGTTTGTTTCTATCAAATGTTTATTTTATTTTATTTTAATTTATTTTGGTATTTGGTATTTGTTTATTTTTTAATTGATATTTTCTTTATCTGCATTCCAAAAGTTGCTTTCTTTCTTGGTTCCCCCCTCCCAGAGTTCTTCACCCTGCCCTCTTTACCCCACCCTCACTTCACCTCAGGCCCTCTCCCCATCCCCAGAGCCCCCCTTTCCTGGGGCATCAAGTCTCCACATGATTATTTTATAAACTACCTTCGCAGTGAACATTCCTCTTGAGGGAGCCTGAATTAGTGTTCCCCAACCATAGTTATGTGTATGTTTGCTTTCAATATTGGCTCATTTAGCTTCACATATCTAAAACATTGTGAGAAAACATGTTCTGTATTGCACTATAGAGCAACATAGTAAGATGCCTGTCATTGTGCAAACCTCAGAAGATAATGTATGCTTTATGATGCTAGATATGCATTTTGTTAGAAGTGAGGTACCTATGAATTTTTGCTGACTTCTGCCTTGTTGGGACACACTCATGCCATCATAGTGGTTTTTTAAATAAGAGCTATTACTTCTTCATGGTTCCTGCTTGAAATTACAAGTTAGGTATATATTTTCATTTTAGTAGTTTAAGAACTACTATCCAAACTTGACCAAAGTGGTTTGGTTTTAATGATGGGGTTGACCAAAGCAAAACCCAGCATTACAAGTAAAATTTAACCCTGAGTAGATTGGAGGCTTTCTGAAGCCATTGGCTGTTGCAGTATCTATGGGTTCAAAAACATAGAGAGCATTTTCCCTTGGTCTCAGTGTGAATTTGAGAAGCCACAACTCATTAAGTTGTTCCTGTCAGCATTTTAACTCTGTTCTTCATCTCTCATAGATTCCTTCTTATGGGGCCAATGGGCCATGTAACTTCAGATTGAGTCACAATAAGAGAATAGTCTGAAAACCATAAGTGCAAAGAGGTTGGGTGTTTCTGAGTCTGAGAGTTCTTCCTGCTTGTTTATCATGTTACTAGTTAACCGTGAACAAGCACAGATTCATGGATCCTCCGAAGCTATGCACACACTCCAGTGCTACTGTAATCATCAGGGTTTCTTTGACTCCATGTTCCTTATCCGTCTCCTTTCCTACAGCTAGCTATTTGTTCTAGTTACTACTTTAGTTCTATATCAATAAGCATTCAAGTGATAAGCTTGAGCTAAAGCTGACTCTGTATATATTTTATATATTTTAATTTTATCCTAAAACTGTGAACTGGAACCTAGCTTGATAGCTAAATGTGACCAAGCCTCAGCCAATCACAAAAGTTCATGGAAATTCCTTTTACCTTGTTATAAATATGAACAACCTATTTATTTCCAGTTGCATATATTTTTTTTTTATTATTTGGGTATTTATTTCATTTACATTTCCAATGCTATCCCAAAAGTCCCCCCACCCCCTCACCCCCCACCCCCCATACCCACTCCTCCACCCACCCACTCACACCTTTTGGCCCTGGCATTCCCCTGTATGATGCATATAAAGTCTGCATGACCAATGGGCCTCTCTTTCCACTGATGGCCGACCAGGCCATCTTCTGATACATATACAGCTAGAGACACGAGCTCTTGGCGGGGGGGCGGGGGGGTATTGATTAGTTCATATTGTTTTTCCACCTATAGGGTTGCAGATACCCCAGCTCCCTGGGTATTTCCTCCAGCTCCTCCATTGGAGGCCCTGTAATCCATCCAATAGACTGTGACCATCCACTTCTATGTTTGCTAGGCCCCGGCATAGTCTCACAAGAGACAGCTATATCAGGGTCCATTCAGCAAAATCTTGCTAATGTTTGCAATGGTGTCAGCGTTTGGAGGCTGATTATGGGATGGATCCCCAGGTATGGCAGCCTCTAGATGGTCCATCCTTTTGTCTCAGCTCCAAACTCTGTCTCTGTAGCTCCTTCCATGGATGCCATGCTCCCAGTTCCAAGAAGGGGCAAAGTATCCACACCTTGGTCTTCATTCTTCCCAAGCTTCCTGTGTTTCACAAATTGTATCTTATATCTTGGGTATTCTAAGTTTCTGGGCTAATATCCACTTATCAGTGAGTGCATATCATGTGAGTTCTTTTGTGATTGAGTTACCTCACTCAGGATGATGCCCTCCAGGACCATCCATTTGCCTAGGAATTTCATAAATTCGTTCTTTTTAATAGCTGAGTAGTACTCCATTGTGTAAATGTACCACATTTTCTGTATCCATTTCTCTGTTGGGGGCATCTGGGTTCTTTCCAGCTTCTGGCTATTATAAATCAGGCTGCTATGAACATAGTGGAGTTCTTTTGTGATTGAGTTACCTCACTCAGGATGATGCCCTCCAGGACCATCCATTTGCCTAGGAATTTCATAAATTCGTTCTTTTTAATAGCTGAGTAGTACTCCATTGTGTAAATGTACCACATTTTCTGTATCCATTTCTCTGTTGGGGGCATCTGGGTTCTTTCCAGCTTCTGGCTATTATAAATCAGGCTGCTATGAACATAGTGGAGCATGTGTCCTTCTTACCGGTTGGAACATCTTCTGGATATATGCTCAGGAGAGATATTGCAGGATCCTCTGGTAGTACTATGTCCAATTTTTTGAGGAACCGCCAGACTGATTTCCAGAGTGGTTGTACAAGCTTGCAATCCCACCAACAATGGAGGAGTGTTCCTCTTTCTCCACATCCTCGCCAGCATCTGCTGTCACCTGAATTTTTGATCTTAGCCATTCTGACTGGTGTGAGGTGGAATCTCAGGGTTGTTTTGATTTGCATTTCCCTGATGATTAAGGATGTTGAACATTTTTTCAGGTGCTTCTCAGCCATTTGGTATTCCTCAGGTGAGAATTCTTTGTTTAGCTCTATGCCCCATTGTTAATGGGCTTATTTGAATTTCTGGAGTCCAGCTTATTGAGTTCTTTATATATATTGGATATTAGTCCCCTATCTGATTTAGGATAGGTAAAGATTCTTTCACAATCTGTTGGTGGCCTTTTTGTCTTATTGATGGTGTCTTTTGCCTTGCAGAAGCTTTACAGTTTCATGAGGTCCCATTTGTCAATTCTCGATCTTACAGCATAAGCCATTGCTGTTCTGTTCAGGAATTTTCCCCTGTGCCCATATCTTCGAGGCTTTTCCCCACTTTCTCCTCTATAAGTTTCACTATCTCTGGTTTTATGTGGAGTCCTTGATCCACTTAGATTTGACCTTAGTACAAGGAGATAGGAATGGATCAATTCTCATTCTTCTACATGATAACCGCCAGTTGTGCCAGCACCATTTGTTGAAAATGCTGCCTTTTTTCCACTGGATGGTTTTAGCTCCCTTGTCAAACATCAATGTTGTAGAAATAGATATCCTAAGTCAGTTTTTATTGAAAATGTAACTTCTAAAGCTTTGGATCATGACTGTGAGATTGCATACCTGAATACTGACGTCCTCCAAGGTGTGTCAACATTAAAAATTCTATGACTGCACAATGATAATATCAAATCGAAATCAAAACCACAATAATTCCAAGGAGTTTGTGGTAGTTTTCCTCTGTGTTGCACCATGTGATGTCACACAGTCTTCTTTCTAAACACACAATATGGGCCCTTTGCACTCAGTTTTTAGAGTGTATATGAAGAAATACCAAATATTCAGTCAATTTAATTACTTGTGTTAATATAAGTAAGCAAAGCTATTTCACTAATATGCAAATTGAATTAATGTCTACTAAATGATAAACTTATATGTATATCAGAATTGTTTTAAAATGAATTCATTCACTAATTATTATCAGCAACATTATGATTAGCATATCTCTATTTTATATACCTGTATATGAGGTATTGTGTAAAATTTTCTTGAATTAAAAGGGATTGTGAGTTGAAAAAATGTACAAGCCCCATTCTAGACTGTTACCTAATTCATCTATTAAAAAATTAAAGTCGTCAAACTCTAGAAAAGGAGGCTTGATGAAATTTTTGTCTTTTAGCACCAGGTTTCCTTTGATACCTTCTCTGTGTGCTTAATCTGTTCCATACTGAGTCTGGTTTGACAGGTTCTGTAACCTGTAGTCATCCACCAGAAGTGGCTTATTGGTTTGAATTCCTCTGATAAACTTGACCTATTTTTTTACTGTTACTGCCTAAAGATACTTAGGAACCCCATTAGTGTGCCTGACAACAGAGAACTTGCATCACAGATAGTTCATTTTCTTCTCTCAGTATGGTTCCCTCCATCCACACCATTCCCATGCGGTAGGAGAAGATTCTTCTTCCATTCTCAGAGCCTCTGGGCATTTCCTTAGAGTTGTTTCAAGTCTGTGTATAGAATTTTCAGTGTGAAAGCTTCCCCCTAATTCCTAACCACATCAAAGGCAAAGAACCAACAGGATGTTAGTAACAGATTATAAATTTGGCTACTGGAGTTAGTTATGCATATTCATAAATGAATTTTAAAAAGTTAACAATAATTTTAAACAATGCTGATTTTGGACTAAAAAATTATTTTATAAAATATGACCCCCAATGATAACCTTCAAAATATGATGGCTTCCAAGTGTGTTCAATTTTGAGTGTGTCCCAACATAAAATTGTGCATTTACTTAAATTGTTATGAGATATGTTTTTGCAATTTCTGATTCATGACTGTGAGTTTTTAGATGGCATCTCTTTAGAGTGTGAAAGGGTGTGGCATGCATGATAGGCAATGGTTTTGACAAGCATCAATGCATTATTTTAAACATCCATGACAATGAGAAGTAGAAAGACTCTTCCAAGTTACTGTATCTGGAGATACAAATTTACCTTAAGTAAATAACATAGAAGCCACTTTAACTTATATGTAAAGATTAGCTTTTATTTACTCACATATTTATTAATATTTACCTGAAATTAAAAATAATATGAGAAAATCTCTTAAATATATGATACAAGAGTTCATCTTGTTCAATCTCCAATGCCTTCCACATCCATACAAAAGATGTAAATTTATGATGTTTGTAATAAAATTGTATCTAAGAATCAAGCAATTAGCTACATCTTAACTTAATATAACCTAATTCTTTTCCATTTTTGTAATAAGAAGCCAGAGAAATACAATGACAAGAAAGATCTTATCTGCCACCACAAGAACAGAAAGTGAGTGCTTAAGAATCAACTTGGCAAACATTATGTAGTGATTAGAAAGGGAAATGAATAGCTTTTTGAGACATACAAAAGGCACAAATCTCGTCTTAAAATGGAATAAATAACAAGCTCACTGAAACCTTAGGAATGAATTTTATCTATAAAAATAGGTGTATCAACACTGGAGAGGAAACTTAGAGGTTAAGAGTAGTTACAACTCTTGCAGAAGATCTGAGTTCAGTTCCCAGAACCCTTGTTAGGAGGCTCACAACCATAGGTAATTCCATTCCTAATGGGTTAGATGTCTTCCTCTGGTCTTCATGTACATGTTACTCAAACATATAGATAGACACAAAATTAAACATAACATTCATTTTTAAATAAAGTATTTATGATATCAAAATCACTTAAATTAAGTAAAATGAAGGGATAGTGGATTTAGCACATACCATAATAATATGAAATTTATACAAATGTAATTTTTGAGTTAGAATTTCAGCTCATTGAGGTTCCGTGTTTATAAGAATTGTTGTCTGAAGGGTGGTTGGTAAAGAAAAGAGAGTCATACAAAGAACCAACCAATAAATAAGAAAATGAAGCAAGCAATCCCTTCTTGAAGGACAAATTATTCAACAATTCGGAGGTTTGAAAAAGAAAACAAGTGAAAATTGTTTATATAAAAATACTTAATATCCTTAGTCCTCCGAGAAATGCAAATCAAAATTTCATATAGGAAAACGTTAGAAAAGTAAGGGGTCATGAGAATGGAGAGGAGCCCAACACCACAGAGTCTGGTTAAGGTTCTTGCCAGCTCTGTGTGACTCATGAGCAGCAGCAGAGTCAGTGACATAGTTTGTGAAGCTTGCTGACTTAGAGCTTGCATCCCTTTCTACATAGATATCCTACTTAAAAAAAAAATCAATAAATCTGATTTAAGGTGTGTGTGTGTGTGTGTCCATCCTTTGGTTAGGCTTCAATTCTATTGGAAATTTTCTGTAAAATTTCACAAGCAAGAGTACTTAACTTGTCAGAGTTAAGATAGTCTTTCTTCCTGTATCTCATGAGCTAGTTTACCCTATGAATTGTAAACCTGTCCGGTGCTTAGGAACCTCCTGGATTTCTCACTTAGATTCTTCTGCACCAACCCTTTGATGACAATAGTTTCAAAACCCACCAAAATGGCTCATGTGCCTATGGAATAACAATCATGAGAAACTACTCTTTGAGAAGCCCGCATCCATATCCTCAGATTTGTCTTATTTTCTTTTTTTTTTTTTTTTTTTGTTTTTTCGAGACAGGGTTTCTCTGTATAGCCCTGGCTGTCCTGGAACTCACTTTGTAGACCAGGCTGGCCTCGAACTCAGAAATCCGCCTGCCTCTGCCTCCCAAGTGCTGGGATTAAAGGCGTGCACCACCACCGCCCGGCTTTTGTCTTATTTTCTTTCTAAGTGCCCCTTATGTCTCTGAACTCTTTTTTTATTAGATATTTCCTTTATTTACATTTCTTTTTTTTTTAATTTATTTTTTATTAGGTATTTTCCTCCTTTAAATTTTCAATGGTATCCCAAAAGTCCCCCATACCCACCCCCCCAATCCCCTACCCACCCACTCCCCCTTTTTGGCCCTGGGGTTCCCCTGTACTAGGGCATATACAGTTTGCAAGTCCAATGGGCCTCTCTTTGCAGTGATGGCCGACTAGGCCATCTTTCGATACATATGCAGCTAGAGACAAGAGCTCCGGGATACTGGTTAGTTCATATTGTTGTTCCACCTATAGGGTTGCAGTTCCCTTTAGCTCCTTGGGTGCTTTCTCTAGCTCCTCCATTGGGGGCCGTGTGATCCATCCAATAGCTGACTGTGATCATCCACTTCTGTGTTTGCTAGGCCCCGGCATAGTCTCACAAGAGACAGCTATATGTGGGTCCTTTCAGCAAAATCTTGCTAGTGTATGCAATGGTGTCAGTGTTTGGAAGCTGATTATGGGATGGATCCCTACATATGGCAATCACTAGGTGGTCCATCCTTTCGTCACAGCTCCAAATTTTATCTCTGTAACTCCTTCCATGGGTGTTTTGTTCCCATTTCTAAGAAGGAGCAAAGTGTCCACACTTTGGTCTTCATTCTTCTTGAATTTCATGTGTTTAGCAAATTGTATCTTATATCTTGGGTATCCTAAGTTTCTGGGCTAATATCCACTTATCAGTGAGTACATATTGTGCGAGTTCCTTTGTGATTGGGTTACCTCACTCAGGATGATGCCCTACAGGTCCATCCATTTGCCTAGGAATTTCATAAATTCATTTTTTTAATAGCTGAGTAGTACTCCATTGTGTAAATGTACCACATTTTCTGTATCCATTCCTCTGTTGAGGAACCTCTGGGTTCTTTCCAGCTTCTGGCTATTATAAATAAGGCTGCGTAACTCCTTCCATGAGTGTTTTGTTCCCAATTCTAAGAAGGGGCAAAGTGTCCACACTTTGGTCTTCATTCTTCTTGAGTTTCATGCGTTTAGCAAATTGTATCTTGTATCTTGGTTATCCTAAGTTTTGGGCTAATATCCACTTATCAGTGAATAAATATTGTGTGAGTTCCTTTGTGATTGTGTTACCTCACTCAAGATGATGCCCTTCAGGTCCATCCATTTGGCTAGGAATTTCATAAATTCATTCTTTTTAATAGCTGAGTAGTACTCCATTGTGTAAATGTACCATAATTTCTGTATCCATTCCTCTGTTGAGGGGCATCTGGGTACTTTCCAGCTTCTGGCTATTATAAATCAGGCTGCTATGAACATAGTGGAGCATGTATCCTTCTTACCGGTTGGGACATCTTCTGGATATATGCCCAGGAGAGGTATTGCTGGATCCTCCGGTAGTACTATGTCCAATTTTCTGAGGAACCGCCAGACTGATTTCCAGAGTGGTTGTACAAGCTTGCAATCCCACCAACAATGGAGGAGTGTTCCTCTTTCTCCACATCCTCACCAGCATCTGCTGTCACCTGAATTTTTGATCTTAGCCATTCTGACTGGTGTGAGGTGGAATCTCAGGGTTGTTTTGATTTGCATTTCCCTGATGATTAAGGATGTTGAACATTTTTTCAGGTGCTTCTCAGCCATTTGGTATTCCTCAGGTGAGAATTCTTTGTTCAGTCTGAGCCCCATCTTTTAATGGGGTTATTTGATTTTCTGGAGTCTACCTACTTGAGTTATTCATATATATTGGTTATTAGTCCCTTATCTGATTTAGGATAGGTAAAGATCCTTTCCCAATCTGTTGGTGGTTTTTTGGTCTTATTGATGGTGTCTTTTGCCTTGCAGAAGCTTTGCAGTTTCATGAGGTCCCACTTGTCAATTCTCGATCTTACAGCACAAGCCATTGCTGTTCTATTCAAGAATTTTTCCCCTGTGCCCATATCTTCAAGGCTTTTCCCCACTTTTTGGAGCTGTGATGAAAGGATGGACCATCTAGAGACTGCCATATCCAGGGATCCATCCCATAATCAGCTTTCAAACACTGACACCATTGCATACACTAGCAAGATTTTGCTTAAAGGACCCAGATATAGCTGTCTCTTCTGAGACTATGCCGGGGCCTAGCAAACACAGAAGTGGTTGCTCACAGTCAGCTATTGGATGGATCACAGGGCTCCCAATGGAGAAGCTAGAGAAAGTACCCAAGGAGTTAAAGGGATATGCAACCCTATAGGGGGAACAACATGATGAACTAACCAGTACCCTGGATCTCTTGTCTCTAGCTGCATATGAATCAAAAGATGGCCTAGTCGGCCATCACTGGAAAGAGAGGCCCATTGGACTTGCAAACTTTATATGCCCCAATACAGGGGAATGCCAGGGCCAAAAGAATGGGAATGGGTGGGTAGGGAAGTGGGTGGGGGGTATGGGGGACTTTTGGGATAGCATTGGAAATGTAATTGAGGAAAATACGTAATAAAAAATATTAAAAATTAAAAAAAAATAAAAATAAATAAATAAGGCTGCTATGAACATAGTGGAGCATGTGTCCTTCTTACCGGTTGGGACATCTTCTGGATATATGCCCAGGAGAGGTATTGCTGGATCCTCCGGTAGTACTATGTCCAATTTTCTGAGGAACCGCCAGACTGATTTCCAGAGTGGTTGTACAAGCTTGCAATCCCACCAACAATGGAGGAGTGTTCCTCTTTCTCCACATCCTCGCCAGCATCTGCTGTCACCTGAATTTTTGATCTTAGCCATTGTGACTGGAGTGAAGTGGAATCTCAGGGTTGTTTTGATTTGCATTTCCCTGATGATTAAGGATGTTGAACATTTTTTCAGGTGCTTCTCAGCCATTCGGTATTCCTCAGGTGAGAATTCTTTGTTCAGCTCTGAGCCCCATTTTTTAATGGGGTTATTTGATTTTCTGGAGTTCACCTTCTTGAGTTCTTTATATATATTGGATATTAGTCCACTATCCGATTTGGGATAGGTAAAGATCCTTTCCCAATCTGTTGTTGGGCTTTATGTTTTATTGACAGTGTCTTTTGCCTTGCAGAAGCTTTGCAATTTTATGAGGTCCCATTTATCGATTCTCGATCTTACATTACAAGCCATTGCTGTTCTATTCAGGAATTTTTCCCCTGTACCCATATCTTCAAGGCTTTTCCCTACTTTTTCCTCTATAAGTTTCAGTGTCTCTGGTTTTATGTGGAGTTCCTTAATCCACTTAGATTTGACCTTAGTACAAGGAGATAGAAATGGATCAATTTGCATCTTTTTACATGATAACCGCCAGTTTTGCCAGCACCATTTGTTGAAAATGCTGTCTTTTTTTCACTGGATGGTTTTAGCTCCCTTGTCAAAGATCAAGTGACCATAGGTGTGTGGGTTCATCTCTGGGTCTTCAATTTTGTTCCATTGGTCTACTTGTCTGTCACTATTTACATTTCAAATGCTATCCCCTTTCCCAGTTTTTGTTGTACCTATACAATATGGATTACTATTCATCCATAAAAATGAAATTATGAAGTTTGTAGGTATGTGTATTCTTCTTCAAGGAAAGTGCTCAATATGCAGAGCTGTGGATCCAAGTCCCTGCTAACCCATCTACAACATAATTTCTCTGCCTAGGCTCAGGGATCATCATCGAAGAAGAGGGTGGCAGAACCATTGTAAGTACCACAGGAACAGGAAGTTTGCTGTGAGGTTGTGTTTCCTAGAAAGGTCAGAAGTGACACACATGGAGTCTTACCTACATGGTTGCTTAAACATGACTTGAACAAGGACAGTGTCAGTAGACATGCTAACATACAAGGCAGAAAGATCAGAACCATGAGCCCTAGATGAATAGCTCCAGATAACTAAGGAATGCTGGGAGCAGAATGAACAGTTTTCTCCAAGGAAGGGCACAACAACTGATTTTCTGAAATCCAGTGTTCATCCCTGAAACATAGTTGAGCAAGTAACATGAGATGGAGTGATGCAGGTTTCACTTATGTATTGGGAACATAGGCATAAACACATATACACACACACACATACACACACACGAACTTTAATCCTCCACAAAGTAGAATGGAATTTTATCATTTTCAGGAAAACTGATGGAAATCGAGCTCACCACATTAACATACAAAAATGTTTCCACTCCTATGTGGGAATGGACATAAAAAACTCACTGGAGGCACAGGAGACAATTGCAATGGATGATTATGTAAATGTATTTCATTTTTAAAAATGACATTTTGAAACAAAACAATATACACCAATAAATAAAATGGACATTTTACATTAAAAAATTAGTTGATTGGACAACCAGAAATTTATTTGGAAAAACTGAAAGACTTACAGTTTATACTAATATAAATATGAAGTATTTATCATGACATAAAATATATAGCAACACAAAACACCTGAAGAGAACAGTAAGACATATCTTTCATTGTATTAAAATGCTTACTGTACATAAAATGCTACATCAGAGTCAAAGGGGTCAACGCATTGGAAAATATATAATATGCTGAAAATGTAGTTATCAGCATCTTTAAAACCTATTTAAAGACACAGAGGCTGGGGAGATGACTTAATAACTAAAGAACTAAAACTCAAAGAAAAAGGTCTGATTTTTGTTTTATCTCCAGTACCTGCATTTACAAAACAGCAGTATATACCTATCAGCACTTGCCTGAAATTCTAGCTCTGGACAGGTTGAGGCAGAAGCCCTGGACCTTGCTGGACACTCAGTACAGCCTAGTGAGCAACCTTTAGGTTCAGTGACAGAGCTTTGCTTAGAAAACTATGGTGAAAAGTGATTGAGGAAGATACTCAGAGTCTGATACTAAGCTACTCCACATGCATATACCCATGCATAAACATTGATGTAAACATGCAAATACACACATACACACAAAGACTATCATGAATCACCAATAAATAGTACAAATGTCTAGAGTTAGAAAAGTAAATGGAACATATAGAATATGAAGAAAAAAGTTTGTATAGTGGTATATATACAAATATGTTCATGTGTGTGTTCATGCATAAATTAAATACTATACTAAGAAAATAAAATTAAAATACAGATTTCATTGACTGGAAAATTCTTAAAAGACTCGAAATAATATTGTAAGAATGCATATGTGTGGAGATTTTTCTATTTCGGTACTTGGAGAAAGCTTTAGAATCATTTGCCTTTTATGGGCAATTTGGCACTATGTATCAAAACATTAGACTCCATTTCTACTTTAGAAACTTACTGTAAGAAAAAGGTTGTATAAATTTGAGTGAAACAGTTGTTTACTATAGCATGTTTATAATAAAATATTTATGTCCAAATGACAAGTGTAAGCTATTAAATAACTAAATTGCTGTGCTTAAAAAAATAGCATAGTACAACATAGCTATGGGAAATGATTTTAGGACTAGGAACATAGCTCAGAAGGTTCAATCATAGGACTTGCATGCAAGAGGCCTTGGGTTTGAGCACTCAACTGCATAAACTAGATGTGGAGGCACAGGCCTGTAAGGCTAGCCCTTGGAATTCAGAGTAAAAGACCAGAAGTTCAGGGTCATTGTAGGCTACCTATGTGCTCAAAGCTAACTCAGGTTATGTGAGATTGTCTGAAAAACTAATAAGCAACCCATAGACAAAGGTAGGGAATAAGTGTTGTAATTAAATAATTATTTCAAAAATCATCTTAAAAGGAAAGAAAGAATTATATGTTAGTAGTGACTACTGAGAGAATAATTGGTCTCTCCAAGGGCTCCAATTAGTCTCTTCTAAAGGGTACCAAGTGGTCATTTCTGAAATTGTGTATCTGTACAATCAAAATGAGACTGACTCAGAAGACCATAGAGATAGATAGATAGATAGATAGATAGATAGATAGATAGATAGATAGATAGATAGATAGATAGATAGAGAGAGAGAGATTACAGAGAGGAGGTGAAGACAGGAATGATATAATTGTACTTTAACTTTAAAAATTACCAAAAATATATACAATGTACAATAAGATCAATTACTTATAACAAATATATACTAATAAAAGTTATAGATTACATATGAAATAATAGGTTATTTTAGAAAATACATGAAAAATGACTTGAAATTTCTTTTACAGATTTCCTTTGATGATGTCTAGTTAAGCATGTCTTTGTGCATGTGTGATGGGGGATACACTTGCATTTGTGTATGGTCAGAAGCCAGAAGAGATGAATTCCATGGAGCTGGATTTATAAGCACTTATGAGCCACCTGCTATGCACTGGGAACTGAGCTTCAGTCCTCCCTGAGATCTCATGAAACTAAAAAACTCTTGTGTGGCAAAGGGCACCACCATGAGACAAGCATCAGGCCAGAGAATTGGAAAAAAATTTTGCCAATTACATATCTGATAGAAGCCCAATATCCAAAATATATAAAGAATTCAAAAACAGGACATCAAGGAAATAAATAATCCAGTTTAAAGACGATGTATACATCTAAACAGAGAATTTTCAAAAGAGGAACCTCAAGTAACTGAGGAACATGTAAATAAATGTGCATCATTCTTAGTCATCAAAATGAAAATAAGAACTGTTTTGAAATTTCATCTTATACCAATTACAGTTATAAAGATCAATAACAACAGGTGGCAGCTCACACTGTCAGAGATAGCAAAGGGAGCATGCATAGGTTCCTTGGAGTGCACACTTGTACAACCACTATAGAAATCAGTATGGCAGTTCCTTAGGAAGCTGAAATCCCATTTACCCCAACACTCAGTGATACGACTCCTAATCATATCCCCAAAGCGCAGTTCATTCTACTACAGAGACACTTGAGCTACCACAGTCTTTGTTGCTCTATTCATAATAGCCATAAATTGAAAATAACCTAAATTTCTGTCATCAAGTGAATAGATAAAGAAAAGATTGTCTATTTACAAAATGGTATATTACCCAACCATTAAAAAACTAAAATCATGAAATTCACAGAAAAATAGATGGAGCTAGATAGAAAAGAATCATCCTGAATGAGGTAGACCAAACCCAGAAAGACAAATGTGGTATTTTATATGGATGTGGGTGTGATCTCAGGTGTGGATGTTAGGGGTTAACTCATTGATAAGCAAGCTATAAACACATACACTCACAGGAGGGAAGGATGAACCACTCAAGGATGGGGAGAAAGAATAGATACCTAAGAAGAGATGAGATGGTAGTGCTAGAATGGAAGGACTAGACAGGGAGTCAGAGGGGAAAAATAGGATGAAAGAGGAAATACATCCAAGTGGAATGGGGAATAGCTAAAACTAAGGGCGATTTTAGGGGTTGTATGAAACCCTAATGTGGTAGAGTCTTCTGTACATAGATGGAAGCTTTCCCCTGCTACACACAGGAAAAAATATAGAAACTCATAGGCAGATAATTTGTGGAAGGTGAGACCTTAGATCACTCAATACTAAATAGGATTTTTCCATTAAATTCCTCAATTCAGGGTTCAGGGTACCCCGTGGAAGAGGGTTATAAAAGCCAGGGGTATGGAAGATCTCAAGGAAGAAAGCTCTGAACAGCAGGACTGATGCACCTATGAACTCACAGAAGCTGAGGCAGCACGCACAGGACCTGCATAGGTCTGTACCAGATCGTGGTTTAGAGCTGAGCAGAGAAGTGGACACACACCTCAAACCCTAACCCAAACGCTATCTCCAGTGAATACGGACTTGCAAATACAAATTCAGAGAGTCAAACCTCTCTTGCCCCGAAGTAGATGGTCAACACAAAATGAACTCAATGGCATCTTTGGAAGTTATATTTCTCATAATGTTGTGCTGGGACTTTTTGTTCTTGTTCTTGATATTTGTTAGTTTCTTGTTTTTACTTTACAAGGTTTTTGTGTATATATCATGGCGTCAGTTTTGTGTTGGGAACGTGTGTGTGTGTGTCTGTATCTGTATGTGTTTCCTGTGCTTTTTCTTTGGCTCCTTTTCTTCTCTTTGCCTTTGTCCTATTTTGATTTGTTTATTTTTTTTCATCTTATTTTACTTTATCTTGCTTTATTGTTATTCCTTAGGTGCCTGTCTGTTTTCTAAAGAAAAACAGAAAGGGTGTACGTCAAGATGAGAGAGGCGGTGGGAGGAAAAGTGAGAGGTGAAACTGCACTCAGAATAGAACATATGAACCAAATCCATTTTACATCAAAGAAAATAAAGGAGCAGTTTATGCTCTTATCCGCTGAGCTCTCTCTTCAGCCATCCTTGATATTTTAACTTTTGTTTTTATTATTTTAAAAAAGGTTCATAATACATGTATCATACAAAAATGATCTTACGGCAACAAATGCCCAATAATCCAAAATCATATATATAGAGAGAGATTTAGATATGCATAAACAAGTACATATATTGCTGGGATAGATTATAATATTTGAAATAAATTATTTTTAAAAGTATTAATAAATGGTGAGTATGTTAAAAGATAATAAATCATTATCCCTATGTGATGGAAATAAAACATTTTCTATTTTAAAACTTTTCTATATAGAGTTTGTACAACTGTCAGCTGAACTACTGAACTGTGACTTTTTGTATATTGTTAGTTCATCTCCTCCTTTGCTAGTTTCCACATTCAATAATTACTCTTCAGTATCTGTGCTCATTCTTAGGTGTCAGGGAAAACTGCTTCTGTTGCCTTAAACTTTGCTGCAGAGTGTGGCATCCAGGTCACAGGAGCCTAAAGGGATGCCATAATTTCCATCAATTGGGCTAGGTGAAACACTAACCAGTAGCACTGATATTTTAAAACAATCACCTGACATTTTTCTGGAGATTCAACTGATACTTTCCTGAAGGAATGATATGTGAACTAAAGGCAGGAGGAGGATTTCAGATCAACTAGACAGAATTTAAGGGTGGAGGATCTCAGACAGCGACACTGACATTTCTACTCGTCCACAGAGGGGCGAGTCAGGAAAGAGGAAAATTGAAGATGCTTACTGCTGTGGTTCCAAAGGAGCGTCCCATTAGAAATTAAGGTACAGGCTTCATCTATAGCCTAGAAACTATGGATCATGGCAGAAGTTTTATTTTTATTGTTCCTGTTAAAAACACTCTGGGAAGGTTTATATAGTTGGTCTTATCCAGAGCCTTAGGTGTGATGAGAAATGGATAGTAAAAACCTTCCACGAAAGACTTCTACAGACATTTCATTCCCCTGCCAAATATCCCAACACAAAGACCCTGGTCTACTCTCATTCACTCCTTTTCACATCCCCATTCAAGTGCTACACACAGATTTCCTCAACGTATGACTTTTCTATTCTCAGGTAGGTCGATTTTGACTGTAATCAACACAGAATAGTTCTTAGCCTACCTCCACCAAGCTTACATGAAAATCTCTTTCTTTATTCCAGGGATGATTATATATTTATAATTCTCTATATTTTTTTGCACAAATCCTCTCTATTTTGCTCATTTTGAAGTTGAAGCAATATTTTTTATTTTTTAGAAAATGATATGCAAATATCCATGGCCAATTGCGAGACTTTTCAAAGTGTTGACATTAGGAGCAGGGCAGATTTCATCATAATTTTACTTTTTCAATGAGGAATCAAAATTTGAGATTTATACTGAGTTCCTAAGGACAAACCTGGACAACAGTTAAAGAATGCTCTATTTACTACAACACACTAGTTTCTCTGAGGCCCAAGAATCCTTTTGCTTTCTCCCTAGCAAATACAAGTTACCATATTGCTGGGCTATGTCCATGTAATTTGCTATGCACAGAATTAGCACAACATTCTCTTCAATACATAATAGTTACACTTTTGTATTTGATAGCCAAAGTGGGATCTTTTGCTGAGCATGCTATGCCAGACTGTCAAGTGAAGTCTCGGGGAACTAGTTCCCTGGAGAGCAGGTAGTGAGTGACTAGCACTGAGTGACTTAGAAATGACAGGAAGTCAGCTGAAATTGCAGCCAAAGTGCAAATGCCCTTTTAAGTAATTATATGCGAAGTAGATGTCTCATGATCAAGAAGTTTCCACTATCAATAGTATGCAACTAACAATAGGTTATTAAGTCTTAAAGGCAAGTTCAAGTCTCTTGGGCCTAAGATCATTAGGGACATGATGGCATTCATATGTCACCGTGTTCTCCATGTGTTAATTTAATGTCACTGGGGTTGTAAAAAAGAAATAATGACAATGGATAATATACACTAAGTGCTAACTAATGGAGGTGCTAAGCACATCTATTCGTCATTACACCTTCTTCTCAAGCTTACAGCATAATTAATGCAAACTTTCAGTAGTACTTCACAAGCATTGTACCTGCATTTCATAGGCATTTTGAGCTTCAACGAAACTCACACAAACAAAGTTACAAAGATCTCAATCTCTCTGTTCCAATTTGACTTCTCTGAACTGTTCATCTACTATTTAAGCCAAATCTCAATAAAAGAAATAGGTTGCTTCTCTAGAGAGTCAGTACACGACAGAGCTTTATTGAGTCCCTGGGTCTATCAGAATCAGAGAGAAAACATATTCAAGATTGTCCAATACTAAACGTTAAGCTATGAAAACAGACTTTCAAGAGATTCATGAAGAATAAAAATAAGAAGCATGTCTTGTAAATTCATGTAAATTAACATGATCTGTGTGTTCTTTTCCTTTGGAGGAAGGAAAAGAAAAGCAACATAGAGATAGGTGATGGTCATAGAAGAGACAATGACAAAACAGCTTGGTAATTCCAAGATTTGGGGACATCTGGACAAAAGCTTGGTGCATTGATGCATAAAACAAAAATGACCTTGACTTACATGGTAAGGATACAGTGGACAGGATTCCATTTTTTCAATTTAGTGTTCATAAATTTAATAATCCCAGTAAATAAAATGCTTCATTTAAGATAACCATCTTATTCAACAATAAACCATTCATCATCCAAGCCAGGATGAAACCTATGCCTTGCCCCAGAGTGACACATGAAAATTGTGTACCACCTCTTTAGAGACGCCAGAATTTCATCTCTTAGTAACATGATGAACCAATTCAGCTGATTTTAATGATCTGAAAATTGCATCTGTGCCTTCTCTCTTCATACCACTCGTCTATAGAGTTGGGAATGTAAGGTCATAAAGTGACACCTCTCTGTTAACAGTGACTTTCTTACAGGATGTATTGAGGGTTCTGAGATTTCAGACAAATTTGTAAAAAACTGGCAAGAGAGGAAGAAGGTTAATAGCCTAGTAGTTATGGCAAGCAGAGAAGAAGAAACTCACAGGTTTTACTTTCTCAGTAATACATCAGCAAGTGGAGTACCAATAAATTCTTATTTTTTTCCCTCAGTGATCAGGTTTCATTGTTTATTTGCTTTCTGCTTCTTGAAATTCTATGGAAGAAGTTATCTTTTTCCTTCCAGATTTATCCGGATGAGTAGAAATGGTATTGATGAGGCATGACTTAACATTTAGGCCAACTGGTGGCTTTAATGAGAATGCCTTCCCTTTCCATGGTCTGAAGAAAATGGTGAAGGGATCACAAAATAGATGTTAGTTAGTCTTTGTCTCCCAACGTGTGCTAGAACACAACTACAAATAGAAATATCCCCATGGCACTGTAAAACAAAGATGTTTTTAACTCTGTTTCAGATTTGTATCAATGTATGATACTATAGAAATTACAGAAGTGTAGGTAGAAGCAAGAGATAAAATAAACCACCTTCAACTTGGATTCTTAGGCTTCTTAATTTGGTCATAACTGTTTTGGAACTGCATCATCCTGCCATCCACAAAGACAAGGGTAAATTTCAGATAACTCAATCTCATCTATAGGTTGAGATTAAATATGGCTAGTCTGTGTCGATTTGCATGAATCATCTCTTCCCTTACTTGGTTTCTCTATTGTACAATTCTTGCTGTGATATCAAATAAAATCAAAGCAGAAAGATTTGTTCAGAGGACAAACCTAGGAAATAAACACAATTTGAAACATATCATACTCTAGTTCAAACCAGGCTTTCATCCCTGATTTACACATTATCATATCTTCAATGCACATGGTAAAGAGGCTCAAATACAATTGGAAATCTTAAAGGAGTATGAACAAAGAATACTGAATGTGAAAACCACTGAATAGACTCTTACTCATGTGCTGATGCTCACATTGAAATCAGACTGAATTTTATGGCAGGCAAAGACTTAAGACCATTTGTCGTAGTACTTCTAGGACACTGCATTCATTGTAAAATTATAAAATAGCATTGTGTTATGAATATTGTTTGAAGGGATAATTACCTCTGGCCATTTCTATCATTATAAAGTGTTAGGCAAGCAATCTCCTGTGGTCTCTGCAGCAATAATGTTGATGTTGAAGGAATCAAATCCATGATTAAGTTTGTCGGTATCTATTTTTCACTGAACATTTAATTTAGATAAACCTTATACTCTCTCAATGACACAGAAAAATCTTGCATTTATGCAGAACTGAAGTGTGGAGAGAAAAAAAGGTAAAACTTGCCTATGGAGTGTCAAAAAGATGGTAGCCATTTATGAAGGCTAGGGATCAAATCATTTCAGGGAATGAATCTAGAATCTTTGGCTTTGGTCTTTTCACCTAAACATTCATGAAAGGGTCCTCTCTACCTATGAATCTGAGCAATCCAAGAAACCAGGCTTGGCATAAAAGGGAATCTACATTTTGTTGCAAAAGCTTCTAAATCTGTCATCTAAATTCAAACTGGACATCCATATATACTGTAACTCTCTCAGAAAACTTTATTTTTGTTCTGTGTTATGAAATAATGAGGGCAACTCTGTAGGAGGACCAGCAGTCTCAACTAACCTGGACCCTGAGATCTCTCAAACACTGTACTACCAACTGGGCAGCATATACCAGCTGACATAAGGCCCCCAACACATATATAGCAGAGGACTGCTGGGTCTGTGTTCAATCAGAGATGATGCACCTAACCTTCAAGAGACTGGAGGCACCAGGAAGTTTAGAGGTCTGGTAGGGAGGGGATGTTTGGTGGGGACATCCTTGTGAAGACATGGGCAGGGAGGAGGTATGAGATGTGGAATGGTCGGAGGGTAGGCCAGGAGGGAAATGGGGTCTAGAGTGTAAAATAATTAATTAATTAATTAATTAATTAATTAATTAATCAATTAATTAAAAAGCAATGTGGACTCCCTTGTAGCTTAACTGTATCTATTTATCCTAGTGTGAATAGTTTTGTTTCTTTATGATTAGATAGAAAATTACAAACAAACAAAATTCAAGACGGAAACAAACTAAGAAACCCTCCCCCATATTTCCTGCCTTTCTATTTTCAATAACAGTTATACTCATGTTATTATTTTTAGAAATCATAATGGATTCCTCTACGGAAAACCAGCTGTGTAGAAGATGATGGCTAAAAAGACAAGGGGAACAGGATTTGCCAGACAGGTGAATCTTCCTGTTCAAAACTCTCCAGGAAACTCAAAGACCATTGATTTCCACCATAAATATTGGCTGTCAGGCTTCAAGGAAATGGCAAATTTGTGTTACTTCCAGTGTCTCATGAAAAGTGAAGAGGTAGCCAATTGGATTCTTCAAGGAAATGGAAAAGTTGGTAGGGTACGAGGACATTCAGAATGGGATAAAAGACCTGGAGCTTCCCAGGCCAGGAGGAAGACATGTGCACACTGAGAAAAGAGATAGCCTGTCCTTCAAATCACCATTCCCCCCACCTCTCTCTCTCTCTCTCTCTCTCTCTCTCTCTCTCTCTCTCTCTCTCTCTCTCTCTCTCTCTCTTTCTCTCTCAGTTTGGTTTGCCACACCTCCCTGATCTTTCTTTTTTCTTAGTCTCTCAAATGACATTTTATAATATTGATATTGATTTGTAATATTGATAATATTACAAAATAATATTGAAAATTTTAATACTGATATTTCTCATATCAAATGTTTAATCCTTAAACTTGTCCAGCCTAACTACAGTGACTTCCTGTCCTACTCATGCCTCTTTCAGCCCCAACATGGTTCACAAAGACACCATGATTGGTTTTCTGCCACTTTTCCTTTGGATGCTGAGTAATTGCTAGATTTTCTAGATTCAGATGTTTTTCCAATATCTAAGAAATGACACACACTACATTAAATTCAATAGTCCACCTGCATGTCCAAAGTATTATAAAGTGCTCTAGAGATGATTGCAGACATTTGTATTTATAAATTTTCTCCTATACCCTGTCCCAGCATGCATTATTCACACTTTGAATGATGCTGTCTTTCTACTTCTAGTGTACATAAACTTTATGCTTTATTTCCACCCTAGTATTCTGTCTCCATGGAAAGTACTTTGATTTACACTCTCATCATACTGTGGAGTTATTCCCAATATATCTTTGTTTTAGAAACTTATTTGTTCATAATTTATAACATTATATATTTTATTCTGGGAACGATTCTTTAATCAAAACCAGGGACTTATGTAAGACTTTAGTAACATAGGGTTACTTTGGACACAGCTAAGGGCTAAGCTGGGTATGAGAATTCATGTCTATAATCTTAGCAGTTTTGAGGACAGTAGATCAGAAATTCAAGGTCAATTGGGTTACATAAGGCACTGTATCAAAAATCAAAACTCAAAGGGCAAAATTCTCTGATAGTTATATATCTGTGGCTGTAGTTTGGACTTTAAAATCAAAGATCTGCTTCTCTTAAGGGCATGGTAATTGCATCTTATATTCTGCTAGCTGAAAGTCTTTGATTATAGTGTTAGGAAAAAAAAAACCAACATAATGTGTTAGGTACAAAGCAGTTTCTTTGAAAAGTACCTGAGCAACTATGTAATTAAGTTGAAGTCAAGCCACAAACCTCACAAAATTAAGTATGGATCACTTCTGGAAAGTTGAGATTCTGAACCCCTGGCCTCCTTTATGTAGGGGGAATTCATTAGAATGCAAACAATTTATTTACTGTTTACTACTTCAGGCATAAGTTCCAGATTTGTTTGTTTGCTTGTTTGTTTGTTTATTGGTTGGAAATAGACTCTTCTTTCACACAGTACACTCAGATCACAATTTCCCCTCCCTACACTCTGCCCAGCTTCACCACCTCCTCTTTTTCCCAGATCTACTCCCACTCTGTTTACTCCTCAGGAAAATCTGGCTTCTAAGCAACAACCACACAAAACAAAACAAGATACAATAAGTCAAAGAAAAAGCTGTCATATTGAAGCTGGACAAGGCAACCTAATAGGAGGAAAAGAGTCCCAAAAGCAAGAAAAGGAGTCAGAGTTAAATCTACGCTCACTGTTAGAATTGGGTTTGTTTTTATTTTTGTTTCTTTTTCTTTTTTCTTTTTCTTCTTTTTATTAGATATTTTCTTTATTTACATTTCAAATGTTATTCCCTTTCCTAGTTTCCCTTCTGGAAATCCCCTATCCCCTCTCCCCTGCCCCTGCTTCCCAAACCACCCACTCTGGCTTCCTGGCCCTGGCATTCCCCTATTCTGGGGCACAGAACCATCACAAGACTAAGGGCATATCCTCCCATTGATTACTGACTAGGCCATCCTCTACTACATATGCATCTAGAGCCACAAGTCCCACCATGTGTTCTCTATGATTGGTGGTTTAGTCCCAGGAAACTCTGGGCATACTGGTTAGTTCATATCATTGCTCCTCCTATGGGGCTGCAAACCCCTTCAGCTCCTTGGGTACTTTCTCTAGCTCCTTCCTTGAGGATCCTGTATTTTGTCCAATGGATGACTGTGAGCATCCACTTCTGTATTTGCCAGGCACTGACAGAGCCTCTCAGGACACAGCTATATCAGGCTCCTGTCAGCAAGCTCTTGTGGCATCTGCAAGAGTGTCTGGGTTTGGTGATTGTTTATGGGATGGATCCCCAGGTGGGGTAGTCTCTGGATGGTCACTCCTTCAGCCTCTGCTCCAAACTTTGTCTCTGTAACTCCTTCCATGGGTATTTTGTTTCCCCTTCTAAGAAGGAGCAAATTATTCATACTTTGGTCACTGTTAGGATTCTTACAAAACACCAAGCCAATAGCCAAAACATATATGCAAAGGATATGGTTCAAATCCATGAAAACCCCATGCTTGTTGCCTCAGTTGCTGCTCTTATTTCTACACAGAGAAGGTATTCTTCAGCAAAATTCTAACGTTCCCATCTAGTTCCATATCCATTCATTTTTCTCTCCTTAGGGAGGAGATAAATTATGAAAGTTGTAGCATATTCCCATCTGAGTCAAAAATCAAAAAATAGATATATTCCATCTTGATCATAGTTTTTTCTCTGAGCTCTTGGACCCACAACCCCTCTTCCCCAGATCTGTGTTCTCCATTTCTCTTAAGAAAGAAAAAAAAAATAAGAACAGGCCTCCCAGGTATATCCACCAAACATGGCCTAACAAGGTATAATAAGACTTGGTACTCATATCAAGGCTGAATGAGGCAAGCCAATAAGAGAAAAAGAGTCCCGAATGCAGGGAAAAGAGTCAGAGACACCCCACTGTTGAGAGTCCCACAAGAACACCAAGTTATACTACCATGAGGTATGTGCAGTGGAACCAAAGAGTATCTGTGTTTTTCATTTCAGTCTGTGAGCTCCTCCCATATGTGAGTCATAATTCTGTATGCAATCTCACCTTTCAAGGGATCAGTAACTTCTCTCAGTTGTCAGATTAGTGTTACAGATCTTCCAAACTGCTTGGAGTAACAACCCTCCCCCCCCCCCCCCACACACACAGACAGATAGACAGACAGACAGACAGACAGACAGAGGAGACAGAGAGGCAGAGAAGAATTTTATAGATCAGATCTATTATTCTAATTGCTTACAACTTTTCTTCTATTATTAAATGATACCAATGCTTTACTCGAATAATTCACAATACTTCATCCAAAGTTCTCCCTGTCTTTACAAGTATGAATTTCAGTCCAGTTCCATACTAGATAGTACTAGGAAAAAGTTAGACACTAGACTACAAGAAGATACAGTCTTCAGAGAACCATTGTTCAGAAAACCATTGAATACTAGTTGAAAAAGAAAGCCAGAGGCTCAAAAAGAACTCACACAATGACTCTGGGAGGAAAGAAGACTGTAGCGGTGCTCTCTAGCCCAAACTTACAGTTAATCCCCACCCATTTTGAGTTATTTGAGACTAAGATAAGAAAAAAGTTGAAATTTTCTAGATCCTTAATAATACTAGAACAGCTGATATTTATCATGTACATGGAATATATCATGTATATATTTATAGTATTCCTTCATACAGCTTTGTAATATTCCTGTTTTCAACATCTTAGCTTATGCATAATTCATTTTATATACTTAATTATATGCTTTTGAAATATAAAGTTTTTGTACCTACTCCTTGTAGACCTAATGTAGACCTAATCCAAAGAAAACATGTAAAATTATTTAATTAACTAATGACTGTTAATATGGATTTTTTACACTATTAGAATATGTCTTTAACTGTAATTGATCCAAATGAAAAGCATGAATGAAATCAGAGTTCTATGTGGAATATGACAATATAACAATAACAAATTTATATCGAACACTTTTATCTTAACTAGTAAACTCTGCTCATTTATGGTCCAATCTACATCTTATGCCCTTCTGTCATTTTCTTAATGTATACTGATACAACTCTGATATTGAAAGTGTTCACACAAATTTCTCACCTATGCAACACTGATATTCGATTTTAATATCTTTTTTTTTTACTTTGAAGTTAACTATTCATGGTGATTAAATTCTAAAAGATAAATATTGTTAACCTTAATTATAATCATTTTATTTTGTATTTTTTCAATCTAAATATAGAAATTCATGAAATCCACTTACTTCAGAAGGGTATCTTTTAAAAGGCCCTCTTCAAATCAATATATTGAGGTACAAGTATTGTGTTCAGGGATCAGTCTTCCATAATATCAAATCTACTTACACTCATTTATTCTTTTATAGGGTGAGCTCAGCAAATGAAATGTTCTTAGGATAAGGAGATGATCCAGGCAGTAAAGTGTCTGATAAGAAGGCATGAGGACCTGAGTTCAGGTCATCAGAAGGCAAGGCAAGGTCATTGATGTCTGTAGCCCAAGATTTATGAGGAAAGGAGAAAGACAGATCCCTAAAACTTACTGATCTGCTAGCCTAGCACAGTGAATGAGCATCAGATTCCAAAAGAGACCCGATCTCCATCTCTCTCACACACATACAAAAGTAGAAAATGAATGAGGAAAGTCAACTGATCTCAATATTGTTCTCTATACACATGTCTGCAGTCATGCACACAGACACATGTCACTCTATACACATGTCCACAGTCATGCACACAGACACATATTAGCAAGTATAGATACAATATGTTTGTTTACATGTTAATTCAGGAAAGTACATATTAACAAGTGCAATTACAATATAGAAAGTACCACACACACATGCCCGCAAAGGTCTGCAAACTCTTAATAATTATAAGAAAGGTAATTTTAGCATGTTAGTTTTACAGAGTAATTAGTTTTCTTATGAAAATCCCCTGCACACATACAGTTTATGTTGATATCGTCTCCATTTATCAACTATTAAATAACGATTTGTCATCCCCTCAACTCTTCTCCCCTGTCCCCACATAGGAACTCTACCAACTGTGTCCCATCTCTCGCTTTGGAATATCATATTGGAATGCTTTTACTGAGAACACACCCGAAATATATGAACATCACTAAAACCTCTCACCTCCTTACTGGGTCCTGGCTGAAACTATGAATTTTACATTTTCCTGAGGCTTATTATGGTAATGGCCTTGTGTCTACACATGTGTTTGTAAGCCTGACTGCGACTTGCCTTGCTTTTCAAACCCTTCTAAGCTTATGGGTTGGCTTCTCCAGGATAATTGGATTTGAGAATTGAATTTGTGATTTGTTATAGAAAATGGTAACATCATATGACTACAAATAAGTTCTTGCCAACACATCTCAATATATATGTTTAATGTTTTATGGGGAGAAATGAAGCAATTGATGATTTATTCACACATCCAAGCTTTTCGAACTGAAAAGCAGGCTTCAAATCCATCTGAAGAGCAATGGCTGTTCCATGGCCCCCACAACCTTCTCTACAGGAGCTAAATCAAGAAGATCTAAGCCTCCATGAGGAAAGGTCACTATAACACTGACCAGTACTTAAGAATTCCATAGTACAACTACAGTGTGGGATCCATTATCTTTTCTATGCTCGCTATTGATTCCCATCATAGCAATGGTGGTGAGAATTTAGAAGTCTATTTTCCACCAAATTTCAGCGTGTAGTAATACATTGTTACATGTAGGTGGTGTGCAGTTTACGCCTCCAAATCACTATTTTCACAGTGTGTATGTTGTTTGAATTTTTTCCATTTTTCACTTTTCCTCCAACTTCCATCTGACTGCTACCTTTCCATCTTTCCATGTTCAGGTTCCTTGTATCTGTAAAATCATGAAGCAACACATTCAGTGTGGGTGTCTGTGTGCTCGTGCACATGCGCCCGTGTGCATGTGCGTGTGTGTATGTGTGTGTGTTCTCATTTAGCATGAGATCTCTATGTTTATCCATGCTCTAAAAATTTGTACATTTTTCATTTTTTCAGTGATTAGATAATATTCCATTGCCTGTATAGGAGAATATATATAATCAAATTTTCTTTATTTCCTAATTCCTTAAGGAACACATTGTACTCTTTATCTCTGTGATTATGTTGCAAGTTGTAAGAGAGTGTAGCTATCTCGTTGAGGAAGTCATTTTGTCTTTTCAAATATACATGCATTAGTGGGATGCATATACTCTTTGGAAGTTTGTGGGAGGGAGGATAGAGCTAGGGTATATATGGGCAATAGTGCCTATGAGGAGATTGGAGAACTGAGTACAAGAGACCATTTTTTCCTCTAGTCATGTATTCTTGAAATTGGAACTCAGGTTGTCAGGCTTGGTAGCAAATGACTTTAAATTCTAAAGGATCTTAGCAACTCAGTGTTTAATGATGCTTCTGTACAATTTTCTGTGGTAGTTGTGACTTTTATTCTTACAACACATATAAGTGTTCTGTTTACTCTACAGACACAATGACAGTGGTTATCTTCTGACTGTTTGAAAATGGTTGACACTTATGCCAAATCTTAACTAGAATTTGATTTGTGTCCTCTGGGAATAAAGTGAAAGTTATGGATTTGGTCTTTTGTTTCAACCATTCAATTATTCATATTTCTAAATACTATGGAGTTATTTATAATATAAAGATTTGAGTGAGTAAATAATATAGAGAAAAATAAGTTGTAAAATAGAGTAATAACTATATGACATAGAGATCTGGTTCTTTCCCAGGGAAGACATGAGTCACCAAGTTCGATCCTTTAACTCCTTCTATTTAATAGCTAATAATTTAACAAGACAAGACTATGTGGAAAGCAACATAAATAGTAGTCTATATTTTCATTTTATTTTCTATTACTTTCAATTTGTTTAAGAAGTGACTTTCAGCTGACTTTTCAAAATTTATTAAATATATTCATTTCACATTCCCTCAAACTCTTAAGAGTTCCTGTGTGTCTTTAATGATGACACAGTTACAGAGCTAATACCCTTTCCCACAACAAGACAAATGAGCAGAGTAATAAAGACCCAGTGTGGCCATGTAAACATAGATCAATGATCCACTGGTTAAGCAAAATCCATTCTGGAGATAGGGAAGTGGGAAGAGACTTAGATAAGAATAATGGGCATCGTTATTTTGGCTTTGGAAGAAAAAGATAAGGCTGGTGAAAAGGCATTAAAGCAAATGAGAACAGAGATGAATGTGTTGAGGTGAGAAAAAGAAGAAAAGAGTGAAGAAGAGAAAAGCAAAGAGGAAGTCATTAATCACCAGGAAAAAGAGGGTGGCTGTGTCACTTATCTGAAACATGAGTTTTAAATTTTGTCATTCTTGTTTAAATGTTATAAAAAAGTGAGCAGGATTTTTCTTTCAGGAGTGGGGATTCTCTCCAAGTAGAAGAACAAAATTGATATTGTAGTTTAGTTTCCCTTGGGATGTGAAACTTCTGCTGGTAAAACCAAAGAACTTCATCTACCACAGAGAAGAACATCCACAGGGGTTTTTTGAAACACTATGGGACTTTGAAACTCTCCTTTGTGTTTTTAGGTCTAATTTTATCCCTAAGAATTACAGAGATGGGTCTAATTAATGGGGCAGTCATAACTAGCAATGCCTTACATTTTAGTATTATTTTATTTCCAAGGATAAAATACAGGGAATGAGTAGCATTTTACATTTGACAATCAAATATCTTAAAAATATGAAAATTGCCATATATAGCAGAAGTCTTTTGTGAGTGCATGGTATGAGTATTTTCATATATGTTTGCACATGAGGCATAGATATGTTTGGGTGTGCACGCCCATGAAAGCCCATTGCATTAGATTTTGGGTGTCTTCCTTAATCAGTTTTCACCTTATATATTGATGCAGAATATCATACATTTTATTTATAATAGAAGAGCTTATTTGGGCTCATGGTTCAAGACAGAAAGTCCATCGTGGTAGGGAGTCATGTCACCAAGTGTCTGGGACAGGAAGCTTGTCATTCATATTTCACTGGCACACCAGAAAACAGACAAAATGAACCAGGAGTGAGGGGAGGCTGTAAATTCTCAAAGTTTATCCCCAATGATGTACTGCCTCCAGCAGCAATCCATGTCCTAAAAGTTGTATAACCTTCCTAAACAGGGAATACAACTAGGGATCAAGTGTTCAAACACACAAGCCTAGGCAAGACCTTCTCAGTCAAGCCACTGTACTTCACTAAGTATTTCACTTATCTCATGGCAGGAAGACCATGGCATGGACAGGTGTGTGAGTCCTATGTTTCAGATAGGAGAGTTGAGTCTCTGAAGCAGTAGTGTGCTAAAACAAGTTCATATTGGCTTGTCAGAACTGAGACATCTTTGGAGATTTAGGGAATGGGTTGACATTGTGTTAGTCCTTTGAAAATGTCTATGAAGGCAGCCCTAAAATGGCAGAGATTGGAAATCTACAAATCACAGTGTTGTTGTTGTTTGTTGTTGATGGTGGTGGTGGGTTACTTTTTATTCAAAGGGTCAGTGGTGACATGCTCATGCAAAGTCCTGCTTGAGACAGGAGAGAGGAGTCTGAGCAACTACAAAATCTCAGGATAAAAAGAGACAAACCTCATTCTCCTAGTTTGAATCCTGTTCTTCCTTTTGTTTAACCATAATTTGCTACAACTGAATAAAACTAAATGATTCTTGGCTTTGGATCTAATGTATGGAAAGTCTACTACTCTAAACCATTTTAGGCAAGGTGACTGCCACTCCCCAGCTTACAGCCAAATGACTTTCTGCTCTGCTGCCTCTGGCATTAAGATATTGACCATGGTATTATAGAACCTTTCCTAGGGCTACACAAGACTGTAGTGCTATGAGTTTCAACAGTGTATTTATCCATGTTGATGCTTTCCTCTGATATTAGCTCAAGCTGTTGTGTCAACAAACATCTGCATGTTGGATACCTTGTGTTGCTTCAGACTTTGATTACATCTTGTCTACACTTTTAAACTTATTCAGTAATTCCTTTTCCAGTCACTAATTACTTCTCACTCCAGTTTTATATTCTTAATAGCCAACTGTATCCACACCACACACTGAACATTGGCTTAGAGTGGCTGTCCATTATATTCTTGGAGAATGGAGCATGTATTCCTAGATAGGTCTCATAGGTCTCATAAGCTATTTTCATCTGGCACCTCACAATTTACTTCCCATTAACCCTTCTACATTCCCTGTGCCTTAAATAATTCCCAATATGTTCCCAGAAGAGAGGAGAGGTCATGTCTGCTTTACTTAGTGTGTCCCTGATTCTTCCACCAGAGTAAGGGTTTCTTTTTGAACCTGGAACTGAGCATTTTGGCCAGTCTGCTAGCCAGTTGCTGAGAGAAACTCCTGTCTTCATCTCCCAGTAATGGCATTCCAACCCACACTTTAATCTTTGTCTCTGTAGAGACCTGAGACAAGGCATACTGCATAGCACAGGCTCCTCTGCCAGCAAGTCCCTCAGCTTTTATGTGATGTTCTAGGAATCCCAAGAGTTTGCCAGGCTTGCTTGCCAAGGGCTCTCTACCACTGAGCCACATCTGCAGCCCCCAAAGTCTGTTCTTTATTACAAGCTTGGGTTCAATTTTAATTAAATTCCTGCATCATCTCTATATCCTTTCCATTCCTACAATAGTCAAAAAGGTTCCTCTCATTCTAGATATTTATTATGTATTTAACGATAAACACTCTGTACTACTGTTTTGAGCATCTTAACATATTAAATACTGTTTTCTTCCATGTCTACATTACCACTTGCTTTCATCATGTTCATAGGCATAATCAGATCTTTCTTAATTCATTTGAGGAGACACAGAGTATTGCACTGAATTAAAATAGGAAGTTTAATTGCCTTAATAATAAACAGTAAAATTGTTTGCATGCTTTTACTCTTATAATCTCTGTCAACTGAATATTGTCTTAAATGACTATTTTAGATATTTGTGGAGAGTTTCCAGGGAAGATTTATAGATATGAAAATGTTGGTAAAATGTGTTACTTAATTTTTTCTAAAAGGTCTTCACAATGCTGATTTAATCACTGGGATAATATTTTTTTAAGTTGCGCTTAGACATTTATTTCATGTATCGGTTTTATATAATTAGGTAATTGTATAGGTCTCTGTATTGAATATTACCCACAAATTTATATTAGCACACTTCCCTTGATCTATGGATGTGTCTTTTTCTTGTGTTTTCCTTTTGAGAGTTAGCTTATACTTAAAATATTTAACTGTACTTCTTTATTTTTTTTTATTAAGTATTGTCCCAACCGGTAAGAAGGACACATGCTCCACTATGTTCATAGCAGCCTTATTTATAATAGCCAGAAGCTGGAAAGAACCCAGATGCCCCTCAACAGAGGAATGGATACAGAAAATGTGGTACATTTACACAATGGAGTACTACTCACCTATTAAAAAGAATGAATTTATGAAATTCCTAGGCAAATGGTTGGACCTGGAGGGCATCATCCTGAGTGAGGTAACACAATCACAAAAGAACTCAAATGATATGTACTCACTAATAAGTGGATATTAGCCCAGAAACTTAGTATACCCGAGATATAAGAGACAATTTGTAAAACACATGAAACTGAAGAAGAACGAAGACCAAAGTGTGGACACTTTGCCCCTTCTTAACTGTACTTCTATTAATACCAAATACCTAAACAGTGTTTCTCAATGGTGAGTGATTTTACATATGGCATTTCAGCCTTCACTTCTGTAGAAGTGAGAGGTCAGAGGCACTACTAAGTACAGAATTCTCCTACACCTCACACATAGGACATTTCAGTTTGTCACTCAGAATTAAGATGAACTTGCCTATATTCTAATAATTTGTATAAATTTTATGATCAAGTTCTTAAATTCTAGAAGCATACTATTGAAAATTGTCATTGAATAAAAATTTTACTTAATGGATGATTATGGCAAGATTCAAGAGCCTATTGTATTGATTTTTAGTCTTTATTATAATATAGGTCAATGATTACTCAGTTGTTTGGTAAAGGTCTATTCTCTAAAGTTTACATTTTTAATCCTAAAGATCAGTCATGTCTATTATGTGTTACAGAAGGATTAGTCTATTTGATAATATTGTTTCATAGGATATTTCATATTTTCAAATACCTGCATTATTGTTTGTTATTGCTGTATAAGAATGTAACTAATTTTTTATTAAATATTTTCTTTATTTGCATTTCAATTGTTATCCCCTTTCCTGGTTTTCCATCCAAAAACCCCTATCCCATCCCCCCTCTTCCTATTTCTATGAGGGTGTTCCCCCACCCATCTACCCACTCCCGCTTTCCTGGCCTGGCATTCACCTACACTGGAGCACCGAGGCTTCAAATGGCCAAGGGCCTCTCTACTTATTGATGTCCCACAAGGCAGTCTTCTGCTATATATGTGACTGGAGCCATGGGTACCTCCATGTGTACTATTTGGTTAGTGATTTAGTGCCTGGGAGCTCAGAGGGCTCTGGTTGGTTGATATTGTTGTTCATTCTATGGGGTTGCAAACCACTTCAACTCCTTCAGTCCTTTCTCTAACTCCTCCATTGGGATCCCAGTGCTCAGTCCAATGGTTGGATGTGAGTGTCCACCTCTGTGTTTGTCAGGCTCTGTTAGAGCTTCTCAAGAGACAGCTCATGTCAGCAAACACTTCTTGGTATCCACAGTGGTATCTGGTTTTGGTGACTGTGTATAGAATGGATCCCCAAGAAGGACAGTCACTGGATGGCCTTTCCTTCAGTCTCTGCTCCACTAATTTTATATATGAGTATTTTATATTGTATTTCATATTAACACAATAACATTGTATATTTAGCTTATTTTCTAAATATTTTCTATATATTCCCCTTGTTTCTTCTTAGTAGATAACATATGTCAGAATAATGAGAATTTTCTAGAGTTTTAGCAATAACTTACATTCTATTTAAATTTCTTCTCTCTGAGTTATTATTTCTCTACCCCATTGTAATGACTGAGTAAGAGGTGGCTTACTTTTATAGGTGTATGTCTTAGTTATTTTTCTACTTCTGCAACAAAGAAGTAGACATGACGAATACAATTTGCAGGAAAGAAATATTTCACTAGGGTCTGTTATAGAGGTTAGAATCCATGATCACTCAGTAGAGAGCATGGAAGCATGCAAGTGAACATGATACTAGAGCAGAGGTTGAAAGTTTACATCTGATTAACAATCATGAAGGACAGACACACACACACACACACACACACACACAGATGCAGACATGCACCCAAACAGAGACAGAGACACAGAGAGACAAAGTGACAGAGAGACAGAGACAAACAGACAGAGACAGAGACAAACAGGCAGAGAGACAGAGACAAACAGACAGAGACAGAGACAAACAGAGACAGAGAAAGAAAAGAGACAGACACACAGAGAAAGAGAAAGACAAAGAGGGAGACAGAGACTCACAGAGACAGAGATACACAGAGACAGAATCTTAACTGGGGATGATATGGGCTTTTGATCCTACAAGCTCACCTCCAACTGACATACCTCCTCCAACAAATCAACACATCTGACTCTTTCCAAAAAAGTTCCATCAATTTTGGAACAAGCATTCAATTATATGGACCCTTTAAGGTCCTTCTTGGTCAAAGCTCTATGGTGTATTAACAAGTTTTATTGAGTGGCTTTTGATTTTATGGCATAGTGCAGCTACTGTACTACATGCTTGATTTTGTATTCATGCACCCAAAATTCATTAGCCTATGTTCCTCAGTTCCAAATCAATAGTGCCCTCCATGTTATACCATGTGTAGCATCTCTTATGATTTATGTCTCCTTTTCTTTCTCTTACTGTAATTCCTTCACATGCTCTATTTTAGATGTTCAATTTAATTTTGGCAATGCATGCCACTTCAATCCATTTTGTATATGCATACATTTGTGTATCTATGTAGAGTTATGCATTACGTGTGTGTAACTAAAGAAAATAGCATGTTAGCCTTTGCAGCTTCTTCAGTAATAGCACTTCTGAGATATTATTACATGGTTTGATGAAAACGGAACTCACCATTTCTGAAAAAAATACACCGTAGTTCACCTTTTATGTACATGGTTAATTTTGTGTGTCAATTAGGCTGAACACTTTTAATCATCTATTTTGTCAAATGCCTGTCTAGATGTTAGTACAAAATAGTTTAGAAATAAACAATTACAATTAATTTAATTTAAGTTTAAAACATTGTCATACATGACATTATTAAGGAGCGGAGACTCATGTGTGTTAAATAATGAATTTTGCTTCTTGGATTCTACAGGACAAGTGGGACTCAGTCCTCGTCCTCCAGACTCAGAATTCCAACATGAACTTCCAGGTGAATTTGTACCCTACTGCTGAGACCAACAGGATTTAGCATCATAGACCTCACAATGTTTAAAATCTTTAAAATGATTTCTCTCTCCTCCTCCATTCTCTCTTCCCTCCCCTCAGTGTTCATTCTCACACAGACAGATTGTGATCTGTCTCGTGTACACATACTTATTGGGGAAGCGGATATTACAGGATAATTCTGGAAAGTCTTTCATGTTGCCTAAGAGAATGAAGTGGTCTGCCCTTGTCTTCATCAGGAAATGTCACCTTAGGGTTCCAAGAACATGAATGTTTAATAATTTATGAAAAGGTTGAGCTTAGAGTACTCAAATGAAAACACCTGAACAGCATTATGTTTATGTGAACATTTTGATTTTTTCCATTTATTTTTCCTTTTGTCATTTTTATATTTTTATTATTATTATCTCTCTCTCTCTCTTTTTCTCTGTGTGTGTGTGTATCTGTGTATATGTGGTGTGTGTGTGTGTGTGTGTGTGTACATGTTCTGTTCTATGGAAACTATTGACAAACAGTAATTTTTCATTATCAGTTTTCCTGACGAATGTATATATGAATTTCCTATAATCTTTTGTCCCTACAAATGATGTTGGTTGGATTGAGTTTTGCTAGGTTGTATATGAGCAATGAGCGAAGCTCTACACAGTCTATAATACACGTGTATACTTGATTTTGTGCCACATCACTAGTTTTCTTCCTAGAACTGCCCTTCTTTATCTTACTCTCATCTGAGCACAGGAAGGTACAGCTCCCTCCATGACCTCCATAGCATATATATTATTGAATTTTAATATTTTTATGATTTTCAGTTTAAAGTCATACTTTTTTAAATCCTGGGAAAGGCTTAGACTGTCATTTCAATATATGAAAATACAGTTACATTGATTTAAATTTTTTTCTTCCTCAAAATCTGGTTACTAATATATTTTCAGCTCAATTTTAGGTATTTAATTATGAATATTTCATAGTACCTTCTCAGCAGATTAAACAGCTCTGTTAATTTTGTCATTATATCTGATTTATATTCACCATTTGTGTAAATGTTTCTCTTTCCTAATCATGCTTGTTGAAAGTTTTTTTCCCCCTGTTTCTTTCTTTGTACACCAAATCTGAGTCTTACTTTTACTGGCTTGAGCATTCTCAAGTTAATGAAGTCCTTCCACCATTTTCTTTGGATTTGCTTATTTTTCATTTATTTACTTTTTCTTATTTCCTGGCATCTTTGTTTTATATCTTGATTTTTGGGTACATCTATGGTTTACATTTTCAATGCCACCCTGTGATCTCTTTGGTCACCAGTTGATGTTGCTACTGGTAGGAACCTTCTAAGAGAGCCTAGGGGAAAGATTTAGGTCCCTGGGCACACCATTGAAGGGGCTATTGAGACAGGCCTTCCTTCTGCTTGTATTCCAGGTCACAAGGTGTCAGAATCTGTCTCTCTTTCTGTATCTCTGTCTCTATATGTCTCTTTGTCTCTCTGTCTGTCTCTCTGTCTCTGTCTCTCTCTGTGTCTCTGTCTCTGTCTCTCTCTGTCTCTCTCTGTCTCTCTCTGTCTCTGTCTCTCTCTCTGTCTCTCTGTCTCTCTCTCTCTCTCTCTCTCTCTCTCTCTCTCTCTCTCTCCTGGGAGTGGGTATCTGCCTCCTCTCTGTCTAAGTCTGTTTATCTGTCTGTATCTTTCTTTCAGCCCTCTTCATGGTTACTCTGAGGTGAACTTGTCTCATCCACCATGTACTCTCACAATAATGCAGTGTAGCACATAGCCAAAGTGACATGGACAAATGACTCTAGGTTAAACCCTCTAAGATCATGAATCAAATGAGTCACTCAACCTCTGAAGTTGAGGAACGCAGTTATTTGTAGTTAAATACTCCTGTTAACTCCTGGTGAGTAATAAGCATTTTAACCCTTTCAAGAGTGAACTATAGGGCAGCTACAGCATGTGTCTTTTATAGGCCACACTAAAGTATAGCAAAGGGTCTTTGCCAGTTAGCACATGCGCTAGCTATGCTCATCACAAATATTTAACATCAGGCCCAAGGGGATCCTGGGATAGGCAAGGAAGAGAGGGAAATCTGGGAAGCTGCTCACTGACATTGGCTTCTGTGCTGGCATTCCTGGCATGTATCTGAGATGGTACATCACCTTAAAAATTAGATTTCTGGGTATAGACTCTTAGAAGGCAGCTTTGGTTGGGGTGTTCTACAGACTTGGAGCCCCTTTCAATCTTTCTCAAGGGCCTTCCGCTTATAAACTGTTAATCCTTTCACTTTCTCAGGGCATGTATAGCAATCTGTGGTTTTTACTTGCATGTCGGTGATGAGTAATGATGCTGAGCGTATTTTTCACTTGTTTGTGAGCCCTTTTGATATCCTCTTTAGTGAACTGCCTCTTCAAGTCCTTTGTCCAACTTTAATTGGATTAGCTAGGATTCCACTTACTAATTATTGGAAGTCTTTTTATAACTCTTCCATGAATCCTTTGTTGCAGTTTCTATTGCAAATATCCCCTCCAACTTGGATTTCCTTTTTTTAATTGAGTGGTTTCTTCTAATAAATGAAATTTCTCAATTGTGGCTAAGTTTAATGTGAAATATTTTTTGTACATGCTGCCATTGTGTTCTATTTTTAAAATCTTTCTTCTTATATTAATGTTTTTAGTAATATTCTTTTAATATTCTTAACAATAGCAATTTTTACATTTAGTCTTCTAAAAATCCAGAGGTAAAGTTATTTATATTCTTTGAAAAACATTTGCTTTCTAATATATTAATCTGTCTTTATTTTACTATTTCTTTGTTTTAACATTATTGTTTAACAAAACCTTTTAACATTTGAGTTTAATTGGCTATTCCTTTCCTCTCTTCTTAAGATGTATACATGGGTCATTGGTTCTTTGAAGCTGTTTTAAGATTCATATTCATTAAAACATTTTCAGAACTGACTCTCCTCTATGTAGAAATTTAGTGTTTAAATATTTATTAATTTTTAATTTTTAATTTTATTAAGAAAACTTTTATCACCACTTAGTTAAAATTTTTCCTTGTCCCTTTCTTGCTGAAAGAACTGAGAATCTACACTTTCTTACTGATGTATAGCTTGGTATTTCAAATAGTTCGGGAATCGTTGGAATGCAATCTTCCTTTCGGAATTCACAGAACCTGGCCTTAAGACCTAGTACTTGGCTTCTTTGTTAATTTCAACAACAACAACAACAACAACAACAAAATACCATGTTTGTACTGGCTAGTTTTGTGTCAACTTGACTCAGGCTGGAGTTATCACAGAGAAAGGAGCTTCAGTTGAGGAAATGCCTCCATGAGATCTAGCTGCAAGGCATTTTCTCAATTAGTGATCAAGCGGGGAGGTCCCCTTGTGGGTGGTGCCATCTCTGGGCGGGTAGTCTTGGGTTCTATAAGAGAGCAGGCTGAGCAAGCCAGGGGAAGCAAGCCAGTAAGGAACATCCCTCCATGGCCTCTGCATCAGCTCCTGCTTCCTGACCTGCTTGAGTTCCAGTCCTGACTTCCTTTGGTGATGAACAGCAGTGTGGAAGTCTAAGTCAAATAAACCCTTTCCTCCTCAACTTGCTTCTTGGTCATGATGTTTGTGCAGGAATAGAAACCCTGACTATTTAAGCAAAATATTTATTGGAGTATCACTGCCCATTCTAGTGTTCTATATATGTCAAAGAAGCTATATTTGTAAACCTGACATGGATTCCCTGTAGTCTTGATAGCTCCCTGTTTACATGCTCTGTCAGTTACTGTATTTGAATGCTTGCAAGTGGGTTTATGAACTATCTTATTGATCATCTTAGTTTTTTAAAATATTGATAAATTAAAATATTTATTATATATTACACTTTTAAAATCTTTATATGTTACTTGAATATAACTCTAATTTTTTTTCAAAACCTACTTTTAATGATGGTTCTTAAATGCTTTAACCTCCCTTTTAGCCCACCACCCACCCTAGGGTAGTGGGAAAGAAAAGATATGGGGAAAATGGATCTGTTTAGAAAGAGTCTTTAGAGCAATGCCCATCTGTGTGGTCTGGAAAACAAGAGTTCAGTTCACAGATTATCAGCTGCAGCTTGATCCACACACAAACACTTCACAGATACATCAGCAGTCCAGTTAGGTTGAGTCAGAATAGCAAACACGAATCAGCACGGATGGCATGACCTAGCAGAGACAGCCAGGCCTTGGCTTCAGCATGAATCAGCAGGAAGAAACCAGAGGGACACCAGGCGTTCTCAGGTGTGCCTCTCTCAGGGAAGCAAAGATCAGCAAAGACTCGAGACCCACAAGCATTGCACAGCTAGCTCTCTAGCAAGCTCACCTCAGCCTCTATCACTGTCCTCCGAGTTCTATTTATACCCTCCAAACACCATGTGTCCTCCAGGGGTCATTCCTCAGCACCTGTCTTGCCTCAGCACATGCATCTGTCTCAGCTGACACCACTCTGCCAATCAGCCCGAGTCTGTGGAAGCAGCCAGAAATTGCCGCATACCACCAGAAGTTTTTGGGGGAGTTTTTCTCTATGGAGTCCCAACAAATGCATCTCAACTACACAGTGTAAGCAAGACCAATATGTGTGCTTTATTAACAAAGAATCCTTCATCATGTGTCCTTTCGTGTGCTTGCTTTAGCAGACCATGTTTTACCTGTGTCTGCTTCAGCTAAATGTTCCTTCATGAGTCTGCCTTAGTCTTTCATCTGTGTCCACTTCAGAAAAACATTCCTTCACATGTTTGCCCCAACAAAACACCTTCCAACACAACTGACTTTCCAAAGAACCCTTAAGTTCTACTTGACTTGCGGGTTAACCCTTTGTGTGATGATGTAATCCCTCTGCTCCTCCAGTAGTACTTTTACATGCAGAGGAATCCTTATTGCTCATATACTTAGGCTAACTTACTTTTCTATTAATTGATGGCCTAAAACACCCGATTCTCTATATGCTCTAAACTTTATCTTTTTTTTTTTTCAGCTCCTTCAGTTTCTGAATGGTAGCCTTCGATCTGGCTTGATCCTGCAAAGATACAAGTTCATTGAAAGATGAGGTAGTTATTGAATATGGAGGTGCCTCTCTGCAATGGCCTCCTTCCTGGGATATGGTTTCCCTCTCTCTGCCTTTGTTGGCTATACTCTGATATATACTTCTATATACAGAGACACCTTGTGCACATACATATGGATATAAATATATCTTTAATCCTTATCTTCAGTTTTTTTTCAAATCAGAGATTTTGATTTACTTTAATCAACTCTATGACAAAGGTGAACAAAAGCCTCAGTGAAACATTTCAAAACAAAACAGAGCAACAACAAAAGCCAGGACCTTGAGCTACAGAACCCCTGAAACTTTTGATTCAGAACTATGGGAAATCACCTCTACCATCCTTCTCAAATTTATACTTTAATTTATAGAGAAACCATGGCGACTGGTCCTTTGCTTTCCAACTGATTAATTTGATGTTCCCGGGCCGGGCTGGAGTTATGGCAAGGAAGTGTTTTGTCCCTGAAGAAGCTTCAAAGGACTAATACCAAGATGATGAAAACATCACACAGATTACTGAGTAGCAAACAGAGGACACAGTGAAGATTGAATTAATATTTCATTCCACCTCCAACCTTCATTCACTTCCACAAAACCCTTCAATAATTATAGTGAACCTACTCGAAAATGAATGGAAAGTTCTGGCCTTGTTCCTTTATGAAAGAAAAGACAATAAAAACTATAAACTATGTAAACTTAGTGTTGGGTTCCACTAATAAATAACTAATTCCACTAATAAAGAAAGGAAAAAAATCCTAAGTATTAACTTCATTAAAATCCAGGGAAATAGTCCATTATGAGAAAGAAATTTGAATTTGCATTAATTTATGTGGTATGCACGTTAGGGTCCAGCTGTGATTCTACCTTCTCCATTTTTTTGCCTCATGGTGTCCAGATGTTGCTATATACCTGGCTAGAAAAATGAAGCCTAGTCCATAACTCAGAGGGGTGGGGTCCAGCTGGGAGTCAGGACAGGGAGGTGAGGGGATGGAGGAGGCCTTCTGCCAGGTTGTTAATGAAACAGCTGTCTTAGACAATCTTAGCTAGTGCCCATACCTTTATTCAGCCTGTGCTTGCATGCATACATTTTATGATGGGTGGACAAGGGCTACAAATGAACCTTGGAGAATGGGAAGGAATTTTAAGGGTGAATAAAATCTTGGACTGTAGTTTAAAATGCTGTGAATGCCTCATTTGTATGGAGAGGCATTCCTCAAATCCCATGTACTTACTGGGTGGGTCCTTATTGGGAAAGAGGAGGTAGCTGTGCCAAGAATTCTGCGACATTCCTCCAGCGGAAGATCAGACAGAGAAGAGGAAGCCCCACTAAGAAAAGGGGGTCCACCATTTTGCACTGAGTTCAGAGGAGCTATCTGGATATGGCAGACTATGGTGTTAAGTATTAAGGTATAACAAATTTCAATGTAACTTTAATTTGATGGAAATAAAGAAATAACCATAATGCTAAACTTATTATGTGTGGATTTTAAAGATAGTTTTGCAGAGACTGCTCCCAACACGTAGAATCTCCTCAGCACTGTTCATCCTAAAATTTGTGTAACAAATAGCAAACAAGGAAGCTACCTTTGAAAGAGATTTTGACTTGGAGTTGGGAGACATGAGCTGTACCTCAAAATACCTGTTTGACATGGTGCAATTAAGTAAATCTTTTAGAAATTCTGATATGGAGGTAAAAAATGAAAAGAGAAAAAAAAAAACCTTGTCTACCCTGTCTACCCTGAGCAGATCAAACCATGAAAGCACTTTAATGGAAGGAGCTGCACATTCTAAAAGAATTATTATTCTTTAACTCTGATCTGTCCTTCCACTGAATCCTTTTCTAAACACCTTGAGAAGTCCCAAAGTATCTTTTTTAAAGAATAGGCTTTCTGCATGTGAAGATGCTCAGCATCTTTGGAAAATTCCATGAGACCCCTCCCCTCCTGGAAGAGAAGATCATAGAGCACACAGGCACTCATCCCCTCTGGAAGGCAGAGGCTAACTACATTCCTCAGATGATGGTGATGGTGGTGGGCGGAGGCCGGGAGATGACCAGGATGGACCATCAACCACAGAGCACATAGACACATTCAGTGACCATTGACTGACCTACAGACAAGGGAAACCCTTGCCACCTCATTCCCTAAAGACCAATCCTTTTTAAAAGTCGAGTGATCATTCTCTCTCTATTTCATGTGCAGGGCAAGCCCAGTATGCTGGAATAATCAAATTCCTCTTGCTTTGGCATCGATCTCAGGTTCTGTGTTGTTTACTGGGAGTAGTGGTGGTAGGGAGGTTGTCTCCAGTAAATTAAGACTCATCAGAGCTGTACATATACTGACTGGGAAAATTTATTCTGACTAGAGAACACAGTTGAAAGATCAAAGAGGAGAATGAGAGGGGCATAATTGGCACTCTATAAAGTATTGTGTTTCTCCAATCATCAGACACTGCATCCTAACACATAGCATGGTAGCATCAAGAATAAGGGTTTGTTGCCGGGCCGTGATGGCACATGCCTTTAATCCCAGCACTTAAGAGGCAGAGACAGGCGGATTTCTGAGTGCGAGGGCAGCCTGGTCTACAGAGTGAGTTCCAGGACAGCCAGGGCTACACAGAGAAACCCTGTCTCAAAAAAAAAAAAAAAAAAAAAGAAAAAAAAAAAAGAATAAGGGTTTGTCAAATGGTTGAAGCCATGAGGCCTGCTGTCATGAGTGTGGTTGGCTTCTATATAAAACAAGCCAAGGAATTAGTCCTGTGTCTTACCTTAATGTGAAGACACAGCATCAAGTACCATCAATGGGTGACAAATCCAGTCCTTTTCATATCTGTTAGTGTACTGATCTTGGATTACTTAACCTAGAATTACTAGAAATAAGTTGTTTTACTTACAAGTTTCTCAGTCTTAATTATTTTGTTAACAGAAAGACTAAGTATCTAAGATCTTGATATACGTGTATACAAATGCATATGCATAAACAAATTATATATATACACACACACTATAACACTAGTCTGTAATCAAGTAAATAAATCAAAAGTGATGTTGCAATTTTCCACTTTCTTTCAGCACACACACAGCAGAATAAAAGTAAAGAACTTCAAAGCTGGTCATTTTTCTTCTCTTAATATACTGAAAACTCTTCCATGGATGTTACCATGTTTATTGGTAACATCCTTTAACCAGCTGCTTATTCATAATGATGACACCTGTTTCTTTATTGGTATTATTTATTCATTCAATGTGACATTTTAAACATTTGTTCAACAGAGTGCATGAACAGGACATACATGAGGGGCATGCACTATCCTTGGTGCTCTAAGAACCAGTTTAGATCTGCCATCCTGTTGTGTTCAGGTCTTGAAAATTATCCAGTTTAGAAATAAATTATGATTTCATCTTATTTTAATGATTCACAATTAGTGTGTGTGGAAAAAAATCTCCTAAAGTATGTAAAAGATAATAAAAATATAAGCTCATGTAAAATGATAATAGTTGCACTCAGGTATTCGGGTTACATATGTGCAGATGGGGATTGCATTCTCTATGAAGATTACAAAATCTGCAAATTTCCATTTGTCTAATTTTATATCAGGGCTTTAATGGATTTTATATGACCTTAATATCCTTTAAGCCATGTCTAATTAAAAACTATATCTACACATAATCAAGAATTATTAAGAATTTGGATCATAGCTCTCTAGAATATAGCTTGTCTAACATAGACAAGGCCCTGGGTTCGATCCTCAGTTTTTTCCACTTCACTCCCTGACTCAGCCTGATATGTTTGCCCAGTAAGGCATGATTTCCCACTACACAGTGATCTTCATCCTCGAACATGCCTATCTTTCTTCGGCTCATTCTTTGGAGTTTTATTATAGTGTTTACTTGGTCTTGGGAAGCCTATGTGAGCTTGCACATGGTATTCCAGATTACCTATATTTTACAGTTAATCTTGACCCGTTGACATCTTGGTAATTGTTTTGGAGAAAAACTACTTTATTATTTGGAGGATTCTACAATCAATAGAAATTATCTTCATTATCTTATGAACCTAATCTTTCTCATGTGTTAATGTTTTGTCACCCCCATGGTTTTTACCCTTGAGTTTAAGCCCAAACATAACCTTCCAAAGAGAATTATTGCCCTTCTCTCTGCCTTGCTATAAGTCTGTGTAAGTCCCATGTATGTAGCTCTAACACAAGAAAGGCCTAGCCACTTTGTACAGAGATGTCTACCTTTCACACTGTTTTTTAGTCTCTTTATATGCCTGTATGATTCAGTTCGTTTTAGCAAAAGCAGTTTTAAGTGCATGCTATAAAGTTTCAGAAAACACCTGGATTAAAAGGAAAATTATGTTCAAGTCATTGAGATTTTAGAAGCAGTGTGTTACATCAGTTAGAATTAATTATTTTGTCTAATATACATAGTGGTTCTAAAAGTGTAGTTACTGACATTACAGAAATGTAATACATGTAGCAATTGGGCATAAGGTTAGCATAACGCTTCAAGGAACCCAACCTGGCTACTGTGCTTAGAGGATGAGGTGAATATTGTTCTTTGAAAATATAGTTATTACTAAGATGGTACAGGGGACTAGTGGTAGATGGAAAATGTGTTTCTTAAAAAGGGTGTGATTAACCAGTAATTATCCTTCTTGTATGCAGAAGTGAATAATAATAAAACAGATGTTTTGTGTGAAAGTTTTGAGTATTGAAGGTTTGGAATAGCTGTTAGAAAAGCCAAAATAGTAAGAAGTATCAGATGGGCTTTTAATGACCAATGCCCAAATGGGTTAAAGTGATTTAGGTCAAAGAGCAGGCTGAGTTTGGAGGTGGTTTTAATTAAGCTGAGGAAGAGCTATGAGGGCAATAGGAAGAGGGGGACCATGTTCCTAACAACCTCTCTAGGCCTCCTGTATGCTTAGTGGCAAGTGGCAAGAAAAGTAAATTAATCAGAACCGAAGAACTTAAGGGGATTCATCAACTAAGAAGCATCAAGATTAACATGGAGAAGTGCTTTCTGAAAGCAGGCACTTAAAAACTGAGCTTGCGACAGAGCACTGATGCATGTGGGCCCATTGGAAACTAAAGCAGGGTGAAAGCAGGCGTCTCTGCTTTCCTTTGTAGGTCTCCTTGCCTTTGAGTCAGCCAGCAGCTGAACTCTGCATAGTCCTGTTAACCACTCAAGGACGGTCAGCCGAAACACCTGTGAATACTCAATCTAGCTCTTCACTCAAGAAGGCTAAAGGCGTAAGGATAGGCATTTTATTCTCAGCTTTCAAAGTGTCTTGCTCCAGATCCCTTAAAGGTCCCCAGAGGCCTCTAGCCATTGCTTTAAATCCAGTCACCTAGGGTTTCAGAAACAAGCAACAACTCTCAAGACAGATGACCTGTTGCTCTCCAGGTGTGGGCGGAGGAGGAACGATCATGTTAGAGAAGCCAGATTTACTCCCTTCCAGGGATGTCAGGGATCACAGGTTCTTGAGACCACATTGTACAGGCAGAACTGAGATAGTGATCAATCGGGGTACATCCTGACCAAGGCTGCCTAATTATGTCCACCTCTTGGATCCTGCCCAATTTTTTTCTGTACTTAAATATAAAGCTAATGTTTTTGTCAGCACACTAAAGATGGGCATTAGTCAAGGAATAACTTGATGCTTCTTTTCCTAACACATAACATTGATGACTCTCCTCCTGATTTTCATTTTGTCTCTGGTTGCCATAGTGATACAAAGTATGACCGAGCATGGTTTGTGCATGTAAGGCTGGGAATTTTGTCCTAAAATTTTAGTAAGGAGACAAATTCAGCACCTTGTCCATGAATGTTCTGATCTACCTATGTTATAGTGTCATAACTTTCCTGTAGAATCCATGGCTCTGACCAGTGACTGATATGGAATATTTCTCTCTTCTTTTCAATGGGTGGGAGGATCTTCTACAGTAACTGTCTTAGAGTCAGTCAGTCACTGAAAGCACTCTTCTGTACTGTTTGTGTGGGGTTGGGGGCTGGGGGATAAATGCACATGCCTGTGTGCATGCACATGCACATGCACACATGGACATCGAGAAAGGGAGTTGAGATGAATGATGTGTTAGTTCTCAACTCTGACTCCAAGATTGACATTTCCATCCTAACAGAGAAGACTGGGTAGCCTAGGTGCCCTTGCAATCACCCATTTCTCTTTCACCTACTCTGTTGGTAACCCACTGAGTTTTTACTTGCATCTCCTTCTGTGGGATGCAACATTAGAGACTGAGTGATATTCCAGAAGGAACGGGACTGTGACCCTGTTCTGGTCTACTGCTTATACATGTGTCAGCAGTGCATGTCACAGCAGCACTGGGATTCTGCGGAACAGGTTGTCCTGCGGCTCCCAGGACCAAGAAGCCTGTGTAGCATCCCTTTGGTATAGAGTGTCATGTATAAGATGTCACCTTCTTAATAGCTTTCCTAGATGGTTTCATTCTAGCAAAGTTCAGATGGCAGATTTCAATTCTAGGCTCCTTTCTAGATAGCTCAGTGACATCAAAGACATCTTGAGACATATAATGGATTCATTAGTGAAGCTAGACCTAAGTTCCAGCTGGGGAAATAACTACTATAAAAGCTCTGGTTTAGTTGCTCTGTTTGGCCCCCCTGTAGAGCTTCTCTTTATATCTGCCATACTTACATCTTTCAGCATTCTTTACAAAACACTAATTACTGACCACCACATTCTCATTAGTTTTAATTGTGTTTCATATTAGTTTCTTGTCATTTATTTCTCTTAATATGACCAAACAAAAGGGGTTGAGTGGCTGGTTGTACACTTGGATAGGTGTGCATGTTTCAATCATGGGAGCAGAGAGCGTCAGGGTAGTTACCAAATAAAAGGGGTTGGCAAAGTAGAGTTTGTGGTTTCCAGATATCCTTCTGGATATTCATAGTTACAAGTCTCCTTTGCAGGTGGCTTCTATGCTACCTGACATTTTGTTTCTTACTTGTAATTTCATGCTGTAGTAGTAAAGAAGGCAATTCGTCTTCTTTGTGTTTTCTGTATAACTGAATATCTTTATAGGCGAAATCCTATGTAGGTGGTGAGCCTTGTACCTTGTGTGCCCAATATGTGAATATTGTTATTCAGTATTGTTGGTCTGATGTTTTCATAAACATGCAAGTCCTTTAGGACATTGTTGTAGGTCAGACTTGCTTTTCTTCTTAACCAAAGACTCGAGAGTTATAAAAGCTGAGTGTCATATATCAAGCTGGAGCTGTCCCAACACCCATCTCTTCGATGAGTTAAGAATATACTCAGTATTTTGATTCAGGTTGCATTAAGTCTTTAAATTGATATTTGTAGGATGGTTATTTTGACAATATTAATTGTACTGATCTATGAATATCTTTGCATTTTCTAGTGTCTTCCTTAGTTTTTCAGTTCTATTTATGAATTTGTGCATGCATGTGCACACATGAGTGCACACACACACATCTTCCTGTAGTAACTGTGTCCACGTGTATTCATGTATGCGTATGTCTGTATGTGTGTGATCAAGAAAGGAGGTTATTAATCTGAAAGAGGTAAGAGGACTTTTGGGAGGAAGTAAAGCAAAGAAGAGGGAAAGAAAGTAATTAAATTCTATTTTACTTTAAAATGAAAAATTATTTCATTCAGTTGTCATAATAGATTTAAAAATCTTTAAACAAGGTTTTGCTTTACTCCCATATCAAGAACAAATTTTGGCTATTACCACAGTCATGCCAGTAGCTCAGATATATCAGATCCAAGCTTTCTGCCATTCTTGTGTTTTTTCTCTCCTGGTCACAGTATGGTTACAGAAACTCATATATATATATATATATATATATATATATATATATATATATATATATGAATGACAGGGGATCATGGAATAGGAAAAGGATCTTGACAGCCATATCCTCTTGAGTCATGAAGGTATGAGCATCATTTTTTAACCTTTCAGTCAAAATCAAATATAGGAAGGAGGCCTTTTTTTTTTTTTTTTTGCCTTTGCCCATTCCCCTTATAGGCAGATGTCCATTGATGCATGCCTTCCCATAGAAGCAAGGAAAGCTGGGGGTTAGAAATCAAATTTGTGTGTATTCTACACTAGTTTGCTTTACATCTTGGATGGTTCAGTAATGACTGTGTTCACACTGGAGAGGCTGAGTCCCAGATAGCTGCTCAGTCCATGAGTCTAGGTGTTTCACCAGTCTGAGTCAGGCACTAAAAGCTTAGCGGATTCCTGAGGAGCCTTGGTCTTCAATCCATGGCAAACTGCTGAAGAATCTGGGTGCTGATGTCAGCAAGGAATGGAGACAGCAGCATCAGAAGCAGCAGCAGCAAAAATCCAAGAGTAGATGACCTTGTCACCACAATGCAAAGGCAAACAAGGCAAAAGTCAAACCTTTTTGTTCTCTTTCTCTCACTTCCTTTTATCCAGACATGGATACTGGGCACTACCACCCACATTTAGAGTGGGTCTTCCTACTTCAACTAAACTGATTAAGAAAATCCTTTACAAGTGTGCCCAGAGGCTGAAATTCAGATCCTGTCAAGCTGAAAACCAAGATTCACCATCCTTGTGTGTAAAGATCTGACTCTTGAAAGAATGGATTTTTTTTTTTAATGAAAGATTTTAATAGTTCTGCTAGCATTGCCCCTCTACACTGTTAGGGAAGTACTGGACCAAAGTCATACCCTGGCTTCTCTGCTAAAACCAGGGATTATGTCAGGTGGATCAGAAGCCTCCTCAACAATACCAGCTCTCAGGCAGTATGCCACCGGACATAGACAACTGGCACTGCCAGAGCCCAGTTCAATGCCTGACATGCTGTGTAGAGGGTTGTTTCCTTCTGATTCCCTGATCTATTTTGTTTTGGTTTGTTTTGTTTTCATATTCTGTGTGAATATCTGACTCTTTGTCTCTGCTTCCCTCTGTGACTCCATTTTTGTATTAGTCTCATGTGTGTGTGTGTGTGTGTGTGTGCGTGCGCGCGCGCGCGCGCTTTTGCACATTCACTCATGCGTGCACTCCTTCAATTACTCTTTGCCATTTGATGACTACTTTCCTACTTTCTTGCCTTTCCAAATTTTAGGTGATAGGCTAGGCTCCTACAGGCATGATTCAGACACTCTAAATTAAGTGCCACAATAGAGAGTAATAGCCTGGGCACAGGCACAAGGAAACAGGTGTCAGCTGAACAACCTGCCCATCATTCTAATCCTTCCCCAGCTCTCTGCCTGTGCAGCTGGTTCCCACTCTCTTCCTTGCCTGGAGGGTAGGGGGAGGTCAGGGCTCTACAGACTTTAGAAAGGACAGGGCTGGTTGCTGTTCTATTGTAGACTTTTGTGGAACTCCCCAGAGCAGTGGCTGGGAATCTTTTGTTTATATTTGTAAAGTAAGTGAATTTGACATGGAAGTCACCAAGGGAAAGTATATTTGGAACACTGAAATGCCACATTGCAGTCACATTTCTAATCGTGACTGCCCTTTTGAAACCCACACAAAACCAAATGCCTCTAGACCTCTGCTTTCTTGCCACCCTGTGGCTTTCTTTGCAATCCCACAGTGTGACAAGAACACGATTTCATTTCAAGTCAGACTTGACACCAGCTAAACACGAACACGGGGGTTTCTATGTTTCTGTAAACTCTCTGTTTAAGAAGCTACAGACAGAGCAAGGGAAACAGAGACTTGGGGTCTAGCCAAAGAGCTCTGTGTTGACCTGCTGAATGGGCTGCTGCTTCCAGTCTTTAACAGAAGAGGAAAGGCATATTTAACAAAACAAAAGTGCAGTGGTGCATGGCAGTGTGCCCCTAGGGAGCTATCAACACTGCGCAGGCAAAGTGGAAATTTCTCCCACACAGCTAGCTTACTTTCAGGCTTAGAACTCCTTCTTAGTCTTCTGGCCTTTCCTCAGCCATCTCTCTTTCTCTCAGCCTTACAGCTCAGCTAATGGATTCAAGTGCATGATTAATTTTAATGTCACGTGTACAATCAACTCTCCTCAGGTGATGGTATCTGCATTTTAAAACTACCTCCTAGAAGATCCCTGGAGTCATGGAAGACACAAGGAAGGGCTCCTGGAAGGACAAACTGTAAGTTTGAAAAGTAGGCAGGGAGAGGAGTTTTGAGAGGAACCAGCTGAACTCATTTACACACCTATGACAAAAAGAAATCTCGTTCTACCTGAAAATTATAAAATAGGGTGATCCGATGTTGGCTAAGCTCTGGTGACTATTTATGCTATACCTGTCATTTTATAACTTAAATCCTGTGTTGCCCAATCAACAAGGTGCCATGCAAGTATGCGAAATATGAGGTGATTTATTCAAGAGAACTTTCCAGAATGGCTGATGTGCCCTCTATTCTTCTAGTCACCATTTGTCCAAAGAGAGCTTTCAGAAAAGGACTTGTTAATATATATGTAGCTTATTTTGGCTGTCCATGGAGATACAAATCTTCCTCGTTTCCCCACCTCTATTCAGAACATAGCATATAATAAGAATAAACGACAGCATTATACTGCTTGTCCCAGATTGGATACTTTAATATAGGTGCTGTTGTAATCTTCTTTGTTAACTGACTCCAAGGAGTACAGACTGATTTATGAAATTATTTGACTCCTCACTCCTCATCACATATACATATTCTATGTATGTAATTAACACACACACACACACTATATATATATATATATATATATATATATATATATATATATATATGTAATACCTCACACTCATTACACTCACTGGGGGTGGAGGGTCAGTTCAAAGTCAGAACTTCAACTAAATAATGAGTTGGAGTCCGGTCTAGGATATATGAAACTTTGTCTCAAGAACTAAAGCAGAAAATAAGCAAAACATGATAAGTGAAATGAAATTTCTATTTAATCCGAAACTTTAAACCTGAAGGTTCAGGTCAGTTAGCAGAGCACATGCCTAGCATGCAGGCATCCTTGACTGTCATCCCCAAGACCACAAAAGAAGTAGTGGCACTTCAGCGTTTAGAAGGTGGAGAGAGGACCTCAACAGCTCAAGGACTGCACTACTTAACAAGTTTACGGGCCATCTTGGATCCATTCTAAAAAAAAAAAAAAAAAAAATTAAACAGTCAAAATGGCAAGCAAACAGAAAAGAAATGAAAAACAAAAAATGACAATAGAAAGAAAGAAACAAAAGCCCAGGCTCTGTCATGTTCCTCTTAGGCTGTTCCTTTGGTCTATCAGTTGGGTGATCCCTATACATCGTGGGAGCCGTGCCACCTTCTCCTGTTAACAGGGTTTTAAATACTTTGAGCTGGAGCATAAGGACTGGGCAGCTGAAATCCAAGTATGTCCTGTAACAGACCAGGCTCTGGACACTCTCAGCCCGCCAAATAGCTTTCCTCAGAGAAGGGAGGTACCTTCTCCCGGTCCCAAGGGTAGATCTGCATCTAGCTGCTTATTGCAATTATGAATTTTAAGCACAAAGTGCAAGAAGGGTCAAAGTCCTCCAGGCTATCTTAGGACTCTCTTATAAATCCAGAACATGAAGGGATGCCTGGTGGTGTCTTCACTTTGTTCTCCTAAGTGACATTCCTAGTCAAACTATATAATGAGAGACGCAGGGGAAGACATCTCATTTGTTGAATAGTGAAATGAAAAGAAAAAAAAATGTCCAAGAACTTAAGTAAGATGGCAGTTTTCCTCAAACTATGAAGCCTGAGCCGAGATCTAGCTACAAACCAGATCATCAATGTCCAAGGAAGCCGAGCCCATTTCTTTTCTTTTCTTTTTTCTTTTTTCTTTTTTCTTTTTTTTTTTTTGGTTTTTCGAGACAGGGTTTCTCTGTATAGCCCTGGCTGTCCTGGAACTCACTTTGTAGACCAGGCTGGCCTCGAACTCAGAAATCTGCCTGCCTCCACCTCCCTAGAGCTAAGATTAAAGGTGTGAGCCATCACAAGCGGCTCCCATTTCTTTAGGACTTTCATGAGACACTAGGGAGATGGCTTGAGAAAGGATTCAGGAAAAGGGGGCAAAGATCTATAAAAATAAAGCAGACACAGCAAAAGTGACAGAGAGAAATCACACACGATAACCAAGGAGGGAACACTGTTAAGAGCACATTTCAAGGCCAGCTTGAAGGTCATTGGCAGACTAGTTCCTGTAAAAATCGCAAATGGCAAAATTAAAGCTAATGCTATATCATTGGTAATTCTATTATTATTCATTCAATTGTACATTCACAAATTATACCTCAATATTTAGAAGACCGATTCAAACTTAGCCTTTAAAAAAAAAATCACCATGGAGACCGTAGCCGACTAACAATTCTGTCTCCACTGGGAAGGCCCTCCTACACAGGCACATGTTGTACAGGCATTTAAATGCTGGCTAAGACATCTTCCCATCAGAAAGAAAATCAGTCTGGATTCATGCACCTAGTCTTAATGGAACGAAATTTCTCTAAAAGGTTAATTTCTGCCTTCAGCAATGCCTTCATAATGGGCTATTATGCAGAAACCAGTGGTGGAATGTGGAGCGGGCCATAGTTGATGTCACTATAAAGTGATTTTGAAAAATAAATACAACACTCAGGACTGAACCACAAGGAGCAGTCCCGTCCCTGCCTCCTGGGGCTGACTGCATGTGACCTCATTGTTTGCCTCCTAAGTCTCATGACTTGATTTATTCTGGGGGATTCTTTCCTAACCATTGCCTGGCCCCCAATTCCAGGAAAATCCACATTGCCATGAAGGGACTGCAAGGAATTTTAGCCAGCTTTGAATCATGTACTGTCTGAACAGTTCTTTGCTAACACACTAATACACCATTCCCTCTTAGAACGTGAAAGAACTGGACTGTTGCCTTTAATCAAATAAGTAACACCAGAGAGATATTCTAAACAGAAAACTCTCTCCCTCCCTGTCTTACCCACTCTCTCCTCTCTTCTTTCCCCTCCCTCTTCTTTCTTCCCCTCTCTTCTCTTCCTCTCTTCTCCTTCTTTCTTCTCTAACGCCCTCTCCAAAACCCTCTCCCTCTCCTCTTCTCTCTCTGTATGTGCCAAGAGGGTTCACATATGTAGAGAGGTGCTATGCACAGGTGCATATGTGTGGACATGGCAGACATGGCAGAAGACAATCTCAGTTGTTATTTCTTAGATGCCATGCACCTTGATTTTGAGACAGACCCTCTGTGTGGCCTGGAAGTAGTCACATAGGCCAGGCCATCTGGCCAGCAAATCTCAGAGAGCTCAGTTTCCCCACACTAGGATTGCGTGCATGTACCACAGCACTTGGAACTTTTAATGTGGCTTCTGATGATTGAACTTATGTTCTCAGTCACATAACTGACTGAGTCATCTCCTCCTCACTTCCTGTATTAGGAAATATGACGTGGTGTGTTTAAAGAAATTGATATAGAAAAGTGTCTAGGGGAAGTACAGAGAACGTTGCGGTATGTCTTGGGGGCCTAGGTTTGAGCCCTGACCTGCTAGTTGTGCTTAGTGAGCTGGTCCTGCCTTAGCCACAGCTTGTCCATCAGTAACACCATGCAAGCTAGATAAGATGCAGCTTTAATTCCTTTCAGCTTTATAGCTCTATGCTTCTGCAATTACATTTGTCTTGTCCTTTAGAATACCAAACAGAACCACAAATAGGCATTTAATAAACATGTCTAGATGGCATTGCTTTTTTATGTTTACTGTCTTTCTGCCCCTAAATCATTCTGGCTTTTTAATGTCTTCAACTTAAGATCTTGCAAATTGTACATTTCATTTTGTTTATATATTTAGGCAGCCATGATGCCTTCGGGGTTATGATTATAAATGATGATATTGGCTTGTTATGAGAAGCAAATAACTCCAGGAAAATGTTTCCCAGTAGAATTCAAAGTGTTTCCACCCCAGTCCCCTACGATAACACTTGAAAATTTCAGGACAAATCAAATTTAAAAATGTCTTATTAGCATGTGAAATATTAGTGGAATGGTAACAAAAGATACACTACTGATCATTTTAGCTTTGATATTTTTCGTGAGAAAGTTTAGCATTTTTTTGTACTTCCTATGGAAATTCTTTCTATATTGTCCTGAGTGTTTTGCTTATAATTATTTTATGTCATTCATCCATGAATCCTGGAACAGACAGCTAACACATAGCTGAAAACTGTTTGGTAATGTTTTGTTTTTGGTTTTTTGTTTGTTTGTTTTCTTTTCTTTTTTCACTCTCCTCGAAAAATTATTGTTTATTTGTTTAAAGGAAGTTATGTGTTAAGTGCAAGCAGAGAGAACATTGACTAAGCTCAGCGGTCAAACTTAACATGTTACTTTCTAAATAAGCTTCTCAGAGGTCTCTCTCTTTCTTTGTCTTTTTTGTTGTTGTTGTTGTTGTTTGTTTTATGTGTTTTGTTTTGTTTGGTTTTGTTTTTAAATCTGACACTCAAAACAATGTCCCCAAAGAGAATGGATCTCTTCTTCACTGGCTGCCACTAAGCATCTTCCTGTCATTTGCTCTCTGGCTGATCCTTTGTCTGTGTAATCGTGGGAAATAGATTAACACTCACATCCCTCCCTCTCGTCACAGTTGTCCTGGGTGCAAGGTAACACTGGGCTTGCTTTTTCACCCTAGTCTTCTTTCAGAGAGGAGTGACCGACCTACAATCACTCTCAGGTTTAAACTGGAACAAGAACTAAGGCTTTCAGCCTCCCTCTCTAGGACCGTTTGCTCTACTCTCTGTGGTCAGGTCGGAGTGGGAGCTCTCAACTACATATTTGTGCTTTTACTGTTAGGACTCAGGGCACAACGAATTTCCAGATTTGTGAAATTCATGGGCAGGCAGGCATGGGAGAAAAAAGAAATGGCTAGGGAAGGACAGGGCATGGACTGCACAGCTTCAGGGGATGCACATAACAAATGTCCTTGCCTCTGCTTACTAAAGCATTAGTCTGCTAAAGGGTGGTTATACAACTGAACAACAACACAAAGGCAGGTATGCGATCTCCAGAGACAGGTGCCTTCTGGTTTACACGGCCCAAGGAGCATGCCCTGTTTATCTGTGAATATGATATATAGCATTTCAGAGGGAGCTGGAGATGAATGCCAATGACCATAAGGAAGGCTATTATTGGGAGTTTGCCAGCTCTATTCAAACTCATCAGTAATAATATCAAGAAGTTCTGATATTTTGGGAACTCCACAGCATTGAACTATTTATTTGAAAAGTACCTCATGTTCTAATATAATCCTGTTTTCATTTTCTCATATTTTTGTATATATTTTATAAGACCTCATATATTCCAGGTTGGCCTCACAGTCACTATATCACAGAGGATTACCCTGACTTTTTTTTTGTTTTTGTTTTTGTTTGTCTTTCTGCCTCTACCTCCTGGGCACTGAAATTATAGGCATCTATTCCCATTCCTAGTTTATGGAGTGCTAAGGTTTCATGCATACCAGGGTAGAACTCTTCCCAAAGTTCACAGCTCTTTGGAGGGCTTCACCCTTTCCTAGGTGCTGTCATGGTTCTTCTTTAGTTTAGTCGCCTCTCCTGTGCTATGCAGGAAAAAAGTAATGAAAAATGGTGGGACACTATGACCTAGGCATACGGGAAATATAATTCATCATAAGACTGAAACACAGCTAGAGATTTTTTTTGAGTATTTACCAGAGGCTAAGGAAAGGTAGAATAAAGCTGCTTCCTGAATAATAATTTTGATGAATTTTAGAAATCCAGCTGAAGAGTTGGGCAGTGGAAAAGTGCCTCAGCTTCTGCTGCTACTCCACTGAAGAATCCTGGGTTGGGTTGGGTTACGGTTACTGATGACACCAAGTCAACTTGTTGTCTCTTGAGGGAATTTTGAAACCTGATGAGTCCAATGAAATTTATACACAATAAGAGAAGGTAAGAGTTCAGAGGAGATGGCTAACACCGGGGATAATCTGTAGACAAATCATACATAGCACATCTTATCTTAACACAGATCAACTCAGATATGGAAACAGGTAAATATGAAGATGCACTTCAATGGCCTCATCCTTCAATGAAAAATATTGGCGTTCATTCATTCAAATCAGATAGAAGGGCATACAGCTAGAGGTGGGAGACCGAGGAGAGGAAGGAGGCATGCTCTATGTAGTTAAATGAGAGATTTAAATTATACAAACATGCACAGAGGATCCATGGTCCATGGGGGTCAAAGGATGGAAGGGAAAGAAGAGAGCATGTTCATTGTTAAGATGCATGTTATTTTTTTACTTTTGCAAAGGTACTAGCACTTGAAAAAGTAAGAGGGGCAGAGGGAGCAACCCTCCCCTGCCCACATATACAATTACCATGTACTCCTAACTCAACAAACCCAAGTAAGAAATTTTGGGTCTCTAAGAAAAAAGGAAAAAAATCTTGTTGTTAAAATCGGCCAGAAACTCATGCAAACGAGGAGACAGGCCCCGTCCAGTCTTCCCATGTGAAGCTGTGCTCTCTGTTGTGGAACCCCTCTGCCTCTGCTCCTGCATAGCTCATGTTCTTGCTCAAGTCCTAACTCCCCAATCTGTTTAAAGTAGATTGTGCTAACATGAGGACTTGGCATTTTCATTACTTCCATTTGCATAGCATCCTTCATGGGTTCAATTGCCTTCAGAAGTTTCCAAATGTTTCTCTGGTCTAAATAAATCACTGTCTTGCTATCCATAGTTTAAATAGCTCCTACAGAGATCTCTATGTACCAGTTTCTTCTTGTTTGGCTTCATACCTCTATGTTTATTGATTGATATAGTTATAATAGAGCAAAATATAAATGTTAAATGCATGACCTATAAGTACACATATATGTATGAATGAATAAGTAGGCAGATAGACACACAGACATCACTTTATATTTAAAGGAGACTGGTCCAGGAATACCTCTCATATAACAAAAGTTATAGATGTTCAAGTCCTTTTTATAGAATGGTGTCTATGTCTGCTCACCGTTCTCTCCCTTTCTCTCTGTCTCTGTCTCTGCCTCTGTCTCTCTCTCTCTCTCTCTCTCTCTCTCTCTCTCTCTCTCTCTCTCTCTCTCATATACTTTAAATTATTGCTAGCTTGCCTATATTATCTCAATAGCATGCAGGCATTATTTAACGAGTTGCTACACTATCGTTAAGAAAATAGTCTGTTAATATTCAGTTCAGATATATTTTTCTTTACATTACCAATCTGGGAAACCTGTAGATATTGAATTAATGAATAGGAATGATCTTTTCTTCTTCTTCTTCTTCCTCTTTTTCTTTTTCTTTTTCTTTTTCTTTTTCTTCTTCTTCTTCTTCTTCTTCTTCTTCTTCTTCTTCTTCTTCTTCTTCTTCTTCTTCTTCTACTTCTTCTTCCTCTTCTTTCTCTCTCTCCCTCCCACTCCCCCTCTCCCCCTCTCTTTCTCTTTCAGATACACACACACATACACACACACACACACACACAGACAACACACACACACACATATACACGATGACTATGATTGACTATTTTTGAAGCAATCATTTACATTCCTCTGCTCTAAAATTGTAAACATAGTATAAATTTGTCATAAAATTATGACTTATTTTCTACCTTCTTCAGTGCCTTTGAGAAACCATTGCTCTAGAGGTCTATCATAGGCAGAAAGACACATTGGTGATATGTCTAGTGTACTAGCATATGGGGATTCTTTCAAACATGTATTAATGCTGTGTTATATTGTGCATTTATTGTATTATGTATTTATGTATTTTTTTACATCATTCTTTCAGGTTCATAGGCTAACATAGCTTTCCTTCTTATTGTAATTTATTTTCTATTGAAGTATATAAGAAATTCTCTCTCTCTCTCTCTCTCTCTCTCTCTCTCTCTCTCTCTCTCTCTCTCTCTCTCTCTCTCTCTTTCTGTCTCCCATACCCCCCCATCTTGTCAATCAGTCATTAGAATATACACACATGCTTCTAGAAAATAGAAACAAAGACCATCAAGGCCTTTATACTCAGGATTTATCAAGGTGGCAACACTTCACTTTTATGTATAATGTAGTTATTGTTCTTATAGGACAGTTCTTCAGATTTTCCAATTCTCATAAACAAAGAAAATAAAATTGGTGAGCAAGTTCACTTCCTCGAATGCAATAGTCCTGTTAACTGCTCCCATGCCTACTCATCCTAAGACATATTTCCCAGGAGTGTGGCTCCATTTTGTCAGTAATCAGATCCACAAGCCTCATGCTATCAATGAGAAAAAACCCATAGTGACCTGAACTTTACACCCCAAGAAGGAATATATATATAAAGGATACTACTTTATCCATCCTTCTTCAGAAGGACATGATAAGAGTAAAGTTTCTTGTTTGTCCTAAATTACTCCAAGTTTGAATATGTTAATAGAGTAGAAATCAAAACTAATCATTTTGTTCAGAAAGGACTTGGGGACCAAAGGTAGCAGCCGAAGAAGTAAAGCCATGGAAAATGAAGGTATCAATGCAGAGCACACTCCTCCACAGTACCTTTTCATATCTATGGGAAAGGAAACAGTAAAGAGAATTTTCTAATTCCAATGAGAAGGAGAGGAGATAAGGCAACAGGATAGTAACATGAGTAGTTTAACATCAGTAGGACAGGAACCTGAAAGAAATGGGAGGAAAGCAGTGATGGTGAAGTAGAGATTAGTGTTTTCTCTCCCTGTATATCAAGAGTTGCTCTCTCTAGGCTAATGATTCCCAACTTCTTTGTTAAAATGAAAGGTAAAGGTTCTACTGTGATTGGAAGCATGTTAACATCTATTTGATAGACAGATACTCAGCCTACAAAAGCTCAAAGTATAATAAATCATGGGTGTTGTGTGATGCAGAGAGATTCTCTACATTTTCTGAGTTATAAGGGAAAAGAGTAAAATAGAAGAAGAAACAAATACTCAGGACCAGTGCTAGGAAAAGCTGTCTATGCAAAGATGTTATAACTCATTTTCTTGAGGGAGTCTGATATTACTATGTCATATAAACACACAAGTAGGTTCTCCAAGGGTAGACCCTGGACCAACATCATCAGTATTACTTGGGAACTTGTTAGAAATGCATCTTATTAGACTTCATCACAGACTGTGAATTACTATGCAAGAGTGCGGCTTATCTTTGCTGTAAGAGCTGCACAAACTAATTTTCATACTTGAGAAGTGCTGAGGGGTGAGGGGTCACAGCACAGGAAACATTTGTGAGTCTCATCAGGCACACAGATTACAATGCATATGATGCTAAGATGTGTAGTTATTCAGATAACCTATGAAGAGTCTGAAAGTGCTATCCCCTCCACAGGTCTCCCTCCAATTGGCAGGCTTCTCACGCATTTATAAGTTTCAATGCTGTCATGCTTCTCACTCCTGAATAGAGAATGACCTGGGAAACAGAACAAACATCATGCCTGCTGTGCACTCTTCCCATTCATTATACTTCCCAGAATCATGATTAATACAAGAATGGACACAGAGCTTTTCAACAGGAGAGTCTCTTCAGAGCTAATATTTCTACTAGCAGGGTCTTATTTCAAAGTAATATGCCGTCCATAAACCTAATCAATAAGATCTGGGCATGCTTGCAATAAAATTGAGCTCTGAAGCATCCTGTTACAATTACACACTTTTCTCCTTGAATGGGACTAAAGGTTCTCCATGTCCTTGGCAATGAAGATCATTCATTGTGCTATTGGCACAGCACTATTCTTTCAGGCAGAACCCCAAGCCATACTTACCAGCTAATCTGTCATGGTGAGAATGTTTGGGTTTCTGTGTGTATTTGTATTCATGTGTGTGCACTTGTGTGTGTGTGTATGTGTGTATGTTTGTGTGTGTGTGTATGTGTGTGTGTGTATGTGTGTTAACAGGTAAATACATAAGTAAGTCTGACTAGAAAATACACCTACATATTTATTAATTTTTGAGACACTGTCACAAATTTTATATAAAAATTAAATTAGAATTGTTGATAATTCTATAGAGAATCTTTTATATTTGTAAAGATTATGTTTCTTATTTTGATTGATCCTCTACAGAGATGATACAAAAAAGGGTATAATTATGGGCAAATAAAGGATTTTTTTTACCCTATTCACATGACTTAAAATATTTTCTGTTTCACTTACCTGCTATGTAACATAGGCACAGCACTATTCTTTCAGGCAGAACCTGAAAGGGTTAGCTTTTAACATCTCCAAGTTCTTTTTTTGTTTTGTTTTTGTTTTTCTCCAGACAGGGTTTTTCTGTGTAGCCTTGGCTATCCTTTAACTCACTCTGTAGACCAGGCTGGCCTCGAACTCAGAAATTTGCCTGCTTCTGCCTCCCAAGTGCTGGGATTAAAGACGTGCGCCATCACTGCCTGGTTTTCCAAGTTCTTTTTATCTCATAAGCAAACTGAGGAAAATAATTCTTAACATGAAATTTTATAGTGAGAATTTGGTAAGGTAATAATGTCAGTAAGAAAGGTTAAATTAAGAAATACACAATAATGAACAATATTATGACATTCTATGGAATGCCATGGTCTTCCTTTCGGTGGTTAACAATATGCTTGCCAAAGTATGATAGACAAATGTAAAATATCAGACCATAGGGAAAGAGATAAACGGGCAATTAGAGGAGCATGAAAGGACATAGTTAATTGCATAATAAATGCTATCAGAGGTCATAGATGGAAGAAGAGAGAGGATTTACAAATCATATCTAGATTAGAGGGCAATTTAAGATTTGAACTGGTTTTTTGAAGAGAAGGAGAAACAGCCAAAAAGGGTGAGGAGGTGAGACCTTGCCAGAGAGATGCAGGAAATAGAAGAGAGACCCATTTGGATGGAATCTTGCTCCTGGGCCCTGAATATTTGCAGATAAGCACACAAAGACAGTCAGGGCGGGCTATCGTGTAGAGAGTGATCTTTGAATGTCAAGTAAATGCATCATGCAGACAACTGAAGGAGACTGTCTTTGCAATTCAGTTTAATCTGTACTAAGCCCACATAATTCAACAGATCTAGTTACCCTCACTACTTCTTCATTATCCTTTGAAAGTTATCTAGTGTAATTCAAAACTAAAGGATGAGCAAGAGCAGTTAGAATATTGTCACCTTCTCAGTGTGTAGCTAGGGCAACTGCCTCCCACCAGCTTCCATCCTCTGCCTCTACCTATGGCTCCGTGTGAAGATGCTCTCGGTGATTCTCTTTCTTTCTCACCATGTACTAAACTTGTCAGACTGAAAAGGCTTCTCTTCTTAAGCAGCTTTCATTAGTAAATGGCTCATATTGCTGGTTACACACACACAAACACCACACACACACACTGGCTTAGTTTTTCTCTAAGTTATTTATTCTGAGCTTGACTGTTTGCATTTTAATCTTTCTCATTGTTTCCCAGAGGTCTTTTTCTAGCTTCAACTTTTCTACCTAGATGGGTTTCACTATGGAAATCTTAGATAATTTTATTTTAGATAATGAATGAAAAATAGTTCCCCATTCCTTTTCTTGATCATGCTTGATATTCCATGACACTTAGTGGTATAATGCATGGAACCAAAATTTATAACTACAATTACTCAATGTTGACAGTTCTATGCCTTCTGTTTACTTGACTTCCAGCTTCCTGGATGTTACTTTTTTGTTATGTTTTGCTCATATCATTTTATTTTCTGTTCTTATTTCCACTGTGAACGTTTTATAGTTTTAAAGTTCTCAGGCCTACTGAACACTACTTCTTTGATAAATACAGTCTCATATTTATTAGCCCATTGCTATTCCTAGTTTCTAATTCTAAACATGTTTGTCTTTAAGAATATATCTGCATTTCTTATCTACATAAATATAAAGTGATCTAGAAAATAAGTTAGAGAATAATAAAATTAACCAAGTTTCCCCTGTAAGTGAACATACTATGTTTTTAAGTGAGTCCATGTGAGCATCTACCTATTTACTGTCAGCTTATAATGCAACTATGAGCTTTTGACTAACATTTTGTGGACTAGAGAGATGGTTCAGTGGGTTAAGAGCATTTGCTGTTTTTCAAAGGAGTTCTCAACACCCACATCTGGTGGCATCCAACAACCTGCATCTTCAGCTTCAGGAGACTGACATTTTCTTCTGGCTTTTGAAAACACCTGTATATATTGCATATAACCATATATAATTTGAAAATAAAAGAAATATTCTTAAAGGCCTCAAATTATGCTTTAAAACTTTATAGCATTATTCCCTGGTTCTGAAGGAGCAAATAGTCTGAGTAGAAGACACTAAGAGAATGTGTACTCTTGACCTGGAGACAGAGTAGATACAGTGTTTGCTGAGTGCACATGAGAACTTGATTTCGATCCACAGCATTTACATCAGAAGCTGTCTCTTGTGCTACACACCTTCTACAGCCCCAGCACTGAGCAGAGACAGGAGGATCTTAGAGGCTCTCTGGCCAGCCAACATAGCTAGTCAGTGAGTTTCAGCAAGAGACCCTGCCTCAAACATTAAGTTTTATAGTCATTGATGAGAGAATATGTGCATCCCAGATAACTATTTAAAACTTTGAGATGCAGATGGAGATGTGAACACACCTCACAGGGCTTCAGCTTAAAGCCACAGCTGCAGGGAGTCTGAATTAAGTAGGTTACACAAATGTCTATGTGCATCTCTCTCTGATGATGGCTGACTCTTGGTCGTACTCATCCCAGAGCATGGATGGGAGTTAAACTTAGATAGATTTACAGAATCCAGGATACATAGATCCATGGCATCTTTTTTCAGAAACCCACGACATAATAGGTTCATATCCCAACTTAAACATGGACAAACTGTGTATATTGCATCAAAACCCTATACCTCAATTTCCTCAGAAGTTAATGTGCTGGAGAGTGGAGCTCATAAAGTATTCTCCTCACAGGATTGTCACAGTCCAGTGAGATCATGGCTGGGCAATACAGTACTTAGACTGTTTCAGGTTAACATAAGATTATGTAATACCTTCTAAGACTATTATCTATGGTAAGAAAAATTATAAAAATAAACCTCAGTGAGATTTGCCTTTATATAATACCCTTCCTTTGAGTCATGGTGTTTGAGTTTGAGTTGCCTTTTTTTTTCTTTTTTCTTTTTTTTTTTCATTTTTTCTTTTTCTTTTTACTTTGAATGCAGTTTATTACACAAGAAAACATAGATATGGATATATATAACAATAATCATGTAGTTTTAAAAAGTATCATTAGAGACAGTGATTGAGGTCCTGTTAATATAAAGGATTTAGGTTCACTTTGGGTAAGGTCTTCCAAACATAAGCATTTTCAATAATTTACCCAGTTTCTCCCTTTTTTAAATCTTTTTTATTAGATATTTTCTTTATTTACATTTCAAACATTATCCCCTTTCCTAGTTTCCCCTCTGAAAACCCCCTATACCTTCCCCCTTCCCTCTGCTTCCCAACCCACCCACTCCCACTTCCTGGTCCTGGCAGTCTCTTATATTGGAACATAAAACAGTCACAGGGCCAAGGGCCTTTCCTCCCATTGATGACCAACTAGGCCATCCTCTGCTACATATGCAGCTAGAGCCATGAGTACCACCATGTGTTTTCTTTGGTTGGTGGTTTAGTCCCAGGGAGCTCTGGAAATATTGGCTAGTTCATATTATTCTTCCTCCTATGGGGCTGCAAACCTCTTCAGCTCCTTGGGTACTTTCTCTAGCTCCTTCATTGGGGACTCTGTGCTCAGCCCAATGGATGGCTGGGAGCAACCATTTCTGTATTTGTCAGGCAGACAGCTATATCAGGCTTCTGTCAGCAAAATCTTGTTGGCATCCATAATAGTGTTTGGTTTTGGTGGCTGTTTATGGGATGGATCCCCAGGTGGGGCAGTCTCTGGATGGTCATTCCTCGGTCTCTGCTTCACACTTTGTCTCTGTAACTCCTTCCATGGGTATTTTGTTCCCATTCTAAGAAGGATCAAAGTATCCACACTTTGGTCTTCTTCCTTCTGAGTTTCATGTGTTTTGCAAATTGTATCTTGGGTATTTTGTGCTTCTGGGCTAATATCCACTTATCAGTGAGTGACTATCATGTGCATTCTTTTGTGATTGGGTTACCTCACTCAGGATGATATCCTCCAGATCCATCCACTTGGCTAAGAATTTCATAAATTCATTGTTTTTTAATAGCTGCGTAGTACTACATTATGTAAATGTACCACATTTTCTATATCCATTCCTCTGTTGAGGAACATTTGGGTTCTTTCCAGATTCTGGCTATTATAAATAAGGCTGCTATGAACATAGTGGAGCATGTGTCCATATTACCAGTTGGAACATCTTCTGGGTATATGCCCAGGAGAGGTATTGCTGGATCCTCCGGTAGTACTATGTCCAATTTTCTGAGGAACCACCAAACTGATTTCCAGAGTGGTTGTACCAGCTTCTAATCCCACCAGCAATGGAGGATTGTTTGTCTTTCTCAACATCCTCCCCAGATCTGCTGTCACTTGAGTTTCTGATCTTAGCTATTCTGACTGGTTTGAGGTAGAATCTCAGGGTTGTTTTGATTTGCATTTCCCTGATGACTAAGGATATTGAACAGTTTTCAAGGTGCTTCTCAGCCATTTGGTATTCCTCAGTTGAGAATTCTTTGTTTAGCTCTGTACCCCATTTTTAATAGGGTTATTCATTGTATTGCTGGTATAAAACACCACAACTACAGCAGCCTGTGTTTAATTTTGCATACTGTTTCAGAAGCTTAGAATCCTTAATGATGTCGTGGCAGAAAGGCTGAGAGCACACATCGTCATCCACAACCATGCAACAGAGAGGGGGGGAAGGAGAAGGAGGGAAGGAGGGAGGGAAAGAGAGAGAGAGAGAGAGAGAGAGAGAGAGAGAGAGAGAGAGAGAGAGAGAGAGAGAGAGAATGCACCAGAAACAGTGAGTCTTTTGAAGCCTCAAAGTATACCCCCAATGAAACACTTCATTTAGCAAGGCCATATTTCCTAATACTTCCAGATGAATTCCACCATTGACAAACAGGTATTCAAATATATGACCCTAGGGGGACCATTTTCACTCAAACAACTACATACAGTTGAACCCTGTGACTATGAAAAGACCCCACACGTCAGTGGTAGTGCTACATTATAGACAGAAGAGAAATTATCAGAGTGGATCTAGCAAAACATACCAGCAGAGGATTTCCAAGATAACAAAACACAAAAATAGTCACTAAACTTAAGGAGTAGGGTCAACAGACTGTTGATGGTTTTAGGATGTCATAAGATGAGGAAGAAGACTGAGGGCAGGAGAGGCTGATGGCAGTGTACAGAAGACAACCAGTAAGGCAAAATAAAGAACTTAGTCTTTACTCCGCAAGGAGCAGAATTTAGCAAATAACTCTACTGAGCTTAGAAGCAAATTCCCACCTGGTTCTCCAGGTAAGAGCTCAAGGCAGATGGCTCTGTAATCACAGGCAGGGTGCACTTGGAGAATAAAAGTCAAGGAATTTCCTCATACAGAACTTTAGGACTCCTCCTGCACTTTGTGATGTTCTAAGTACCCTGATCTAGTATGCAGCAACATAAACTAAGGTTCACATTAATATACCCCATGGAGCTGCCCTTTACTCCCAAGGTCCAAAGAAAGCTCCCATCTTATTTTGTCATTTCCCCTGTCATACAGGAATTTCAAAAAGGGAAGATTCTGGAGACATCAAACTGTGATATTTTTCCCAACAGACCAGTACAATGTCTTATTATGTACCTAGGTGTATGCAGCACCATTCAAGAGCTGTTATCACATCTATATGATATTCTCTACAGAGACAGTAAATTATTTTGCTTAATAGCCCCATGGTCTTTCTAGATAAGAACATGTCACAACCCACATCATAGAATCTTCTTCCTGTAGCCACTGTCAATATAGAGACTCTCAACCTGTCAATATGCAAAGAATAAGAGACAGGCGTGCTCAGCCCTAAATGGACGTGCATATCACACCTGTTCTCCCAATGCTCAGCCGTTTTATCTGAAGTAGGGGAAGTGGATTTAAAGAGTCAAAGGTGGTGGTTGACATTTAGGAAACAGTGTTTGATGGACACAGCCAAGCACTTACAGATGTTAAGCTAGCATGTACAAGACCTGTGCAAGCTCAAACCAGAAAACAACCTGATCCAGAGAGAGGAAAATTGGGCATGAATTCCAACCACAGGCTAAGAAGCTGTTTGTATGTGTTATCTTCTAGGAGAGGTGGAGTCAGTACTCTTTAAAGATGTGACTCTGTGGTTAAGTTAACCACACACGAGGGCAGGCCCCACCACTGGAATATACTAAGCTCCATGGAAACCCATTACAACAGAGGAGGGGAAAGCTGACTCAAGTCTTCCTTCTCAAACTGCTCTTTGCTGAGTTGAGTGGACTTGTTGAAATAGCTGGCTCATGTACGCACGGGTGCTTAAGTAGAAGCTAAGTAAAGCTGAGAGGCAGATATTGTTTAAGAATTAGAAATATAAACTCTTATCCTTGTAAAATAAACTGAAAATGATCTGAAATTAGTTGATGTTTTACATTGCAAGACAGATCTGAGTCTAGGAGGGGATGGGTGTGCCCCAGCCCTCTTCCAGAGCTGGTAGAATTTGATCTCTGAAGAAAGTCTCATCATCATATGAGCAGGTGATGTGATTTAGAGCACTAACTAGCATCACCAGTAGAATCGGATCCATAGCAGGCACTCTAAGGCACACACTGCTTATCCCAACCCAAACATGGTTTTGTTAGAACTGTTTCTTCTATGATATTTACTTAACCTCTGTTTGAAATTAATGTTCATCTTTTAGAATGTTGCTCTGAACATTTGGGGAAAACCATATAGTGTTTCTCACATTTTCCACTCACAGCACCTACTACCACCATCAACTCATAAAAGAACTATATCAAAATGCCAGTGAGCCTTTTCCTTTAGAAATACGGCATGGAGGGCCAAGAAAAATCAAGATTGATGGGCACATGGGAAAGTGATCGATCTTGAAAAAGTTTGCAAATGAGATGCTGAAAATCACAGTTCCATTTCTAACTTAATTTGAAGAAGAATGCATAAAAGTAAATTTGCCTCTGGGGTGGGGTTGGGAAATAACAAGGAAAAACAGGCCTCTTTGCCCCTAACCAACATTCTTTACAATATTATTGGTCTCTGGGGGAAAATGGAGACAGTAAGTATACATACTATAGGTACTAAGTTGGTCTCTTTAGCAATACCTCAACATGCATTGGTGAGGAGTGCTACTGTTGGTGTATCGTCTTAAGATGGGAAAAACAGAAAGACTTCCTCCCAAGTCTCTGGGAGTTGATAAGATCTAAGCCACAAGTTAGGGAAGCAGAAACCGGCCTGAGTAGGGCCACAGGCCTCATCCGGCCGGAACAGCACCAGTGTAGCTAGAGCGCAGGGTCAGCTGACACCCACCAGCTACCCACGACCCCCGCCACAGGATTTTGAGACTGCTGGTGAGTGGAACACAGCTTCTGCTCCAGTCCAGTCACGCGGGACCTGAGACTGCTCTGGTTGGGGAGGCAGAAATCCGGCCTACGAAGGGCCACAAGCCTCTTCTGGTCAGAAAAGCACCAGGGTAGCTAGGGCGCAGGGTCGGCTGACACTCGCCAGCTACCCACAACACCCACCACAGGATCTTAAGACTTCTGGTGAGTGGAACACAGCTTCTGCTCCAATCCAATTGCGCGCGGGACCTGAGACTGCATTAGTTAGGGAAGCAGAAACCGGCCTGAGTAGGGCCACAGGCCTCATCCTGCCGGAACAGCACCAGTGTAGCTAGAGCGCAGGGTCGGCTGACACCCACCAGCTACCCACAACCCCCGCCACAAGATTTTGAGACTGCTGGTGAGTGGAACACAGCTTCTGCTCCAATCTTTAAACAGTGACAAAGACAACAACTGACCCCAGAGATTACCAGATGGCGAAAGGTAAATGTAATAATCTTACTAACAGAAACCAAGACCACTCACCATCATCAGAAACCAGCACTCCCACTTCGCCCAGTCCAGGGCACCCCAACACACCGGAAAAGCTAGACACAGATCTAAAAGCATATCTCCTGATGATGGTAGAGGACTTCAAGAAGGACTTTAATAACACACTTAAAGAAATACAGGAGAACACTGCTAAACAGGTAGAAGACATTAAAGAGGAAGCACAAAAATCCCTTAAAGAATTGCAGGAGAACACTACTAAAGAGTTACAAATCCTTAAAGAAAAACAGGATAACCTAATCAAACAGGTAGAAGTCCTTAATGAAAAACAGGAAAAAACATCCAAACAGATGAGGGAAATGAACAAAACCATACTAGACCTAAAAAGGGAAGTAGACACAATAAAGAAAAACCAAAATGAGGCAACACTGGAGATAGAAACCCTAGGAAAGAAATCTGGAACCATAGATACCAGCATCAGCAACAGAATACAAGAGATGGAAGAGAGAATCTGAGGTGCAGAAGATTCCATAGGGAACATCGGCACAACAATCAAGGAAAATGTAAAATGCAAAAAGATCCTAACTCAAAACATCCAAGAAATACAGGACACAATGAGAAGACCAAACCTACGGATAATAGGAGTGGATGAGAATGAAGATTTTCAACTCAAAGGACCAGCAAACATCTTCAACAAAATTATAGAAGAAAACTTCCCAAATCTAAAAAAAGAGATGCCCATGAACATACAAGAAGCCTACAGAACTCCAAATAGACTGGACCAGAAAAGAAATACCTCCCGACACATAATAATCAGAACAACAAATGCTCTAAATAAAGATAGAATACTAAAAGCAGTAAGAGAAAAAGGCCAAGTAACATATAAAGGCAAGCCTATCAGAATTACACCAGATTTTTCACCAGAGACTATGAGAGCCAGAAGATCCTGGACGGATGTTATACAGACACTAAAAGAACACAAATTCCAGCCCAGGCTACTATACCCAGCCAAACTCTCAATTAACATAGATGGAGAAACCAAAGTATTCCACTACAAAACCAAATTCACACATCATCTCTCCACGAATCCAGCCCTTCAAAGGATAATAACAGAAAAAAACCAATACAAGGACAGGAACCACGCCCTAGAAACAACAAGAAGGTAATCCCTCAACAAACCTAAAAGAAGACAGCCACAAGAACAGAATGCCAACTTTAACAACAAAAATAACAGGAAACAACAATTACTTTTCCTTAATATCTCTTAATATCAATGGACTCAACTCCCCAATAAAAAGACATAGACTAACAAACTGGCTACACAAACAAGACCCAACATTTTGCTGCTTACAGGAAACTCATCTCAGAGAAAAAGATAGACACTACCTCAGAATGAAAGGCTGGAAAACAATTTTCCAAGCAAATGGTATGAATAAACAAGCTGGAGTAGCCATTCTAATAACTGATAAGATTGACTTCCAACCCAAAGTCATTAAAAAAGACAGGGAGGGACACTTCATACTCATCAAAGGTAAAAACCTCCAAGAGGAACTATCAATCATGAATATCTATGCTCCAAATACAAAGGCAGCCACATTCATTAAAGAAATTTTAGTAAATCTCAAAGCACACATTGCACCTCATACAATATTAGTGGGAGACTTCAACACACCACTTTCACCAATGGACAGATCGTGGAAACAGAAACTAAACAGGGACACAGTGAAACTAACAGAAGTTATGAATCAAATGGATCTGGCAGATATCTACAGAACATTCTATCCTAAAACAAAAGGATATACCTTCTTCTCAGCACCTCATGGTACTTTCTCCAAAATTGACCACATAATTGGTCACAAAACAGGCCTCAACAGATACAAAAATATTGAAATTTTCCCATGCATCCTATCAGATCACCATGGACTAAGGCTGATCTTCAATAACAAAATAAATAATAGAAAGCCAACCTTCACGTGGAAACTGAACAACACTCTTCTCAATGATACCTTGGTCAAGGAAGGAATAAAGAAAGAAATTAAGGACTTTTTAGAGTTCAATGAAAATGAAGCCACAACATACCCAAACTTATGGGACGCAATGAAAGCATTTCTAAGAGGAAAACTCATAGCTCTGAGTGCCTCCAAAAGGAAACTAGAGAGAGCACACATTAGCAGCTTGACAACATACCTAAAAGCACTAGAACAAAAGGAAACAAATTCACCCAAGAGGAGTAGATGGCAGGAAATAATCAAACTCAGGGGCGAAATCAACCAAGTGGAAACAAGAAGAACTATTCAAACAATCAACCAATCAAGGAGCTCGTTCTTTGAGAAAATCAACAAGATAGATAAACCCTTAGCCAGACTCACTAGAGGGCACAGGGAAAGCATCCTAATTAACAAAATCAGAAATGAAAAAGGAGACATAACAACAGATCCTGAAGACATCCAAAACACCATCAGATCCTTCTACCAAAGGCTATACTCAACAAAACTGGAGAACCTGGATGAAATGGAGAAGTTCCTAGACAGATACCAGGTACCAAAGTTGAATCAAGATCAGGTTAATGATCTAAACAGCCCTATATCCCCCAAAGAAATAGAAGCAGTCATTAATAGTCTCCCAACTAAAAAAAGCCCAGGACCAGATGGGTTTAGTGCAGAGTTCTATCAGATCTTCAAAGAAGATCTAATCCCAGTTCTTCACAAACTATTCCACAAAATAGAAACTGAAGGTACTCTACCCAACTCATTCTATGAAGCCACAATTACTCTGATACCTAAACCACAAAAAGACCCAACAAAGATAGAAAACTTCAGACCAATATCCCTTATGAATATTGATGCAAAAATCCTCAATAAAGTTCTTGCTAACCGAATCCAAGAACACAACAAAACAATCATCCATCCTGACCAAGTAGGTTTCATCCCAGGGATGCAGGGATGGTTCAATATACGGAAATCCATCAACGTAATCCAGTATATAAACAAACTCAAAGACAAAAACCACATGGTCATCTCGTTAGATGCGGAAAAAGCATTTGACAAAATCCAACACCCATTCATGATAAAAGTCTTAGAAAGATCAGGAATTCAAGGCCCATACCTAAACATGATAAAAGCAATCTACAGCAAACCAGTAGCCAACATCAAAGTAAATGGTGAGAAGCTTGAAGCAATCCCTCTAAAATCAGGGACTAGACAAGGCTGTCCACTTTCTCCATACCTATTCAACATTGTACTGGAAGTCCTAGCCAGAGCAATTCGACAACAAAAGGAGATCAAAGGGATACAAATTGGAAAAGATGAAGTCAAAATATCACTCTTTGCAGATGATATGATAGTATATATAAGTGACCCTAAAAATTCCACCAGAGAACACCTAAGCCTGATAAACAGCTTCGGTGAAGTAGCTGGATATAAAATTAACTCAAACAAATCAATGGCCTTTCTCTACACAAAGAATAAACAGGCTGAGAAAGAAATTAGGGAAACAACACCCTTCTAAATAGTCACAAATAATATAAAATATCTTGGTGTGACTCTAACTAAGGAAGTGAAAGATCTGTATAATAAAAACTTCAGGTATCTGATGAAAGAAATTATAGAAGATCTCAGAAGATGGAAAGATCTCCCATGCTCATGGATTGGCAGGATCAACATTGTAAAAATGGCTATCTTGCCAAAAGCAATCTACAGATTCAATGCAATCCCCATCAAAATTCCAACTCAATTCTTCAACGAATTAGAAAGTGCAATCTGCAAATTCATCTGGAATAACAAAAAACCTAGGATAGCAAAAACTCTTCTCAAGGATAAAAGAACCTCTGGTGGAATCACCATGCCGGACCTAAAGCTTTACTACAGAGCAATTGTGATAAAAACTGCATGGTACTGGTATAGTGACAGACAAATAGACCAATGGAATAGAATTGAAGACCCAGAAATGAACCCACACACCTACGGTCACTTGATCTTCGACAAGGGAGCTAAAAACATCCAGTGGAAGAAAGACAGCATTTTCAACAAATGGTGCTGGCACAACTGGTTGTTAACATGTAGAAGAATGTGAATCGATCCATTCCTATCCCCTTGTACTAAGGTCAAGTCTAAGTGGATCAAGGAACTACACATAAAACCAGAGACACTGAAACTTATAGAGGAGAAAGTGGGGAAAAGCCTTGAAGATATGGGCACAGGGGAAAAATTCCTGAATAGAACAGTAATGGCTTGTGCTGTAAGATCGAGAATTGACAAGTCGGACCTCATGAAACTGCAAAGCTTCTGCAAGGCTAAAGACACCATCAATAAGACAAAAAAAACCACCAACAGATTGGGAAAGGATCTTCACCTATCCTAAATCAGATAAGGGACTAATATCCAATATATATAAAGAACTCAAGAAGGTGGACTCCAGAAAGTCAAATAACCCCATTAAAAAATGGGGCTCAGAACTGAACAAAGAATTCTCACCTGAGGAATACCTAATGGCAGAGAAGCACCTGAAAAAATGTTCAACATCCTTAATCATCAGGGAAATGCAAATCAAAACAACCCTGAGATTCCACCTCACACCAGTCAGAATGGCTAAGATCAAAAATTCAGGTGACAGCAGATGCTGGCAAGGATGTGGAGAAAGAGGAACACTCCTCCATTGTTGGTGGGATTGCAAGCTTGTACAACCACTCTGGAAATCAGTCTGGCGGTTCCTCAGAAAATTGGACATAGTACTACCGGAGGATCCAGCAATACCTCTCCTGGGCATATATCCAGAAGATGTCCCAACTGGTAAAAAGGACACATGCTCCACTATGTTCATAGCAGCCCTATTTATAATAGCCAGAAGCTGGAAAGAACCCAGATGTCCCTCAACAGAGGAATGGATACAGAAATTATGGTACATTTACACAATGGATTACTACTCAGCTATTAAAAAGAATGAATTTATGAAATTCCTAGCCAAATGGATGGACCTGGAGGGCATCATCTTGAGTGAAGTAACACAATCACAAAAGAACTCACACAATATGTATTCACTGATAAGTGGATATTAGCCCAAAACTTAGGATACCCAAGATATGAGATACAATTTGCTAAACGCATGAAACTCAAGAAGAATGAAGACCAAAGTGTGGACACTGTGCACCTTCTTAGAATTGGGAACAAAACACCCAGGGAAGGAGTTACAGAGACAAAGTTCGTAGCTGTGATGAAAGGATGGACCATTTAGAGACTGCCATATCCAGGGATCCATCCCATAAGCAGCTTCTAAACGCTGACACCATTGCATACACTAGCAAGATTTTGCTGAAAGGACCCAAATATAGCTGTCTCTTGTGAGACAATGCCGGGGCCTAGCAAACACAGGAGTGGATGTTCACAGTCAGCTATTGGATGTATCACAGGGCTCCCAATGGAGAAGCTAGAGAAAGTACCCAAGGAGCTAAAGGGATCTGCAACCCTATTGTTGGAACAACATGATGTACTAACCAGAACCCCGGAGCTCTTGTCTCTAGCTGCATATGTATCGAAAGATGGTCTAGTCGGCCATCAATGGAAAGAGAGGCCCATTGGACTTGCAAACTTTATATGCCCCAATATAGGGGAATGCCAGGGCCAAAAGAATGGGAATGGGTGGTTAGGGAAGTGGGGGGCGCTATGGGGGACTTTTGGGATAACATTGGAAATGTAATTGAGGAAAATATGTAATAAAAATATTAAAAATTAAAAAAAAAGATCTAAGCCACAAATGGATTGATGATAAAGATTTTTGCCAATGTTTTATCATTATCATCCTATTTCTAAAGTATTATAAAGTTGATCTCTAATGTTTTAGAAACAAAGTATTCAAACTTCCTCTACCTGCTTAGGATTCCTTGGAGGTCTCCCCTGTTTTCATCCAAATTAAACAATCTCATATTTGATCTACTTCAGATATCTTTAGAGCTTAGCTGTTTGGAGCTCAAAGGAAACTAACTGGAGAGTTCAAAGGCTGGACATGAGATGATGTGAGAGGACCCACCCCAAATAAGACACAATGTAGAAGTAAATATTAGACATTGTATTTTCATGCCTTAGGATGTTTCAGAGGCTCTTGATTCCCCAGCCACACTGGGAGACCCTCTTTCTTCCTTTCCTTTCTGCTAGTGTACACCTCCAAATATTTAATGTACATTATTGTCTGACTCACAGAAGGTTTCTTTGGTCTAATCATGCTCACATTTGCATATACCTAAATGTATACAATGGTATGGGGAAAGGGAGTCTCCTCCAGGTCTGAATCTACAGCTTTGGAAACTGAGACCTGGATGAACTTAATAGGGCTTTTAAAGAGAATTGGTCCAGTTTCCCCTGTGGTTGTTAAGTGTCTGCTGCTTCTTCGCACGCCACATGAAAGTGCAGACTGGTTTGAATAAGAAACGGACGCAACAGCTATGAGCTCCCTTTCCTGAAACCTCTTGCACACGTCCTGCCCCGAACAGTCAGATCTGAAAGTCGTTTTGGATTGAAATGCGGTGTGTGCTGCAGAAAGGCAAAGAGGAAGCTGGCCCCCAAATGCTGAGAGACGAGGTCGAGGAGGGCAGCTGGCCTGGGTCCAGGATGCGGCCAGAGACAGGGGAAGGACTGTGTAAGAGCTCTTTCTTTGAACAACCAACAAAAAGACAGCTAGAAGGAAGGGGCCAACTATGCCACAGAAAGGAAATGGACCAGAGAGAGAGAGAGAGAGCAGCCACGCCTCTGCTCAGCCCTCTTCCTCCTTCCCCCAGGGTGGCATCAAACACATTACTAACTACGCTTTGAATTCTAAGAGTCCAGCCACCTAACCAGCCAATCAACAGAGATGAAAATGAATTTGATTCTTCTCTATCCTGTTCACAAGTTTGCTGACTCAAGTTCGCGCTCTGTTCTTTCTCTCTGTTTATGTTGTCACTTAGTTTCATTATTTATTTTTAGCCCTGATTTCGGAAGCTCTTATTCTGCTGGGTATTGGCAAGGTGTCAAGGGCATCACTCTCAGCTCTGAAAGGATCATTGTCCAGCTCTGGTCTCCATCCTCTCCAGACAGAGAAGCAGTGTAAGCTGCCTCACGCTGCCTCTTCACTGGCCCAGCCAGTCTGCAGCCTCTGAGTAGCGTTCTCTGCAGGGCATCCAATGCCATGCTTGTGAAGGGTAGAAGAAATGTTAGTGATGTTCGCTTTCATCTGATCCACGTCCTCTGTTTTCAATGGGGAAACTGAGACCCAGAGAAATGAAAGCCCATCCATGAAGTAGCATGTCAATATCATGACATCTTAGCTTTCAAAACTCCCTGTTGAACAACACTGCCACTTACTTAGTTTCGCTAAAATGCCTGCCCCATTTTGAGTCTGGCTATCATGTTTTTTTTTCTGGATTCCCAATTTCCTTGTGACCATGAAAAAAATAAATCAAACAAAATGGTAAGAACATCCATGGGACTGTGTTTCTTGGTGCCCACTTTCTCTTTGCCATTGCCTCTTTTCCCTTAAGAAACAGAACTTACTTTTTTTTCTTTCTAATTTTTATTTCCAGTGAGTCAGGAGCACTGAGCTAGTGTGTCTTGCCTGTTAGGACAGGCTGCAGTCGCAATGAAAGGACATGCTTCAGTTCCCAGGACGATGGTCTCTTTGACTGGGAATATACCAACCAGTATTACAAGTATGCGAGAGTAAACAAGGCTAGAGTCAATCTCAACTTGTTTTACACTCTGTTTTATTAAAGTCAATGCGTTTCCGTTTCTATGTGCTGAGCCTCAGCTGGCTTAATTATACATACCCAGGCGAATTCTAATGGGGACAGAGGACAGTCAGTGATTGGAAAGCAAGGCCCTTTTCTGACCTCTACAGGCCATGGAGAGGAAAGAAACAAGGCTGCTTCTGGAAATTAGAGACTAGGAAAGAGGATGCTTTTTATTTTTTTTCTGGATGCTTCTTTACTGCTGTAAGTACCAGACACATGTGTGTCCTACTTTCATACAGCTTGTCTATCCGTGTTTAATAGGTTACTGCAGCAACCAGGAAGAGGTCAGTTTTCAGGAGGTTTTTGCAATGGAAATTACAGTCTCCATCATTCAATACATATTTAAAGTAAGCCCAACACATGCTCACCACTGGTGCTATGTACAAAGAGTGGAGTTGACTAACAAATCATCTATTTTTTTTTTCAGAAATTGCAGTCTGATGGGAGGATGTAAGAGCTCACAGCAGCACCATGCAGATTTCGTCAGGACAATGTGGGATTAGAAACCATAAGAGACTTCCTGGAGGAAAGGACATTGAAGCACATGAGGCTTGGGGTTTTGCTCAGAGAGAAAAACCAGAAACTTGCAAACTGGCTGGGTCAGGAGGGGTCCCAGTGCTAGATTCCCCTTTCATAGGATAAAATGGAGCCACTGATGGAAATAGAAGGCACTTCCCATTCTAAATACCACCTGCTGATCCAGATACCCGAGCAAGGAAGGAAATTAAGTCAAGGGAGATGACAGAAGGGAAGAAATAGTTATAGATGTCACAAGGAGAACACATAGTGGTCATAGTCACAGGAAAGCTGAGCACAGCCTTGACCACACATCCTGATCCATCCCTTAAGCATCTGCTCTGAATATGGGCCATGGCAGGGAGATAGAGGTTCCCATTTGTAGGATCATTATTGTTTAAGAAAGGGTGGTAAAGAATTAAGTGAGGGGAGATAATGATGAACTAGACTTTGAACTTGGTGAGTTTGAACTTGAGATGGTTTACAAAGATACGTGGAATCCGTAGTTCATATTTGGATCAGGTCTTGAATAATCATTGTGTAGAACACACCATCCTGAAAACAAGGAGATGCTCTTAGGCTTTGGTGGGTTTTAAGGATTTTTGAGGAGAAGCACGACTCAGGCTGTCTGTATAAACCCAGTTTTTCACTCCCTGAATAACATTACACAGGACCTTACCTGCTTTGTGCCCTGACATCCTCACCTGACCATCACAAGAGGGCTGCTAGGATTAGACATGGTAATGCTCACCAGGGTCCAGGTCAGCTGTAGATAGGAAGCAGCCATATTCAATCATTGTTGTGTTCCCACCAGTGTCCACCATTCCTGGTGATGTGGAAAGACCCAAAGTGGGCATCTCTTGACTCCTCTTGGACAAACTCCAACTCCCGTCTTTACTAAAATTTCCTCTGTAAGGAGAGATTTTGTTTGAAAGTAGAGGCTGCCTTCGCCTATATTCCCACAAGTTGGAAGTGACCAAGAGCAAGGTCTGGGACCAAGAGAAGGTTCCTGCTCTGCTGGAATTCTATAATAACAGTCTCCTAAATCTGGAGTTCAGAGTTGGTCTTGGTGCTCTAGCCCAGAAAGCATGTGCCTTTAGCCTCCATATGCCATGGAGGTTAGACACAGGATTGACAGGTTCTGCTTGTGCATTCCATACTGACCCAGAACGGAACTCACTGCTGAGTTTTACCTTACACCAAGAGACCAAGATCACAGTCAATGCCTCAGCCAGATTCTTCCAAAGAAGCATTGAGTTTATCACCTGGTCAGGGATAGTCTTCATACTTATCTGCCACCATAAAAGTCATTTTAACCCATCAATAACCCTAGAGATTATCAAGTTTCTCATGATCTAGAAATGTAGATTTCCCTCAGTCATTGGTCCCAAGACTTGAGTGTGGTCACTACATTCAGTGTGTGCTCTCTTCCAAGAGCATAATTCATTTTGCTCTGTAACAAAGCGGGCCCTAAAGATACATTCACTTGTAAATTGCCTTATATTAAGGACTGATCATCAAGGAATCTTGTTTTTCATCCAAGGTGTCTATCTCCAAATCTGTGTGTTACTCCAAATCATCACCTCTCCCTCTCCCCTTTCCCTCTCCCTCTCTTCCTCTCCCCTCTCCCCTTTCCCTCTCCCTCTTCCTCTCTTCCTCCCTCTCTCCCTCTCTCCCTCTTTCCCTCTCTCCCTCTCTCCCTCTCTCCCTCTCTCCCTCTCTCCCTCTCTCCCTTTGTCCCTCTCCCTCTCCCTCTCTCAATCTCTGTCTGTTTCTCTGTTTTTCTGTCTCTGTCTGCCTCTCTGTTTCTCTGCCTGTCTCTCTCTGTCTCTCTCTACCTCTGTCTCTATCTGTTTCTGTCTGTCTCCTTCCTCCTTTCTCTCTCCCTTCTGTGTCTCCATCTCTGTTTCTTTGCATCTGCCTGTCTCATCTATCTCTGTCTTCCTCCCTCTCTCCTTCCTTCCTCCCCTTGCTCTTTCCCCTGTGATATAGGGAATTCACATTTAATGCCATATTCGTTGTGTCAGGTAAATATAACAGTTCCATAAAGCAGGGTAGAGTTAGGTACTGAAATACACTTTACAAAATTTCCCTTTACAGTGCACAATTTTCCTGAACAACACTTTGCTATCAAGAATGCATTGGACATCAAAAAACCCCAACTGTAACACAAACAAAAGGGGACATCTGTTAGGCAGACAACAGCAGGCTCCAGGCCTGATGAATTATTGTTGCCCAAAAAGCTCTCATGCTGAGTACCAGCTACTGGCTGTGTGTCTTTCCAAGGCTGGAGCCTTTGGTGGGCTCTGGGTGAGAGGTATCAGCAGGGCAAAGCAAATCCATCACTCTAATGTGGATCCAAATGTTCGCATCAACCCTGTGGGTCACTGTGCTGAGTCCCTAACAAGGATGACTTATGTCAGGCATTCCTGGAAGCCTCTGCTCTTGGCAGTAGGAACAGGCTCCTCTCGGAATATGAAATCCACTCCACAGCTAAGTTTTCCAGACTGACAAATGGAAGCTGGGCAGGAGGATTTCACCTCCCTTTGGGGTGTAATGTTTCCTTACATGTACTGGCAGCCCTCAGTACAATCTCATAACTCAGGGATCAGGCTGTTTTCAAATGATTCTGTGACTCAGAATCCTTTCTCTGGCAGCTCAGAGGAAACTGGAGGCAATGAATCCTACTGTGGGATGTTAATTACCATCAGTGGATCGCCAATGGCCAGGCAGCTAGGTTGACACCACATACATGGCTAGTTCTCACCAAAGTGAGTGTAGCATCTGTAGCACTTGGATGGATGCTGCAATCACTGGGGGCAGGGAGATGCTGTGCCTTTATCTTCAACATACTATCGGAACATTTGCATCATGTACAAAGAACAAGGCCACCATTTCATTTTTAGCTTGCCTGAATAAAGACAAGTCCTTGAGATAACCACCACCCTAGAGCCAGGCCATGTCCATGAGAGAAACCTTTTAAATTAAACCTTTTCCATAACACAAATTATGATTTGAAATGGGAGATAGAAGAATGTAAATAAAATATACATAATTCCATTAGGGTGTTTTACATCTCAGTTAGGAATTGAATTGGGAAGGGGTAGCAACATGGTTTAAAATCCTGAAACATGTAAGGAAGCATGCCAGATACAAAGAGAGATGCAGGACAGTAGCAAGCCTATGCATTTCAGAGCCTGCTGCTCAGTGGAGCATGGGATGTGTGTATAAAAGGCACATAAATAACATTGCTAGAAATAATTTATCTACAGATGTCGCGATTATAAAACATATCTTGATATCGTGTGTGTGTGTGCGTGCATTGTGTATGTATTGACGTGTAGATGGGGACATAGAAGAAAAATCACAACTTGGCTTAAGATGATTATAAAAGATTGTCCATAGCCAAAAGTTAATTTGAAATGGCTTTTTTTTTTTAATTTGTGGTGTTTTATATGAATATGTGGGTGAACAGTCCAGTGTTTATGTGTGCATTTGTGGGCATGCATGTGGGAGACCAGAAGTCAACAGATGACAGGTCTTCTTCAAGAGCTCTTTATTTTCTTGTGCTAGACAATGTCCTTCACTGGTCAGTACAGATGGCCTACTGACTGGCTCAGAAAGCACATCACTGAGCCCCAGATATCAGCCAGTCTCTGCTTCTCTCCGGAATATGTTTACATGTATGTACCACAGCACCCAGCTTTTCACGTGGCTGTCAAGAATCCTGCCTCAGATCTTTATGCTTGGGTAGCAAGCCCTTTGCTAATTGAGCCATCTCCCAAGAATCCATATCAGGTCATGGAAAATTAATCATAGAAAGAGAATCCCACTAAAGAATTTACACACTCAAAGAAGGAATTTGAAGAACTTTATAACTCAAGAAATTGATCATATCTAGACACATACATGTGTGATTGTGGGTGGTGGGGAGCTATGTCTATATGCACAGGAGTGACTCGGAACTTTATTTCCAAGCTGTACCTCTCATTTACAGAAACTCTCCAACTCACTGTGTCCCTATCTCAAACCACACTCCCTCTTTTCACCTCATGTGTATGTGTTCTGCCCTGCAAGTATGTTGTCAGACTCAGAGGTAGTCTTCAAGCCAGTGAACATCCTGAATGAAGTGGGTGCCAACAACGTGCCCATGAACATATGGGTTGTGGCACTGATACAAAAATGATGGGCATATTTCTGATATAAATGCCTACCCATCAACCACTCACAACCAAATTTAACCTTTTCATTAACTCATGACAACATATTACCCAGTCTGACTATTATTTGCTTTTTAAAATTTCATATTTTCGTAGCTTTTCCTTTCCAATTTACAAATATAGTCTTTAAATTTGCCATGTTGATCATTTTATTCCAAACTATAGCCTCACTTGAAGCCTTTGAACACATAGTTTCCATTTCTTAGCATGTTTTTTTTCTAATTCTTAGGAATTCTTATTGAATACCTTTCAATAGTAACTGTAGTTATTACCTTCTCTTTTGATAAAATTTTACCAACATAAATATTCATATTAGAGTCAATATTTTTCATATTATTCTTTGTATAATTTCATCATGACCCATAATACCATAATAAAATGAAATGTCTACCATCATAATAAAATAAAATGATTATACCATCATAATAAAATAAAATATTTATTGTCAACACATCTCAGATGAGTTTTGAATTTGAAGACATGTTTTGCTTTCATCTGCAGTCATAGAGCTCAGTAGAGTACAAAGCATACAGTAGGTATTTCATATACCTCCTCTGTACAGATGCATCAGTGAATATTCCATGACTTTTCCAAAATTTTCTATGGAGAAGCTAACTTTGTCTTTCTCACTCAAAATTCAGTCAAATGACTAGTCACTAAACCCTGAAATATTAAGACTGGGGTACTAATTCCCGGCAAGGATCTCTCTTTTCCAGCAGGATCACTCTTTTCCCTGCCCTTTTTGGTGGTTTATATTTCAGCAAGATTATGTCTTTGACTCCTCCAGTCAATGAAAATCCAGAGCAACTTTTTGATCTTCTTTTTGAGGGCAAGAAGGTAGGACGATGAACACAGGAGAGGTTACAAGGTGCTATAGGTCTGGAATTTGAATTGTCTTTCCATTTTTTTCCCTTCAACTTTATGTGAATGTTACAGAACACTGAATTTCTTAATAGAAAGGATGGATTTTCTGAGATGTAGCAAGAATTTGAAAAAGAGGTGTGAAAGGGAAAGACTACCAATGCTCTGATTTCTCTAAACTGCAATGGGCAAGCCTTTCTTCAAAATCTTGGTGCAGAGTCTTTCCCCATGCCTTTCATGGAGTTTCTCTGGGATTTAAATGTTTAAAAAACTATCTGCAGGTGGTAGACAGCTTAGGCAGTCATCACCATACATGCAGTATTGTCTGTTTCTTTTGCAATAATATTCAAATTTCAAAGACTATCTCAGACAGTTTTCAAACTCTTTCATAGTCTGGCTTGGGTTAAGCAAAAATTCTATGTGAACATTTTCAAGGATGGAAAACACTTTCTGTTTGTTTGTTGGTTTTGTTGTTATAGCTGAGGTATGGGATGCAGATGCAAAGATTGATGCTGCTGCAGCCATCCTAGATTAAGAGCAGAACCCACACCACACAGAGTACATGAAGACGTAGCAGATACTTCTGGGTCTCTGATATCAAGCAGCTATAATATTCTTCCCATATGGAATTCCACATAAAAAAAAGTATTTCTGAAATCTACCACTACTTTTTAATTTCCCTCTCTCATAGTCAAATCCAATTGTAACTAAATATGAACACCATGTGTACAGTAACTGTCACTTATACTATGCATCTCCTTTCCCATGGGTATCCACATCCCAAGATTTCTCAGGCTTTCTCTCACTAGTCTTGTTCATCTCACAGTTCAGTCTCAAAGCCATGTCCCTCTCTTTGCTAAGAGGTCCTCTGCTATTTTTCTCTATGTTTAATCTCTGTTCTTCTCCTCTGTGTCTTCCTTTGCCACAGTGGAATCTCTTCTAGCATGAAATACATTAACAACATGTGACTTCAGACTCAAGGGAGGGTTTGCTCAAAACTGCAAATAATCACATAGAGTTCTCTGTTCTGGTTGGAAAATGTGCTGTGAGCTAGTGCTATCATGTAGCAGGTGCCAAGTTGCACACTTTCCTATATGATCTCATTTCATCTTTACCATAACTTTGTGATATAGATATGCCCATTCCCAAGGCAAATATAAAAACCCTGAAGTTCATGGAGATTTAATTAATTGCTTATGTTTTCAGAACAAGCCACTGCCAGATGCAGGATATGAACCACATCTGTCTCTCTGATTCTGTAATGAATGGATTTCCCAGCACATCTTGTATCTCCAGTGTGTGTTTAAATGGCTTAAGAGGTACACATTTGAAATTTGTGAAAACCAGTCATCATGTTCTTTACCATAGAAGATAGTCCAACCTCTGGCTTCTCCAGCCTCTGTAAAATTACACTTACAGAACATCGAAGACAATACTTAATGTGACTTGGTTTCACGGGCTTTTATGTTGGATTACCCAGGACTTGAAGAAATACCAAGCCTTTCAGGATATTAGCAGGATTGGTATCAGTGCTGCAAGCTCAGACGCTATTGTCTTGGGGAAACATTCATATTTAGAACAATTTAACTGCTTAGGACTCCTTCTGAGAATCCAAGAAGAAAGCCCTCTTCTGTGTTTATAGTCTCCTTCTGTGTCAGGTCCAAGACTAGTGAAGAGCTGAGGTCAGTGTAAGAAGGACCCATTTCAAACCTAAAAATACAACCCAAGTCTAATTATAAGTGTAATTATAGCATGCTGTGTACATAAAATCTTAAAATGATGACATACCTAGTGTCTATGAATGGTAAGAGCTAGAACAGCACACAGATTAGTTTTTCTACTAGCTTAGGTGATATATATCTAACAGAGAGACAACCATGTGATAGTCACTAGTCCAATGGCTGGAGACACAGATGTCACTGAACCTCAAGACTAGGTGACAGATCTTCTTCTCCATCCTGTTCCTTCCTCTTTTTCTTCTTCTTCTTCTTCTTCATCCTTGTTCAAGGCACACTCCTGGATCTGCCGGTCCAGCTCAGTGAAGTTCTGTTCTGCGTCTGAGCTGCTGTCAGCACTGTAGTCAATCTCCTCCATGCAATATGGCTCATCATCTACCTCAGAAGTTCTGTTGCTGCTGTTGCTGCTGCTGCTACTGCACCTGTAGTTTATCTCCCCCAGCAAAGAGAAGAATGAGGGAGGAGAGGAAGGAAAAGCACACAGGGAAAGGGAAATAGACACAGGATGGAAGAAAATGGGAGGGGGAAGGAAAAGATAAGTTAGCCAGAAGGAGAAAGCTTACAATATGTAACAGGCAGGTAGCCAATCCCCATTCTGAGTTTTGCTGTAATTTATTCTTTGAAAATTTCTCACTACCCTGTTCAACTACTCCAAGACCCCCTACTATACCACACCCACCTCTTAACTCCTTATTCTCTTTTTCTTAATAACCCACTAAGACCAATTAGTGCTGCCTGTATGTGATGGGTTTGAGGCTGTCCTCTGAGCAATGGGAAATATAAGAGAGGCCATACTCCTCAAGAAAGCAGGCTCCTCCTCTCAAAACAGCCACCAACTTCCAGCAGATTCTCAACAAGAGCTGGGGAATCATGAAACCCTCTCTTGTCCATGCTATGATTTCAATACTCATTCCTCCCTTAAGTGGTTTTCACATTCAAACCCTTTTGTCCTCCATTCTTCTCTTGGGAGTTAGTAGGACATCATTCAAAATCCTTAGACTCCTTTCTTTCTCTGCTGACTAAATCTGCATTAATTTTCAATTGGTAAACTTCCACCTAAAATATGTAGATAGCCTGGCATATGCAGCACACAACCAGAAGGTTGTAATTGAATGTCTAAGAATGCTATTATATACTTTCCCAGGACAGAGTAGGATGGGATCAAGGTAGAGTGGACTACTAGACATAATAATCTTCATTCTACCAATTCACGCTGTGGATCTCACACAGCTCTCCTGCATCATGATGAATAGTTTATTGGAAACAGAAATTAATACAGATTGAAATTAATAAATGAGCATGCAAGTAAACAACATTTTATTTCTTCTATGCTTATACTTCTCCATTATTATTCCCCTCTCTCTAATTCATCAACAACTGAAGGATTAACAGGGGCTGAGCAGCAAAAGACAAGAGGAAGCGGCTGTGATGGGCCAAAGACTTTACTGCATATTGTGAACAGAGGGAATTTCCTCCCCAGGAGCCATATATCTCCCTCATTTGCATGAGATACCTGAAGACTTTCTAATCACTCCCTACTTAGGACTTAACCAATTAGGATTAGCAGCATGCTGGGTTTCTACTTTGTGATTTATAGAAGGCAAGCACTTCATAAATCAGGCAGTGCTGTTCATCCACCTGTGTCTCCATAAACAATGGAAATGGGTAATCAGTGGCATGGTTACACGTTAGCTCAGGAAATGAATCAGACCAGCTTCTTAATTGTTTACTGATGGACAGGAGCTCCCCTGTGCTCTGTGCATGCTATGACCCATACAGTGAAGGTCTGACGAGTCACAAATGGAGACAAGGGGAAAGAAATGCAAATCTTGTTTGCACAGTCTCATGGCATGAAATGGACTTTACAGTTTACAGACTGAATTGTCAGTCATAAAGTCATTGACTAAAGAAAAGTCAAAGCTACCTAGCAGTAGATAGACTCTGTTCAGCAAGAATCCTGAGTGTCTGAAACTCTCCTGCTATCTTCCTGGGTACTGTGGTGACAGTACATTCGAACTTCAAGAGCCTGATTTCAAATCCTGGCTATGGGACATTGGAGAGAACTCAGTTGATGAGGTGAGTTCTAGTGGAGAAGCACAATGATATTGTCTAGCAGTGTGCCTTGTGAGAGAATGTCAGTCAACAAATTTCAATTCCATTTCTCTGCCAAGGATGTTAAAAAGACACTAAAACACAGTACAGAAGAAAAGTCTGCATTTAAACACGTTGCTCCCCACCCACACTACTGCAGTAATTATTGGAGATAAATGGGTGCTGCTAGTAATCTCTCTAGGATGTGTGTCATTTCCAGATTTAGTACCTTGCAGCAACTCTCCATTGCTTCTAAATGGAATATGAACATCAGTAGGTTTAGTGACCTTTCAAAGGGGGTTCATTTTCAGAAGTAAACATGGTTAGTTTCCTCTAAAAAGGCCTGGCCTACTGGAAGAGTCTGCTTCAATCAAGCACAAAGTTGTGGCCTCCCACCAGAGTCTTGTTGATAAATTGATCATGTTATTATCCTTCACATACGTCAGACTTGAAGTCTCTCCAATATTTCACTCATTCAAGCAATTCCTTACATGTATAATCTTCTAAGCTCTCAACATCCAAGTAAATGATACATGTTCCATTAACATATCCATCCTAACTACAAAGAGACCATTTTGATAAAGTTTGCCTATACTGTAAAACCCCTCTCTATTAATCTCTGATAGTTACTGAATTTGTATTGAACCAGAACTTAGCTATTTAATTGCAATGTTCATGCCTTGACAAATTCATATCCATTTTATCCTACAGATTATCTAGAATGTGCGAGAACTCAGCAAAACAAAAAATTGCCAAACTACACTAGCAAGATTTTGCTGAAAGGACCCAGATATAGCTGTCTCTTGTGAGACTATGCCGGGGCCTAGCAAACACAGAAGTGGATGCTCACAGTCAGCTATTGGATGGATCACAGGGCTCCCAATGGAGAAGCTAGAGAAAGTACCCAAGGAGTTAAAGGGATATGCAACCCTATAGGGGGAACAACATGATGAACTAACCAGTACCCTGGAGCTCTTGTCTCTAGCTGCATATGTATCGAAAGATGGCCTAGTCGGCCATCAATGGAAAGAGAGGCCCATTGGACTTGCAAACTTTATATGCCCCAATACAGGGGAATGCCAGGGCCAAAAGAATGGGAATGGGTGGGTAGGGAAGGAGGGGGGGTATGGGGGACTTTTGGGATAGCATTGGAAATGTAATTGAGGAAAATATGTAATAAAAAAATATAAAAAAAAAAAGTTGCCAAACTGAACATGTATGTGACAGATATTTTGAAAAACCCTTTGCTACAGATAATTTTATTTAGTTATTTTCTTAATTGCTTTTTGAAAATTTCTGGTTTATAAAATTTTGTAGCTATTATATATGACACAATTATTATATCACTGGTTATTAATGATGTAAAAAAACAGATACAAGTTAAATTGTGCAATGAACTTTCTTAAATAGATAGACTTTTGGTGTTTTTCTTATATACACAAAAACAAATAGGTATGGCCAAATTTGCTAAAATAATCATTTTTCACCTATCCATAGCCCATAATGGCTTGGTGTAGATTTCAAAGATAAGCAACAGCAAGCCAACATTTTCTCACCAACATTTAGATGGCTAAACAAACCAAAGAGGATTTCTCAAAGGCAAGAAAATCGTATGTTAAAAAGCATATAAAATGGAAATCAGTTGGTCACAGGTAAAGTTATGCCAAGAAAAAAAAATGTAGCAGTGAATGCTTAAAATCTAGCATAGTGTGGTACATCATATTTTGAATCCCAGTAATTAGAAGACTAAAGCAGGAGGATTGCCATGAGTTTTAGTCATGTTTGGCTTGTAGAATGAGGAAAACCTACATAAAACATATAATAAAAAGTTTAATATCAAAAATATTAAATATAATTTACCACCTATAGCATATAGAACAGAAAGAAAAAAGTGATGCAGATCAAGTGGAAGAAAGAGGTAATTAAAATAAGGACAAGAGTTAATATAAGGGGAGAAAATTGAACATATGAAAGTAATGAGAAAGAGATGGCTATTTGGAAAAATAATTAAATATTGATGAAGAAGAAAATATCAGAAATAAACGATGTTCCAACACTATAGGTTCTCAGGGATCTGAAGGATAATAAAGAGTTTAAAAAAAAAAAACAGGAATGGGGGGACATCCTCTTGGAGACAGGAGGGAAGAGAAATGGGATGAGGAACTGTGTGAGGGCTGACTAGGGTAACAACTAGACTGTAAAAGAACGAGAAAGTAATTTAAAAACACAACAAATAACAACAACAAAATCTGTACACATGCAAACTTAGCACCTAGGAAATAATACAGATTAGTTCCTCAGACAATGAAAGAAAAAAATAAAAACAAAATACCCCCCAGAGTTCGTGTCTCTAGCTGCATATGTATCAGAAGATGGCCTAGTCGGCCATCATTGGAAAGAGAGGCCCATTGGTCTTGCAAACTTTATATGCCTCAGTACAGGGGAGCACCAGGGCCAAGAAGTGGGAGTGGGTGGGTAGGGAAGTGGTGGTGGTGGGGTATGGGGGACTTTTGGGATAGCATTGGAAATGTAAATGAAGAAAATACTTAATTTTTAAAAAAGAATTATACAAACAAAACAAAAAACCCAAATCTAAACCAAACAAAATAAACAAAAAACAAAAACAAAAACGAAAAACAACAGGTTACTTAGATGGAATGGATCATCCCAATGTCTCTAGGATTATTCAAAAAGTTAGATTTGTAATTCCAAACATCTTGATGAAGAAGTGCTTAGGCTCAGATATTTTCAATAGAGAAGTATGCAAAATGATTAAAGAAAAATAACAGTTCTGTACCATTTCTTCCAGAAAATAAGAGGGAATACTTTCTATTCGTCTATAAATCTAGTAACACAAAGATATCCAAAATAGGGATTGTAATCAGAAAGACAAGTGAAAAACACCATTCCTCATAAATAAAAATATGTTATTCTTTTTAAAACTTTGCATGTTGGATCCAGTATTTTACAGAATACTTATAAACCCTGACCACAGGAAGTCAAATCTTGGGAGTTAAATCTGGTTTAAAATTTAAAATTCAATAATTGTAATCCACTAAATCAATAGGATATTGTTCAAGAATCAAGACATCATATACATTTATTCAGAAAACAATTGATAAAATCTTATCTTCAGTAATGATAAAAAGGACATAATTATAAATAAAAAGATTTCCTCATATTAACAAAGAATATTACAAAACAAACTGTTGATGATGGACACAGTGGCTAAATGATGAACTGATTTTTCTGTTAAGACTAGGAAGAATAAAGTTATAGCATTTCATCATTGCTTTCTACTGGAAGCTTTGGTAAAGAACATAAGAGAAGAATGAAAAACATATGCACAGGTAAATCAGAAAAATATACTGTCCTTTTGGGAACATGTCAAAAATAATCAAAGCCCCAAACCTCCTCCAACTGTGGGTCAAGAAGACTGTGGACATGCAAAACTCAACTCCATTTCCACACAGTAACAAATCACTACATTAGCTATAATATATTCATCATTGAACAAAAATGAAGCACTTGGGTATTAATCTAACAAAGCAGATACCAGACACATGCCAGGGTTACATGCCCTAGAAACAGTCATAGGAAATGCTGACCACAGAATGGAAAGATATTTAAACAAGTGGACAAGGAGAAAGGGCTTCAAGAACTCACTGTCGTAAAGGCTGAAAACTGAGATTACTATATGGTTTACATGGAAAGGGAAAATGAACACAAAATATCTAAGATGATTTTGAAAACTATACCAAAGTGAGAATGGCCACTACATCATTCTTTGAATCAATGTTTGAAGGTAGGAAATCATATATAAGGGTAGCAATGGACTCAGTATGTAGTTAAGGTTACTCGAATTCACATTCTTGCAACATGTCCCCCACCCTATCCTCCAGGATGCTAGAATCACAGATATAAGCTATCATGCAAGGTTTATGTGGTGCTAGATAGCAGACTTGGGGCGTTGTGTATTTTCTGCAGGTGCTCTACCAACTGAGTTATAACCCCAGCTTACCATTGCAATTCAAGATATACATAGTGGCTGTTCATGACAATTCGGGATTGGAAGAGTGACAGACAAGACCAAAGAGGGCAGAGAACACAGATGTAGATGCACATGAATAAAGCCAATTGATTGCAATCTTACAAAAATGGAAGTTAGTGAATAGAAGAAAATTGCCTGTTTTCAAGTAACTGAATGCCTCGCGACAAAATGTAAATATAATCTTCCATAAATTTTATATTTTATACAAATTTAATTCAGAATGGATTTTAGGTTCAAACGTAAAATCCAAAGCTGCAATGTTTTCAGAGTATAAGTATCTAGAAAATGGTAAATGAAATGAGTCTAGACAAAGAATTCTTAGAAATAACATAAAATATGATCTGTAAAGGAAAAATAACTGATAGATTGGACTTCATCAGAAATAAAATTTTATCGTGTAAGAGCTCATTAAAAAGATGAAAAATACAATCTAATTACTGTGAGAAATTATTTTCAGAACACACATGTGATAAAGAAGTCACATTTAGAATTTGTAAAGGGCTCTCAGAAGGATTATAAAAATGTAGTTATGAAATATGTATATGGCATGAAGAAGATATATACGTATGTCATAAGATATTCATCAACAGCCATCATTAGGAAAAGACTATGATAAAGTGAAAATTAAGATTATTAAGAGAAAAATTAAAAATAGCCATTATATGAAATAACAAAGAGGAGTCAATTAGACTCCTAAAATATTGCTAGTAGGAATGTGAAGCTATTCTTGAATTTTTTTTTAAGTTTTCTTAAACACCGGAAGCACTTTCTTCATGAAGAAAAATGTGTACTTGTGGCAATCAATCAAGTTAAGTAAGTACTCATATTTATACAAGTTGCTTTTGGAAATTTTATTCAGTGTTGTTTTATTTCCCAAACTACAATTCCTTCAATTCCTTTGTAACTGATGAGGTGGGGAGGGGGCTTGCTTTCTTTCTCTTTCTTTCTTTCTTTCTTTCTTTCTTTCTTTCTTTCTTTCTTTCTTTCTTTTTTCTTTCTTTCTTTCTTTCTTTCTTTCTTTCTTTTTCTTTCTCTCTCTCTTTCTTTCCTTCCTTCCTTCCTTCCTTCCTTCCTTCCTTCCTTTAGGATTTTTTGTTTTGTTTTGATTTTTGTTTTTTTAAGAGTTTGTTTTCTTATGTGCCTCAGTTAGGGTTTCTATTGCTGCAACAAATCTTCAGGACCAAATATCAATTTGGGGAGGAAAGAGTTATTTCTAAACTGTAGTCCATCATTGAAGAAAGCCAGGAAAGGAACTAACAGAGGGCAGGATCCTGAAGTCAGGAGCTGATACAGAGCCCATGGAGGGATGCTGCTTACTGGATTGTTCATCATGGTTTGTTCAATATGCTTTCTAATCGAACTCAGGACCAGCATCCCAGGGATAGAACCAACCATAATGACACCACTCACATTGGTGTCAGAGGGTTCAGTAGGTGTTTTCAAAGTTCTAAAGGTTATACCCTTCTCAAAAAAAAAAAAAAAAAAAAACTGTCCTCAAAACAAATCCAAAAGCCATGAAGACTTTGGGAGAGGCATGACATAGCTCTTCTCCTTTTTTTTTCTCAAAAATTATCAGCTGCAGATGGATTTAGTGAGGATCAAAACACTTGACTTCAGTTATCCTTTACGAGCAACCTTAGCACCTTAATAGTCTCCATACTATTTGTACCAATCAGCACAACAGACGTGTTGGTAGTGCCCTCCCCTAACCCCCAGCACATAGTACTTTTACATTGATTTCTATCATCTCCTTTTTTGGTCTTTATCCAGAATATTTTGGACAGTATCAATCTTAAAGGTTAACAAAGTCATTGACAATCCTCTGTGGTACAGGGTGCAGGAGTTGAGCCAAATATAAGATGTATTTTGCTATTCACAAATGTTGGAATATGTCAATAACTCATGCATTTGAAAATATTTTAGGTTCTTTCACCCTTCACAGGAATAGAATTAAAAGAAAAATCTAAAATGCAGGAAATGCTTAACATCTGCTGAAAAACACCTCAGTTCTGTATGCAAATTTTCAAACTAATTTTGGTAGTTTGGGGATGGCTAAGTGCTACTGACTGCTGAAGGCTCTTCCGCTGTTTCAGAATGGTTGGGTGGCTTCTTGCAATCAGTCAGCTTAGCAGAAAGAGCCAAATCTTAGTTGAAATTATCCCTTTCGAAATGGAGAAGTTCCTAGACAGATACCAGGTACCAAAGTTGAATCAAGATCAGGTTAATGATCTAAACAGCCCTATATCCCCCAAAGAAATAGAAGCAGTCATTAATAGTCTCCCAACTAAAAAAAGCCCAGGACCAGATGGGTTTAGTGCAGAGTTCTATCAGACCTTCAAAGAAGATCTAATCCCAGTTCTTCACAAACTATTCCACAAAATAGAAACAGAAGGTACTCTACCCAACTCATTCTATGAAGCCACAATTACTCTGATACCTAAACCACAAAAAGACACAACAAAGATAGAAAACTTCAGACCAATATCCCTTATGAATATTGATGCAAAAATCCTCAATTAAGTTCTTGCTAACCGAATCCAAGAACACATCAAAACAATCATCCATCCTGACCAAGTAGGTTTCATCCCAGGGTTGCAGGGATGGTTCAATATACGGAAATCCATCAACGTAATCCAGTATATAAACAAACTCAAAGACAAAAACCACATGGTCATCTCGTTAGATGCGGAAAAAGCATTTGACAAGATCCAACACCCATTCATGATAAAAGTCTTGGAAAGATCAGGAATTCAAGGCCCATACCTAAACATGATAAAAGCAATCTACAGCAAACCAGTAGCCAACATCAAAGTAAATGGTGAGAAGCTTGAAGCAATCCCTCTAAAATCAGGGACTAGACAAGGCTGTCCACTTTCTCCATACCTATTCAACATTGTACTTGAAGTCCTAGCCAGAGCAATTCGACAACAAAAGGAGATCAAAGGGATACAAATTGGAAAAGATGAAGTCAAAATATCACTTTTTGCAGATGATATGATAGTATATATAAGTGACCCTAAAAATTCCACCAGAGAACTCCTAAGCCTGATAAACAGCTTCGGTGAAGTAGCTGGATATAAAATTAACTCAAACAAATCAATGGCCTTTCTCTACACAAAGAATAAACAGGCTGAGAAAGAAATTAGGGAAACAACACCCTTCTCAATAGTCACAAATAATATAAAATATCTTGGCGTGACTCTAACTAAGGAAGTGAAAGATCTGTATAATAAAAACTTCAAGTCTCTGAAGAAAGAAATTATAGAAGATCTCAGAAGATGGAAAGATCTCCCATGCTCATGGATTGGCAGGATCAACATTGTAAAAATGGCTATCTTGCCAAAAGCAATCTACAGATTCAATGCAATCCCCATCAAAATTCCAACTCAATTCTTCAATGAATTAGAAAGTGCAATCTGCAAATTCATCTGGAATAACAAAAAACCTAGGATAGCAAAAACTCTTCTCAAGGATAAAAGAACCTCTGGTGGAATCACCATGCCGGACCTAAAGCTTTACTACAGAGCAATTGTGATAAAAACTGCATGGTACTGGTATAGTGACAGACAAATAGACCAATGGAATAGAATTGAAGACCCAGAAATGAACCCACACACCTAAGGTCACTTGATCTTCGACAAGGGAGCTAAAAACATCCAGTGGAAGAAAGACAGCATTTTCAACAAATGGTGCTGGCACAACTGGTTGTTAACATGTAGAAGAATGCGAATCGATCCATTCCTATCTCCTTGTACTAAGGTCAAGTCTAAGTGGATCAAGGAACTTCACATAAAACCAGAGACACTGAAACTTATAGAGGAGAAAGTGGGGAAAAGCCTTGAAGATATGGGCACAGGGGAAAAATTCCTGAATAGAACAGTAATGGCTTGTGCTGTAAGATCGAGAATTGACAAGTGGGACCTCATGAAACTGCAAAGCTTCTGCAAGGCTAAAGACACCATCAATAAGACAAAAAAACCACCAACAGATTGGGGAAGGATCTTCACCTATCCTAAATCAGATAAGGGACTAATATCCAATATATATAAAGAACTCAAGAAGGTGGACTCCAGAAAGTCAAATAACCCCATTAAAAAATGGGGCTCAGAACTGAACAAAGAATTCTCACCTGAGGAATACCGAATGGCAGAGAAGCACCTGAAAAAATGTTCAACATCCTTAATCATCAGGGAAATGCAAATCAAAACAACCCTGAGATTCCACCTCACACCAGTCAGAATGGCTAAGATCAAAAATTCAGGTGACAGCAGATGCTGGCGAGGATGTGGAGAAAGAGGAACACTCCTCCATTGTTGGTGGGATTACAAGCTTGTACAACCACTCTGGAAATCAGTCTGGCGGTTCCTCAGAAAATTGGACATAGTACTACCGGAGGATCCAGCAATACCTCTCCTGGGCATATATCCAGAAGATGTCCCAACCGGTAAAAAGGACACATGCTCCACTATGTTCATAGCAGCCCTATTTATAATAGCCAGAAGCTGGAAAGAACCCAGATGTACCTCAACAGAGGAATGGATACAGAAATTATGGTACATTTACACAATGGATTACTACTCAGCTATTAAAAAGAATGAATTTATGAAATTCCTAGCCAAATGGATGGACCTGGAGGGCATCATCTTGAGTGAAGTAACACAATCACAAAAGAACTCACACAATATGTATTCACTGATAAGTGGATATTAGCCCAAAACTTAGGATACCCAAGATATAAGATACAATTTGCTAAACGCATGAAACTCAAGAAGAATGAAGACCAAAGTGTGGACACTATGCCCCTTCTTAGAATTGGGAACAAAACACCCAGGGAAGGAGTTACAGAGACAAAGTTGTAGCTGTGATGAAAGGATGGACCATTTAGAGACTGCCGTATCCAGGGATCCATCCCATAAGCAGCTTCTAAACGCGGACACCATTGCATACACTAGGAAGATTTTGCTGAAAGGACCCAAATATAGCTGTCTCTTGTGAGACGATGCTGGGGCCTAGCAAACACAGGAGTGGATGTTCACAGTCAGCTATTGGATGTATCACAGGGCTCCCAATGGAGAAGCTAGAGAAAGTACCCAAGGAGCTAAAGGGATCTGCAACCCTATTGTTGGAACAACATGATGTACTAACCAGAACCCCGGAGCTCTTGTCTCTAGCTGCATATGTATCGAAAGATGGCCTAGTCGGCCATCAATGGAAAGAGAGGCCCATTGGACTTGCAAACTTTATATGCCCCAATATAGGGGAATGCCAGGGCCAAAAGAATGGGAATGGGTGGGTAGGGAAGTGGGGGGCGCTATGGGGGACTTTTGGGATAGCATTGGAAATGTAATTGAGGAAAATATGTAATAAAAATATTAAAAATGAAAAAAAAAGAAATTATCCCTTTCAGTACCACCTTCAGACACTTTATTAGTGGATTTCATTTAAATAACTATTAATAATAGCACAAAGCATCATTGGTAGCAGCTAAATACTGATCAGTTGCAAAATTGCACATAACACTAAATAAGGGGTAAAAATGACTCAAAGAAGTTACCTGAAGCATCATCCTGAGTGAGGTAACACAATCACAAAGGAACTCACACAATATGTACTCACTGATAAGTGGATATTAGCCCAAAACTTAGGATACCCAAGATATAAGATACAGTTTGCTAAACACATGAAACTCAAGAAGAATGAAGACTGAAGTGTGGACACTATGCCCCTCCTCAGAATTGGGAACAGAACACCCATGGAAGGAGTTACAGAGACAAACTTTGGGGCTGTGACGAAAGGATGGACCATCTAGAGACTGCCATATCCAGAGATCCATCCCATGATCAGCATCCAAGCGCTGACACCATTGCATTCACTAGCAAGATTTTGCTGAAAGGACCCAGATATAGCTGTCTCTTGTGAGACTATGCTGGGGCCTAGCAAACACAGAAGTGGATGCTCACAGTCAGATAGTGAATGGATCACAGGGCCCCCAATGGAGGAGCTAGAGAAAGTACCCAAGGAGCTGAAGGGATCCGCAACCCTTTGGGTGGAACAACATTATGAACTAACCAGTACCCCTGAGCTCTTGTCTCTAGCTGCATATGTATCAAAAGATGGCCTAGTCGGCCATCACTGGAAAGAGAGGCCCATTGGACATGTAAACTTTATATGCCCCAGTACAGGGGAATGCCAGGGCCAAAAAAATGGGAATGGGTGGGTAGGGAAGTAGTGGGGAGGGTATGGGGGACTTTTGGGATAGCATTGGAAATGTAATTGAGGAAAAGATGTAATAAAAAAGAAAAAAAAAAAGAAGTTACCTGAAATTTTCCAGCAGTTTCCTAATAGTTAAGGTGAAAAATCATAATATAAGCATTCTCCCTGTATCTAGTGTTTCCTGAAGATACTAAATATCTAGATTTCCAATTCTCTTATGTATTTAAAATAAAGCAAGGGGTCTGCATATAACCTATGCATATATTTCCATATATTTCAAATCATCTCATAATTACTTATAATTAATATCATGTAAATGATATGTAAATAGTTGTTGCAGTATGTTTTACAGAGAACAATGACAAGAAAAAAAAACTGTATGTGCCTAGTACCTATTCAATATAATATAGTTTTACACAGATTCTGGTTGAAAGCAGGATGACCAGTTTTATTTACCATGAAGTAATATGGTAAGAGTTAGGTACGACAATACCATTAAAGTGTTATGACAAGTTTTAAATGAGTAGAGAAGAATGCACAACATTCAGAACAAAACTAAACCAAAAAAAGTCTTCAGTATTTCTGTACTTTCTTGGTAGAGACAATAGTTACATGACTTTCCAACTTGGCCTTTTAACAGCAAGAGTCTAACAAAATTAACATTATCACCACTCATATTACATTGTGATGCATAACTAATTATTTCATATCCTGACAGGAAAGACCTCTCTCAGCCTTTAGAAAACATGGTGCCATCTACACTGAATGTCCTTGTTCCCGCTCTCCTGACTCTTATCACTAGCAATCGAATTTAACCCATAAAGTTCAACTCATAAAGCACTTGATGGCTTGATCCATTCATGTCATTATTCTCTCTCTCTCTCTTTCTCTCTCTCTCTTCCCCCCCCCATCCTGAGTTTTGGACTATCATATAAAATTTGCAGGTCTCTTTGTTTTTATCTATGCAGGTTTTTTCCCCCTAACATTGGCCAGTAGATAACTGAGCACTGAGAAGACAATTCACAGCCTGCTCCTCTGATGTAGGCTTTTCCTTCTAAGCAATAGGCCATTCTTTACTTAAGTAAGGATTCTCCTCTTACTTTGCAAAGAAGAGTGCAAGTCTCCACCCATTAGCAGCCAATAGAATAGCAGCCAATGTTGCCAAATGCTCTCTGTCTGAGCAGTATATTTCAGAATGAGAATCACTGGTAAAAGTGATAAGTTGTGAAAAAGTTTGTCAGTAGGGGTGTGACAAGGAGAAACATACTTTTGTAAGGTTTTTGTGTGAAATGAAGGTACAATGATTAAAGACAACCTTGATTAAATATTGCATTGCTAGAGGAAAAAATACCTAAGAATAAAATTCTGATCCGCAAAAAGATAAAAGAAAACATCAATCATGATGAAGAGACAATCAGTGAAGTTGTCAATTTCCTACAATTAAACTGGACACTTAATTCAATCAAAATACCAATGGTCACCACCATATGTAATAGAATAATTATGAAACATCACAGCAATCAAATTAAATTCAACCTCAAGGGTCACTTGTCAAAGCAACAATAGTAATTTTCCCTGAGTATTAAATTTAATAAAAAATTTCAAATAAAACTAGGGTAGTTGGGGCTGATAAGACAGTTTAGCAGATAAAGGTTCTTGCTGCCAGTCTGACAACCCCAGCCAGAACCCTGGGACCAGCAGGTATGGGAGAATTGACTCACACAGGCTATCCTTTGATGTTCACATGTGAACTTTACACACAGAACAAATAAATTTAATAATTGTTTTTAAAGCACGGAATGTTTAAATGTAGAAGAATCATAACTATTATTTCAAATGCCATGATCATGTTTTTTTCAAATGATTAAAAGAACATTTTAGAACAACAAAAGATGACCTAGATAACTACACACGTGTGAGGGAGTATGGGTGTATACTGTTGATACTTGAAAATGAGCTAGTTAAGATATTCTTAAAAGAGTTTATTCATAACACAGCCAATACATATAGATTATTTAGTGGCCCTGTAGCACTGGCCCATATGATGGCATGGATTGGGAGAGATGCCCTTACCACCGCCATATCACCCACCTACGTCAAGCAGGCAAGATGACTATAGGATCATGAAAACTGAAGAGCGTTTGCAGCCCAGCACCTGCTGCAGACATTGGGAGAGTACGTTATGCACCTCACCTGGGCAATATAGTAGACCTGGCCCAGGTGGCTTGGTTGTAGGTAAGTTGGTCCAGATGGCATGAGAGCTGGTGATCTGGCTCTGATCCTTGCCTGCTGTGACATTGGAGAAGCTAGCCAGGAAAATGCTGCAGAGCTTTTCATGGTGGTGTGGCTGAACAGCATGGATACCACCCAGGCCCAGATCCAGGGCTTTGAGTTGGTCCACTACAACATCTATTCCTTCAATGAACTGCTGGAGTTTGGAAGGGGCTGGTCATACAGATCCAAATACATACAGGATCTCAAATACATACAGCAACAACTGGATATCTGAAGACTCCCAGTGAGGATCTAGGATTGATAGTGCAGCAAAAGCCTTGAATCAGAACGATGACTCATCACAATAAATATTTGCAAGAAAAGACATGTGGGAGAAAGGGCATACTGTGGGATACCCCGTGACACACTATAGATTCCACAATGAGATTTCTTTTATTTTTGTGGGGAGGTTATAAGGACAGAAGGTAGGTATGGGGGGGGACAGGAAATGTGTAGGATTGGGGTATAAGATGTGAAATTTACAAAGAATCCATAAAAAGTAAAATAAAAAAAAAAAACAGTCTGTTGGGGGGATTCATATTAGCTGGTGTATGCTGCCTGTCTGGTGGTCAAGTGTTTGAGAGATCTCGGGGGTCCAGATTAATTGAGACTGCTTGTCCTCCTACAGGATCTCCCTTCTTTTCAGCTTCTTTCACCCTTATCTAATTCAACAACAAAGGTCGGCTGCTTCTGTCTATTGGTTGGGTGCAAATATCTGCATCTGACTCTTTCAGCTGCTTGGGTCTTTTGGAGGGCAGCCATGATAGGTACCTTTTTGTGAGCACTCCATATACTTAGTAGTAGCGTCAGGCCTTGGGACCTCCCCTGGAGCTGGATCCCACTTTGGGCCTGTCACTGGAACTTCTTTTCCTCAAGCTCCTCTCCGTTTCCATCTGTCTTAGTCAGGGTTTTTATTCCTGGACAAAACATCATGACCAAGAAGCAAGTTGGGGAGGAAAGGGTTTATTCAGTTTACACTTTCACATTGCTGTTGATCAACAAAGGATGTCAGGACTGGAACTCAAGCAGGTCAGGAAGCAGGAGCTGTTGCAGAGGCCATGGAGGGATGTTACTTACTGGCTTGCTTCCCCTGGCTTGCTCAGCCTGCTCTCTTATAGAAGCTAAGACTACCAGCCCAGAGATGGTCCCACCCACAAGGGGCCTTTCCCCTTGATCACTAAGTGAGAAAATGCCTTACAGCTGGATCTCATGGAGGCATCTCCCCAACTGAAGCTCCTCTCTGTGATAACTCCAGCCTGTGTCAAGTTGACACCCAAAACCAGCCAGCACACCATCCATCCCTATAATTCTTTCAAGTAGGAGCAATTAGGGTCAGAGGTGTGACTGAGGGATGGCAACCCCATTGCACTTGTTGTTCTGTCTTCCTGCTGGAGGTGGGCTCTATAAGTTCTCTCTCCCTTACACCAGTTTTTGATTGGGTTGGTTGGTTTTGGGGTGATTCACTTTGTATATTTTGGGTATTAGCCCTCTATCAGATGTAGGGTTAGGGAAGATTTTTTTTTCCCAATCTGTTGGTTGCCAATTTGTCTTGTTGACTATGTCCTTTGCCTTACAAAAGCTTTCCAGTTTCATGAAGTCCCCTTTATCAACTCTTGATCTTAGAGCATGAACCAGTAGAGTTCTGTTTAGGAAATTTCCCCCTATGCCAATGAATTCAAGGCTTTTCCCTATTTTTCCTTCTATTAAATTCTGTGTATCTGGTTTTATGTTAAGTTCCTTGATCCACTTGGACTTGAGCTTCGTACAAGGTGACAAATATGGTTCTATTTTCATTCTTCTACATACAGACATCCAGTTAGACCCGCAGTATTTATTGAAGATGCTTTCTTTTTTCCATTGTATATTTTTGGTGTCTTTTTCAAAGGTCAAGTGACTGTAAGTGTGTGGTTTTATTTCTGGGTCTTCAATTCTATTCCATTGATCAATGTGTCTGTCTCTATACCAATACCATGCAGTTTTTAATCACTATTGCTCTGTAGTAAATCTTGAGGTCAGGGAAGGTAATTCCTTCAGCTGTTCTTTTATTGTTATGAATTTTTTTCACTATTCTGATTTGTTTGCCTTTCCAGATGAATTTGAGAATTGCTCTTTCCATGTCTTTGAAGAACTGTGTTGGGATTTTGATGGGGGTTGCATTGAATCTATATATTGACTTTGGTAGGATGGCCATGTTTACTATGTTAATTCTGCCAATCCATGTGCATGGGAGATCTCTTCATTTTCTGAAATATTCTTAAATTTCTTTTTTGAGAGACTTGAAGTTATTGTCATGTGGGTCTTTCACTTGTTTGGTTAGAGTTACCCCGAGGTATTTTATATTATTTGTGGGTATTATGAAGGGAGTTTTGTGATATCTAACCATGAGCATAGCATGGCATCATTGCATGGGGCTGGTGTGACATCAACCAGCCAAGGGAAATTAGCAAGTTATATGGAAACATTTCGCCCCAGTCAGAGAGTCTGCTGAGATGAGAACACCCAGGTGAAGACATGTGGTCTGCTGGTGCCCCACATAGCATTGGAACTTGCCGTTCTTTTTAATATTTTCCACAACAGGTGTATGAGGTGGGGTGCTTGTGGAGAGGGGACCTGAAAGGGGAGCAACACTTGAAATGTAAATTAATAAAATAATTAATAAAAATAAATAAATAAATTTTAAAAGCAAGTGAAGTAAATAGAATTAGAATTTAAATATTGTGTGGAAATGTTAGACATGAAAGTGAAAGTTAGCTATGGTAAAATACACAATTCAAAGATAAACAAATGCCTGATTCAGTGCAAAGTACAGTCTTCCACATTTACCAATCCGCTCACCTATGCAACTCTGAGCCTTCTGTCTGTTCACCAGTCTGTCTGGATCTCAGAGAGGTATATGTGAAAAGTTCATGCCAGGTGAAAACAGGAAGGAGGTTTGCATGAAAACATAAAAGTATGGCTTCCAAAGTGAAGAACTCTAACCAAGCAACTGTGCTGAGTAGCGAACCTTGGTTTAACCTAAGGCCAGAAGGGCAAACAGTAAGGTATGACCACATTACTGTGTGACAATCAAGTTGTGTTACACAATAAAACTCACACAGGCTACAATCCCTCCAAATACAAGAGCCTGCTCATTTGTATTTGTTTGTTTGTTTGTTTGTTTTGCTTTTACTAAGGACTTGCAGATAGGCACAGGGATGAACTTGAGAACATTCAGGACACCAGAACTCATAGAACTCAGATTTCAGAAATGGAACGATATAGTCAGAAAAGTTTTGATGAGTACTCTTCTGGAGATAAAAGGAGGAAAATGTAGAAAAAATAAGAAGAGGAAATAAAGAGAGGAGGACTGGGATAGAAGGGAGAGACAGGGGACTGGAAAGGGAGTGGGGGGAAGGCTGCAGCCAGTGTTTTTCCCCAGAAACTATGCGGAGTAGCTGGACATATCCTGTAACCACTCTATCTAGTTTTTAAAATTTCCTATAAACAGAATCACTCAAATCTACCAAAATACAATATAAACATCTCTTGTACTCCTAGTTTTTCTCATGTGAACAGCAAAACTTGCACGTCATCTTGTTTTGCTATCTTCTCGGGAACCTCGGCAAGACTCTCCTTCCAGCCACCCACAGGTTCAAGCACTTAGTTTAACTGATCTTTAAAAAGTCACTTATTGATTTGTCTGAAGGCTGCCAGTGGCAGTAAGGAATTCTAAGCATGCTGATCTCTTGCTACTTGCAAGGGTATAAACATCACTGTCCTTGTGTGCTGGGCAGTGGCAGTGAGAAGTGCTAATAGGCATTTGGCTATCTCTACCTCATTACCTATTTGCTCATCCTAAATAGTCCTCCCTCCTTTTACATATATGGTATCTCCCTGATGTTAGTCTAGCATACCAGATACAAAGCACAGTCCCAATATCCAGAGAGAGACTGCCAAAGGCAACATTCTGTAAGGCTAAAAGCAGAGAAAAACATTTAAAGTGAAGCTACCAGCATTTTCATGGGTTTATCCTGTACTCTATCTCTCTGGAGCTTTGGACTTTGCTCCCTTAGTACAAAATGCATGTGGTAAACCAGGGTTATAGCATCTTCAACAGTATTTGAGTGCTAGCTATCTTCTGTCTCCTTTCCCTTTCTTTCCCTTTCCAAAGATTATAAAGTAAAAAAGAAATGATTAAATATGCTTGAGAATAATTAAAAGGAAATAATATGGTACAGAAATCTAAATGTAGTTCCAGAGAGAGAGAACATTTTAACACCTGGATGTAGAAGCTACATAGAGACAACATCTCCAAATGAATCTCATGTCTTCATTTTTCAAATGATTGTTTTGATGTCTTCTAGTCACACACCCAAAAGTTACTTTGGGTGGTGCTGAGGAGTCCTGTGACACAGGAGAACAGTATAAATAAACAACAAAGACAGGAACTTGGAACCAGTCACTCAACATGGGGTTTGCATGTTGGCTATAAGTACAAAGTGTAGAATAAGAATTTACCTTCTGTGAGCCTCACTGGATTAATCAATAAAATGGCAATCTTATTTCCCTTCATAAATTGAAAATCCAGAGGCAAATGTCACAGAACAAGACCTCACAGTGAGTTACCATTCTGGTTTGAATGTAAAATGTCCCCATCAGCTTGTGCATTTGAACATTTGGTGTCCAGCTGATTGTGCTGTCTGGGAAGGCTATGAATGTTTAGGATGGGGTTCCTCAACCTTCCTGATGCTGTGACACATTCTAACATAAAGTTCATCAGGCTGGGGTGATCACAAACCACAAAATAATTTTGTTGGCACTTCATAACTGCAATTTTGCAACTGTTATGAATCCTAATGTAAATATCTGATATGTAGGACATCTGATATGTGACCCATGAGTTGAGACCATCTGCTTTAGGAGGTGGAATTCACTATAAAAAGTGGTTCAGTGGGAGTCAGTTCTAAAGCTTTAACAGCCATGCTTCAGTCCCTCTCTGCACTGTGTATGGATACAATGTGATCAGCCGGCATCCAATACCAGACACCAAACATTTCTTTTCTATGGTCTTGCATTCCCTGTTGAGAGAGAATAGGGTTCTCTGGAACTGTAAGCCAACATAAACTTTATCTCTGATAAGCCTCCTCTACTAGGGTATTTTTATCAGAGCAACTCAAAGGTAATTAAGACAGTTCTTGCCCTTTCTCTCCTCTCCTCTCCTCTCCTCTCCACTACAACTGGAAAAATAAGTAGAAAAAAATAATCTTATCCTGGTAAGTACGTCATCTTCCTGCTTAAACGTCAACCTATGGATGCAGCTTTCCAGAGTCTCCAGGCAAAGTCACTAAGAACTCTCTATCACTTGCAATTCCTCCAAGCCAGCCTGTACAGCAATTTGCAACTTTATGATGTGATAAATAGAATTTCTTTGTTTGGATTTTTCATTTACATATTTATTGAGATATGACGATCTTAATTAGTTCTGCTTTTTTGTTCTGTTTGTTTTCTTGGTTGGGGGAAAGACAACTTTCTATAGTGCAAAATAATTCTTCATGCTAACAGGGTGAACAAAACTCAGCCTGTGGCATTCCTTCATGTTGATGCTGCATAAAACTGCAGCTTTGTGGATTCCTTTTGCACTTATTTTCTCTTCAAACGAAAAGGTAATGCTCAAGTTTGGGTGTCTGCCAGGCCTTGAGAGACAACCACCTACAGAGAGGCAAGAGTGGAAGACTTTTAAAATTCCAGACACTCCTATTTAGCCAACATACTCTCCCCAGCTGCCTATCACCCAACTCCCTTCTGAGAATTCCGAAACCCCATTGCTTCTTGCTAATGAAATGCAACTGTGACTGCCCCTCAGCCTGTGTAAGACAGCAAAGGGCATCTCTGATTCCAACCTGAGAGTTCTAAGGTGAGGGGAGGCTTTAGACAGCTTGCCTGTATCATACTATCCCTCTTGTTTATCCTCTCTTTATCTCAGGATAAGAGCTATGGGGATGCTGTAGCTCCTCCAGGAGGCACTATCAATTTGCTGACAGTCTCCCACCATAAGCCTTTACCCTGAACAATTAGTACGGTTCCCCAGGGCTTTGTGTTTATCAGGTTCTTCACACCATCACCAAGTCTGCCACTAATTCAACACTTTCTAGAGAAAGTATCATTTCCTTGTTTTGTGTTTTAAAGTTAACTAAGTGAATGAGGTACTTCCTGTGCACAGAAGAAAGCTTCAGGCATGTTTAAGGAAAGGATGAGGAGCAAGCACAGTTAGTCACCTACCATGGCACTTGCATTCCTTTTTTTTTTTTCAATTTCTTTTTTTTAATTAGGTATTTTCTTCATTTACATTTCCAATGCTATCCCAAAAGTCCCCCATACCCTCCCCACCCCACCCACACACACACTCCTCTACCTCCCCACTCCCACTTCTTGGCCCTGGCATTCCCCTGTACTGAGGCATATAAAGTTTGCAAGACCAATGGGCCTCTCTTTCCAATGATGGCCGACTAGGCCATCTTCTGATACATATGCAGCTAGAGACACGCGCACCGGGCGGTGGAGGGTACTGGTTAGTTCATATTGTTGTTCCACCTATAGGGTATTTGCATTCCTTCTTAGTTCACTTAAAATATTAGCAAACAGGCTAGGCGTGGCACGCCTTTAATGCCAGCACTCAGGAGGCAGAGGCAGGTGAATTTCTGAGTTCAAGGCCAGCCTGATTTACAGAATGAGTTCCAGGACAGCCAGTGAAAGACCCACAACGTGAGGACTCCCCCACGTTCTGACTCAGGAGAGGCGACACCCCAAAATCACCCACAAGAAACGGTCTTGCTGCAACTGCAAGAGGATTTTTATTCGAGAGCGTTCTCGGGCCCATGGTCATACACCACGCAGGGGTAGAGGACCATGGCGCCCCGAGTAGCTGAGTAAGGGGGTATTTAAAGGAAGAAACCACAACTCAAGGAAGTGGGGAGGGCGTTGTTGGAAAAATACCAAAGATACCAGTTAAGAGTCATAAGGAAGTGTAAAGTCACAAGAGTCACAGAGAATACCTGGTAATTGTTTTGGTTAACTCTCAGTTTCTAAGAGCCCCTAACAATAGCACATTTGCATGGCAGTTTCCGGTGTTGGTCAGGGTGACTTTCTTTGAATGAACACTCTTTGAACTCAGGAAGCAGGTAGGTGGAGGAAGGAATGTCCCTATCAAGGTATGATTAGCATACCTTGGAGCAATGAGTCACAAAGGTTACATTCCCAAGCCTCGACCTAAAGGCCTAGAATTTTGTTACTTCTTCATTCCCCCCTTTTTTTTTTGTTAATAGTTCTAATCTTAGAACTAGACACTATCTTTTCTCTGACATATTTGATCCTTTAGGGCATAGTACTGTTGTCTCAAAACTAAAAGCCGCACTGCACTAATTCTTGTTCTAATAAAGGTGACTTGTCTATTTAACACACATGCACCTATAATTAAAAGCAGAAGCAAAATCAAAAGGGGTATCATAAAGGTAGAAAGTAGGGTGGTCAAGAGTACAAGATAAGGGCCTTTCCACCGGAGTCTCAAGGTTTTCTGTGCAGAGACGTCTAATGTAGCAGGTCTTCTTCTCTTGAGTAGGCCTTCTGGAGCTGCTTTTTTGCTCGCTGTCTCACTCACTGGAGCACCTTGAGCCTAGAGAACAAAGGCTGGGATAGCAGCATGTCAGCACTATGTACAGAGGCTATTTTTACCAGTGGAGGGGGCCCCCTGTAGAGTAATTCATAAGGGGGTCAGTCTAAACTGTCCAGGGGTGTTTCTAACCCTGAAGAGCAAAGGGTAGGAGAGCTATCCAATCATTAGCGCCAGTCTCTGTTGTCAATTTGGTAAGGGTCTCTTAATGGTTCTATTTATTTTCTCTACCTGTCCTGAGCTTTGGGCCTGTATGCACAATGTAACTTCTAACCGATCTCTAATATCTTGGCCAGTCCCTGATTTACCTGGGCAACAAAGGCAGATCTATTACCTTGGGAAGATTTCTTTTAGGATCTTCAGTCCCGGTAGGAAAAGCTTCTATCCATCTTGAAACGGTGTCTATAAACACTAACAAGTACTTGTTGCAATATCTAGCTGGCTTAATTTCTGTAAATTCTACCTCGTCATAGCACAGGCCTTGCAGCTTTTGACTATTTCTTCTGCCAAGTCAGAGAGTCCTGTAACATAGTAGTCAAAGGACCTAACCACACCTTTGAATTTCTTGGCCCCCAGGTGGGTCAAATAGTGTCCAAACTTGATAGTGCTCAGGGGTGTATCTAAAGCTGGTCTCTCTGATGTCATAATAATCTTTAGGCTCCTTGACTGCCAGGATCATTGCTCCTTGAGTCACCTGTTTGGCAGTTAGATCTGCTATCTGATTTTCTTTAGCCACAGCATCTTAGGTCTTTCTCTGCAGATGTCAACAGCCCTCTTTGTCTGTATATTGCTCCGTACAGTGGCAAAAGCATACCTGCTGTCATTGTTGACTTTCCTTTTGCCATTTATGGACCTTGTCTCAAAGTCACAAGTTCAGCTTTCTGGGCCGACGTCCCTTCAGGGAGGCTGCTGGCCTAGATCACTTGCTTTCTGTCCACCACTATACTGCTGTCCCCGCCTTCTGCTTACCTTTAACCTTGAGGCTGCTGTCATCAGTGTACCAGCTCGAACCCTCAGGCCAAGGCTGATCTGATCCTTCAGATCATTTCAGCGCAGTGGTGAGTAGGTGCAGTCTCACACAGTGGGACAGCAGGTGGAATGAAGCGAAGGTCACTCGTTCAGTCAACAAAAAGTTCTGATGTGTCACAGGAGCATTGGTAGTCATCCATCAGTCAGGGGGCTTTCAGATAATGCTTTCAAGAGCGTGGGATGCCATTACAGCCAGTTGCTGTCCCAGAGTGAGCTTATCAGCATCCTTGACAAGCAGATTATGGCAATAATAGCTTACAGGCAAGAAAACCACCCGCTGGCAACAGGGTGTAACTTCTTGGTTAGGTAAGCCACTGGCCTTTTTCAAAGTCCCAAAGTCTGAGCAAGAACTCCTCTGGCGACCCCTGATCTCTCTTCCACATAAAGAGTGAAAGGCTTGGTTAGGTCAGGCAAAGGCTGGCCATCAAGAGGGCCTTTTTAATTTTTTAAAGGCTTTCTGGCAATCCGGGATCCACAAAACACCTCCCCTTTCTTGGTTAGGGGGTACAACAAGGCAGCTAAGGTCGCCAACCCAGGTGTCTAGAGTCTGTAGAAGCCAGCAGTACCCAAGAATTTTCTTACTTGCCTTGGTGTAGTTAGCCACTACTTCCCGTCTCGAAGGGTGTCTCTCAAATAAGTAACTTCAGTTTGACACAGCTGAGCCTTTTTAGCTGAGGCTCGGTCTTCAGTTGCCCAGGTTTCCTGTCTAGATCCTGTCTTTTTCTTTCTCTCCTATCACTGTGGCCAAGATTCTAGTCAAATTTTTCTCTTGTCTATGATCCCTCCTGTTTTCTCTTTCTTCTGCCTCCCGCCTCTCTCTCTCTCACACACACACTTTCTCTGCCTCTTTCACTAGATTGCCTAACTGTCTCCCTCTTTTCTCTGAAGCTTCTTTCTGATATCGGGGGCCAACTGCCTTATGAAGGCCAGCCAGGCCACTGAGGCCTTCTGGGCTTCCGAGGTAAGATTAAAGGGAGTGAACTGCCTGAAGGCTTCCATAAGTCTTTCAAGGAACATTGAGGGAGGTTCGATCGGCCCCTGCATTACCTCTTACCTTAGCCAAATTAGTGGGCCCATCTTGAGGCACCTTGGAGACCAGAGCCTGGCGTTAGATTTTCAAGCTCTCCTTACCTTCAGCCATGTCGCAGTCGCAACTGGGGCGAGTCAAAAGGAATCCCATGTCGATCTCATTTTGTAGCTGTGTAGACCTCCGTTGGCTTCCGGGCCATTTTTCTAGCTTCTAACAGAATTCTCTCTCGCTCTTCGGTTGTTAAGAGCATCTGCAACAGCTGTTGATAATCATCTCAAGTAGGCTGATGAGAAAACATAAGGAACTCTACCAACCCTGTGAGGCGTTGGGGATCCTGAGAAAGGGGGTGGTTAGTTTTTCAGTTATAAATACCAACAGAGGAAAATGACCAGTACTGAAGGGTTTAAGGTTTGGGCGGGTCCACCAGAGTCCGCCCGGACTCTGTGCTCTGCAGTTCCATGTACCCGCAGCGGTCCGCCTCTCGACACCCCGAGGGGTTTAGGGTTCCCTGGGCAGCTGGGGTTGAGGCTGTGGATAAGGGGAAGGTTGTGGACTAGGCCACTCAGGAGGCTTCATAGATTTTGGAGGAGCCGAATTGGCTGGTGGCTGCGATTTGGGAGAAACCTTTAATTTCTCTTGTAACATAAGAGTACAACCACAATTTTGAGAAGCAAAACCCAATTTTAACAGTGAAAACAATCTAGTTTTTTTTTTTTTAAATGAACTCTAAAAACATTACTTGCTATAAATTTTGGCTGCCTGTTCCTGCACACAAACACAAGAAGGTGTAGCTGCCAATACTTCAAAAAGACACTACCCTAAATCTTATCTTTTATAAATCGGATTTCTAGGATAAGAATTACATAGAATATTACTCAATTTAGGCGTATCTTTAGAGACCTGTTCCCATGGATTGTCTCATGCTGCATGTTGTAGTTCTAAATTACTCTAACCCAGAGTTACCAGTTTTAAGTCAACTTTGTTACCAATGTTACAAATTTTTAATCATAACTAATAACTTATGAGCCACTAATCTATAACCAAGACATATAAAAACATATTTATACTTTTGAAACTATTTAGAAACAAAAATGAAATGGCCGCATACATTTGCTCATTTAAACCAAACAAAATTCTTAATTTTTCTAGCTGTAATTTCAAGAGAGGAGCACCTTGTCACCTGATGAATCTAATTATCACAAGCACAGAGATTTTTGTAGAACTTGAGAAGCTGCTGGTCCTTATAAGAGCAGCGTTTATAATCAGCTCCTAGCAGGGCTTCTCTAGCCACACTAGATTCCTAACTACAGGTGCAGGGCCCCAAAGACCAATTAATACTGTTTATTTTATTTTATTTTTTACCAAATTATCCCCAGATAGTCGGAGAGTACTGCTTTTCTCAAAACCCATTCTCTCACATCTCAGGTGTAAACTATCTCTAGTCAGGGTATAAAGCACCTATGAGAATTACCTTTGCTTTTCTAGATTTTCACATAGCTCTAAACACATACACAAAAACACATAAAACAGAAACCAACAGATCCAGACACATTCGACCCTTTCTTGTCCTCTACAAGCAGGCAAGAGAATTAGACGATTTTGGAGGGGGAAGCTTCCGCTTCAACAGAACTCGGTCCCTCTGACCGATCCGGAGACGGCCAGGCGTCCCTGGCTCTCCTTACCTCCCAGGGCGTCCCCCAGGGCCACAGCCTGTGGTCCTCCTAGCACGTCTGCCAACCACAGTCCTCCGGTCCTTACGGCCCAAAAGGACAGCTGCAAATACCGACCGCGGGCGCATTTCAGACCCCATCACCCCATCGTCTACAAACACCAGCATCCATTTCTACCTAGACGACCAAAACCAGAGAAGCACACTTGTTCCTCACTCTGCCAGGTGTAAAACCAAGGCACGAGGTGGGACTCGAACCCATGATCTCGCAACCCGAAAACCAAGACACAAATTTCACTCTGCCAGGTGTAAAACCAAGGCACGAGGTGGGACTCGAACCCACGATCTCGCAACCCGAAAACCAAGACACAAATTTAATAAACTCAGATGGATCCGAACTCAGACTTCGCCATGCTTCAGAAACATAGGACAAGACACAAACAACCCAACACAACAAGCACATGTTCCAATGTTCGTTTCAGAAAACAGACACTCAAAACAGAGACACCGGCCGGCACACACACAAGAGGGGATCCCCATACCTCCAAGTCGGTTCTCGGGTGTGAGGGGTGGTCGCGTTTCCCGGCCAACGCACCAAATGAAAGACCCACAACGTGAGGACTCCCCCACGTTCTGACTCAGGAGAGGCGACACCCCAAAATCACCCACAAGAAACGGTCTTGCTGCAACTGCAAGAGGATTTTTATTCGAGAGCGTTCTCGGGCCCATGGTCATACACCACGCAGGGGTAGAGGACCATGGCGCCCCGAGTAGCTGAGTAAGGGGGTATTTAAAGGAAGAAACCACAACTCAAGGAAGTGGGGAGGGCGTTGTTGGAAAAATACCAAAGATACCAGTTAAGAGTCATAAGGAAGTGTAAAGTCACAAGAGTCACAGAGAATACCTGGTAATTGTTTTGGTTAACTCTCAGTTTCTAAGAGCCCCTAACAATAGCACATTTGCATGGCAGTTTCCGGTGTTGGTCAGGGTGACTTTCTTTGAATGAACACTCTTTGAACTCAGGAAGCAGGTAGGTGGAGGAAGGAATGTCCCTATCAAGGTATGATTAGCATACCTTGGAGCAATGAGTCACAAAGGTTACATTCCCAAGCCTCGACCTAAAGGCCTAGAATTTTGTTACTTCTTCACCAGGACTACATAGAGAAACCCTGTCTCAAAAAAAAAAAAAAAGAAAGAAAGAAAGAAAGAAAGAAAGAAAGAAAGAAAGAAAGAAAGAAAGAAAGAAAGAAAAGAAAAGAAAAAAAAATAGCAAACAGGTCTGAGAACAGATGCCACTGTTCTTAAACCAGAATGAGAAAAGACCTTGGAGATTTAGACCGTATCTTTTTGGTATCTTGAAGCTACACATGGAGTAGAAGATGTATGATAATCAAATACTCCTGCAGTCTGTGATTCACTCAATGCACATTTATAGTTTACCTCACTGCAGGAAGAGCTATGATGAGACTCCCACTCAGGCAAAACAGAAGCCAGGGACTCTGTCATGTGATAGAAAGATGTAGTATGAATCAACTGTCAATCTCACATGGAATGTCATGAAAGTAATTGCCATCCTTCTTCCTGCACAACTGCTCCCCAGAAGGTCTTAGGAAGTGTGACCCAAATTATTCATTGAAACAGAAGACAGAAGAAGAGAGCAGATGACGAGTTAATGAGAAATATGTGAGAATAAGACTGGAGGAAAGACAAAGACAGAGACAGAGACAGACAGAGAGCTTGCAAGGTGTTTAAAGTGACCTGTTCAAGGTGGGCGGTGGTGGTACACACCTTTAATCCCAGCACTTGGGAGGTAGAGCCAGGCAGATTTTTGAGTTCGAGGCAAGCCTGGTCTACAAAGTGAGTTCCAGTACAGCCAGGACTACACAGAGAAACCCTGTCTTGAAAAAAAAAACCTATATATATATATATATATATATATATATATATATATATATATAGAGAGAGAGAGAGAGAGAGAGAGAGAGACCTGTTCAACTTGTTTCTCAGCATGGACATTTTTTATTTTCAGAATGGTAGAATTTAATGGCCTGAAAGAGAGGTACTTAAAAGGCTGGTGCACTGTAATGATAGTTAATAGGTCAATATCTAGCAACTGTAGAGAGAATTGTTTCCAATTTTTTTTATTTTGAAATTAGAATTGTATCATTTCTCTCTTCCATTCCACCCTTAGCCCTCCTTCATTTCCTTTCTTGCTTTCTTTCAAAACCATAGCCTCTTTTTTCTTGTTATATGTGCTTGTAACACATCTATATGTGTCAATATTCCTAATTATAATCTGCACAGTCTCAATCATGTTTTTCTTATGCATGATTTTAGGGCTGACTTTTGAGTTTTGGAAAGACAGCTGATATGTTTTTCCCTGGAAAAGGCTGCTGAGAAAACATATTTGAATGTCAGACAATACATTGAAGTTTCAGCAGAGAATTTTTAAATGATTTATCTAATATAATTGATAAAGCTCCTCTGTGCTAAGCCACATCCATTTGCTTTATTGTTTGCTTAAACTTGGTGTCACAATAGATCTAGGCTCTAGATTCTTACTATTCTAGTTACCATGAGAAAAGGCAGCCATTTCCAATGCTTGGTTTGTACTGTTCTCCTTGTGTTTTCTTTTGAAATGTTTCCAGATCCAATCTATGGATAATTGTGGGTGGTTGACACTGTAGCATCACTGAATGCATCTGAGATATGTTGCCACTTTGTACATTTCTTGCAGCAGTGATTGAAATAAATGGCATGAGACATCCAAGCTGTGGATATGTCCAGTTGAACCACAGACCTGCAAAAATCATTATCTCTATACAATATACAAGGGAGCATTTTCCTGTCTGGAAAGAAATCAGAGCATCTGAGAAGAAGTAGATGTTGGCTGAAAGTATTTAGATATGTGTTTAATTTGAAGTCTATCCTTCTATCCTAAGTGGCTTTGCCACTTCAGTTTTATATTAGAAGGATTTTCCTTTTTAATACATTTTAAAACCATAAAGAAATAAACTTGGTCATGGGATATAAACGAAACAACATTTTAACATGGGTTATGTAAGAGGAATGATCAGGAATAGTTTATCAGCATAAAGAAAACACATTATGCAAGTTTAAAAACTAGACATGGGCTCTAATTCTGGACAGAGTGAAAATATAATTAATGTATATATTAATTCTCTGACTCCTAATTTTATTGGCAGCTCTCCTTAAGTGCCAGGCTGTAGTTACTTACTATGGATACCTCAATGTTATGAATATTTATTTTTCATTTTGTACCACATGTAAACACCATCTAGTGCTCTCAGCCAATAAACCTAAGCACTGCTCTGCATTTTTTTTCTTATAAATTGCCCAGATGGATTTGGTAATGGGTGGCTATCATCCCTCATTTGGAAAGCTGAGGCAGGATGATCAAGAGTTCAAGGTTTTACTCAGCTACATAGGGAGTTCAAGACCAATTGAGACTACATACAAGCCTACATCTAAAGAATTAAAAATAAATAATCATAATAAAAATGCTCATTCTCTAACTCCTTTGTAGATTTCTGTTTTGATATGTCTTTATGCTTTAATTAACAGTTTTGAATCACAATGATTCACAAAAAGTTTTGTAAATAATAGCCCTGGGGAAGGAAACACTGATGTAAGTGAACTGGTCATTTCAACTGAGTCTGACATCATCTTCCTGCTTAAACATCAACCTATGGATGCAGCTTTCCAGAGTCCAGTGCCATGGGCACATTTAAGCACAAGGATGTAGAGAATTGAAAATAAATACACGAGGTCAATTGCAAGCTCCTTGGAAAACTCTTACACTACATTTAGAGTCGCCTAACTATCCCTGGACCCCAGAAAATTCTATATTGCATCATGTGGTTTCCATTCTCTATCCTTAAAGTAGCAGTAGTGAGTGTTAAGTGTTAGATATAATTGTGGTTGACAGAATCTAAAGAGAATAGTTTGCACTCCAGCATTGATGTCATTATTAAAACAAAGGAGCATGATCAATTTTAAGTGTATATTTTATGTGGGCTTCTGAGGGGTTTAGTTTGGTTTGGTCGCACTGAGAAGAGCTTCTCTCCTGAATATTTAGTTTCTTTTTTCTTTCTTTTTTATTTATTAGGTATTTTCTTCATTTACATTTCCAATGCTATCCCAAAAGTCCCCCATACCCTTCCCCGCACTCCCCTACCCACCCACTCCTACTTCTTGGCCCTGGCATTCCCCTGTACTGAAGCATATAAAGTTTGCAAGACCAATGGGCTTCTCTTTCCAATGATGGCCGACTAGGCCATCTTCTGATACATATGCAGGTAGAGACACGAGCTCCGGGGGCGGGGGGAGGTACTGGTTAGTTCATATTGTTGTTCCACCTGTCGGGTTGCAGACCCCTTTAGCCCCTTGGGTGCTTTCTCTAGCTCCTCCATTGGGGGCCCTGTGTTCCATCCAATACCTGACTGTGAGCATCCACTTCTATGTTTGCTGGGCCTCGGCATAGCCTCACAAGAGACAGCTATATCTGGGTCCTTTCAGCAAAATCTTGCTAGTGTATGCAATGGTGTCAGCGTTTGGAAACTTAGAATACCCAAGATACAAGATACAATTTGCAAAACATATGAAACTCAAGAAGAACGAAGACCAAAGTGTGGACACTTTGCCCCTTCTTAGAATTGGGAACAAAACACCCATGGAAGAAGTTACAGAGACAAAGTTTGGAGCTGAGATGAAAGGATGGACCATCTAGAGACTGTCATACCCAGGGATCCATCTGTAATCAGCCTCCAAACGCTGACACCATTGCATACACTAGTACAATTTTACGGAATATTTAGTTTCTACCAGGAAGTCTGATACCATGTTAACAGGGAGCCTAGAAGCACATGAATGCTAACTAGGTCATTTCTGATCCAGTAGGAGAGGTGCAGAGCTGGAGCAGCATGACTCAGATGCTGTGATATCCTCCCCTGAATCCTAAGACTATAAGCTGGCCCACACAGGGTCAGTTATTACCTCTCCTCTGCTGTTCTCAGCAACCTAACTTGCTTCTTTGGGTCTATGCAAGAGTATTGAATCCAGATTTCTGAAGACCTGATATTCCCCCAAGATGTGCCCCCTTTCTCCTCCTTGGCACGCAGAGGCAGCGAGAGTGGTGAACGACTGTAACCCTAGCCACCTCTTCTTTGTTGTATTCCTTGTATCCTCCCCCCAGAGGGTTTGGAGTGAGTGAAAGACAAACTCAATTGTGTTGGGATTTATACACATCATTATGAATCTGCCTGTGTGTGGAGATCTCCTTATCCAAGCAGATCCCAGGGGGAGATCTATTTTCTCCCTTTCATTCTTTTCTCCATTCATTCTAACTCAGCTGGAAAATTTTGGAAGCACTTTGGGCTTCAGAAACTTCACTGTACCCTGAGAGATGTGTACCCTTAATTGAATGATCTAGGGCCTTAAAATATTTTGGTGCAGTTTGTAGAACAATCAAGAAATGAAAAGGGAACAGTGATTGTAAATGAGTGTGGGGGACTCATTGCCATAGGGACTATGTCTGCGCTAAGGACTTGAATGCCTTTCATTTGGATGGTATTCTCATTTTCACAAACACCTTCCCTTCAATAAACCCAGAATGCCTGTATGTATTAGCAGCCAATAACTAAACATGAGAACACAGAAAAAAATGCAGCTTGGGGAGCTACTTAGGCAATATGGGGGATGGGGGGTGGAGCAGGCACAGATTGAACAATAACACTGGTGAGCAAGACCTTTAGCTTTGGGTAGGGGATCATAAGTAGTTACTGCTTTAAACAAGGCACTTAAATCCTAAAAACTGAGACGTATGGTTCAAATGGTGGGAAGCTTGCTGAGAATCAGTGGCCGTTGAGTGTTCAGCTTTAACCATGACATTTATATCTCCTATATAGTCTACATTTCCACCTCCAAAGCTCAGGGAACATGAAAGAAGAGAGAAAGAAAGAACCAAATCCCCAGAGGATGGGAGAGTGCTATGAAATACTTTCTTTTAGATAGGACACAGTCACTGCATTTATGAATTCTCACCAACTGTGGTTACCTGAATAAGACCTACACAAAACTGGTCATGGGAAGGGGATGATGAAGCTCCCCATTCCCCCATGAGGAGTTCCTGGCAGTTATGATCTGTGAGAGAGAATCTTCACCACATGTTACCAGGATTATACTGCCTTGTACAGGCCCTAAGCAATTGGATCTAATAACCTGAGATTAAAACTTCAAAAGTCTTGAATAAAAAACACCTTGCTTCTTTATAATATGATTAACTCAGTTATTTTCTCACAGCAATGCAATGCTGATTAGCACAGATAGATGAGCAATGGAGAGAGAGAAAGAATGTTGTAGATGCAAAAAACCATTACATATTTATATCTTATTATGGTTGTTTAAATGACGTATTTTACAAAGCAGAATGCTAACATAAGCAGTTTCATTGAAGTTAAGCTATACTCTGTATCCTAAACATCCATAGGAAGGGAAGTCCTGTTGAAGTAGGTGTGAATATGAGCATGTTACAAACTTTGCTCCCCTTCTCCATCACTGACCTTAATAGAATTTTGCTTCTTAATCTTTTATTTTTGTGACTTGGAATTATATACCTACCGCCCCCCCCCCCAAATGAGCTTCTACAATCTGATATCTGTTTACTTTCTTCTGTGTGTGTTATTCTATCCTCTCCAACATAATCCTTCCATTAAAGTTAAGTCTGTCTCTCCTCTCCTCTCCCTTTGGGCCTCACTTATTCTCCAACTTGGCACACAAGGATTCTGCCTGGGATGCAATCCCTATTGTCAGGACTAATTGAAACCTCCCCTATGTCTTAAGATCAAGCCCAAACGTCATATGCTCCATAAAAGTACCAAATGATCTTGTGGTCTAGAAATAATTGCTCATCTGATTTTAGGACATTTTCTCAACTCCACTTCCCCTTAGAGATCAGAGATATGTTTTATGATACTGTGCATCCACCATAGATTTTATCCCTTGCCTTAAACATACAAATATTCAAAATGAATAACAAATACAAGCAAAGGAATACTGCATGTTTAAACTCACTAAAAACATACTCTGCCCACACATTAGGACAACTAAATATCTCTCTTGTTTTCTACTTGGCAAACACACAGAATTAAAAGTGGTGGGGGAATCCTTTGGAGAATTCATTTCTTAATTTTTTGAAACTGCAACAGTAACAAGCACTAGTCAGGGACATTTCTTTAAAAGATCATTTTCTACGACTAAGTTAATTGGCAATTTCACAGGAGTCTGTTTCCCTTGCCATGGGCACATATTTGTGTTCTGTTTTACTACACAGTCTATTTTATTTTATATTCTATTCTGCTTCTTCCTTCACAGCTACAAACAGTGTCGCTCAAATTGTATCAAGCTGTTTACAGTTATGGTAGAGAAAGCAAAGATGGATAGAAGTCCAAAATCTGCAGGATGGGCTAGATGTTTGAGAACCCACATGGAAATAAAAAAGAAAGAAAAAAATCAGTAGAGCTATTTAAAGACTATTTTTGTTATGTTGGGAACTGTCTTCCAAATTCTCTGTTTCCACTCAGGCTCTCAGGTTTCAGATAAAAGGATTTAGTGTTGCTATTGTTGCAGACTAAAAGAATTCTTTACACAGGCCTTTTTGTTGTAAGAACAAAAATCAAATCTCCTCACCTTCTCAAACACCAGGGGATTCAGAGGAGTTTACAGAGCAATGAATTTTGATCTCAGTTGTAGGAAGAAAACCAGTCTGGCTCTTGGATCCAGAGCATAGAGCCAGCTATGACACCACCTGTATTGACTCTGAAACAAATGCACAGTTTTCTAGATGTCTTGCTCTAGTTTAGTTAGAAGTAACACATTTGCTGCTACCTATAGGCTTTCTGTTTTATCAGGATGATTTTCCTTACAATGGGTGTAAGTGATTGTCAAACTGAGTGGCCAATGATCTGAGCTATATTAACACCTCTGCAAGAAATAACTGCATGAATGAAATACTAATGAAGCTGTCCTGCTTGGGAAACATTCTGTGAGATAGAGAGTGGCACTACTTTATGCCAAGTAGGCAGGTAATCAACATATGCCATTTTAAGAGATGCAAGATGTTTTGAAACAACAACTACATTGTATAATCTTATGGCCAGGAAATCTAGTCATTTTACAAGATGCCTCAGAAGAAGTTATTTGAACCCCCCCCCCTCCTCGAGGTTGTCTCTCTTAACCTCCATAATCCAATTTTAGTTTAGCTCACATTCAATTCTAAGGTAGTTTAATTAATGGGAAATGAACTGAGAGAATCAATTTTATTATAAACATGACCACTGCCCTTCATGGACAGTTAAATGGCACAGCTTGAACTGGGCTAATGAAGAACAGTATGGGCAAAAATAAATGTGAGCTTCATTTGCATATCCAAATATTAATGAATGCACGACAAATCTCTGTTTATAATAGTTAATGGCATACATAAGAGTAACCAAGAGTCAAAAAACCTAAATCTCACTAGAAGAGGAAGTGTGATTATTTATAGCAAAAAGTAAAATATATTATATGAAGCATAATAAAACATATAATGTCTATAATTATGAAGAAGTAAGTTAGTATCACTATGCAAATGTATGATAATCCACTGTAAGATTATATCAAAGTATATCATGTATTAAGTTGTTTTATGCATTATCTGTAATTATATTGTTATGCATCATAATTTATCCCAAGACTTTTTTGATGCAAATGAAGATAGCATTGTTAAAGAGATGCCTAAGCATTATCTGGTAGCATATGTTCTATTAGTTAGCTTTGTTCATTTCCTAATTACTGAACAACATAGCAACAGCAACAATAAGAAGCACAATAAAATCTATCTACTGTATTTCAGAGCTGCTGAGAGGCATTTGCTAGATACTTTAAATAAATTACCTCATTTAACTCAATGGCATTGTTTTGTATTGTGTCTTTAACTTTTGATTTGAAGATATAAATATTCTGATTCTTATTCATTATCATGTGTGCCTACACTATATAAAACCCTAACCCACTAACATTCACAGACTTAGTAGTTTCCTTATTCTATACAGTCATTCAAAAAAAATTGATCTCCTCTGGCAGTTTTCCTTAGTTTATTTCTCTATCCATTAATTTAGAAAACAAAACAGAAAGAGAGGCTCAAAAAGAATCTGTCATCTGCCACCACATGCTAGGGGCTCAAGGTATACAAGACACCAGAAAGACAGAAAAGTAGAGTTGGGGGCAGACAAGATCAGAGGCAGGTAACAGGTTTGCATTTCAGGGACTATTCTAGGAGGGTATTTGGCCTTGCATTTTGAGAGCTTAATAGGAAGTTGAAAAAGTCCTCCCCAAAAGCAAGTGAATTTTAACCATAAAAGAGAGGAAAGGGGATCTTGGGATAAAGAATAACATATGCATAGTCCTTGTACTATGGAAGATGGAAGTATGCACAGAGAATTGGCCTTTTCATGTTCTGGAAAACATGACCTGTATTGTCCTGGTGGGGCAGGAAAGTAAGGGAGAAGGTACCAGAGAGGAAGGAGCCAATGAGTCAAAGAAGGAAGCCAGGTTTTGTTTTATAGGTCATTTTATTCTGCATTTATGAAGAAGATGCTGAAGCACACTCTCTTTCATTAGTATGAGACATAATTATTTAAATATAACTTGCTAGAAATTAGATGTTCAATTTTAAAACATAATTAATTGGAGCAATGTATTAAATGATAATATTTGGCATCTATTAATGAGGATATAATTATATGTGTTATTTAAAAGCTTAGTGCAATACCAATATTTTCTCATAAAATGAAGTGAAGCATACTAACTAAAAAAAAAAAAAAAAGAATTCAAAAACTTGACTGAATTTATTTCGGCATCCACATCTCTTGTAATCACCGTTCAATTTCAAGAATCTGGTTAAAATTTTATCCATATTAGTTTAAGAAAAATCTAGTTACCTTTTCATAGAAATCCTATGTGTTAAAAGGCATGGCCTCTGGTCTGTGGCATAATTGGGAGATTGTGAGACATTTAATACATTGAATCTATTCAATGGATCTTGGATTACTTGTGTAGGTGGAATCTATTCAAAGGATCTTGGATTATTTGGAGAAAGCCATTATAATTATAAGTGATTATAGGATCTATATCCTTCCGTTTCCTCTCTGTGCTTCTCAGACTGGCCATGGTGTTCTGCCTTGCCAAAGACAGTAAATACAATAAACCACAAACAAAAAAATCAGTCCTGTGAGCCAAAATAAAACTTCTTTATTTTCAAGTTGATTATCTCAAACATTTTGTGATGGTGATTAAAAGCTAACAAGTACACTCTGCTTCTTAGGTGTGTGAAATCCAGCATATTCTTCCATAAGACTGCGTCATTGAATATATCACAGATGTGAATCAGAGAGTAGGGATAGGGTCAGCTTTACTGCCAAGCTCTGTAGCCAGGAAAGGGCTGGATGGTATTAATTACTTACACTTTGACTTCATAACTAGGTCTTTCTATGGAAAGGCTACTAGAGCCACAGTGTGGTGTAATATAGGAGAAATGAAGAAGAAAGGCAGAACATTCTTACTGTGCTAAGCATGAGAGCGTGCCTCTTTCCTAATGCACCAGCCATAAGGACTACTTTTGGAAGGTTTCTGAATTACTTCCAAACTGAAATAACAGAGAATTAAGTGGATATGGGAGACAGGAAAAGGAGAATCATCAAGAGGATGCTGGGAGTTCCACTAAAGAGACTGAGACCATTCTAGGAGACAAGGTAAGGTTACTCATAATGTAAGGGCTTTTGAAGGGATTTTCTTTATGTTTCCTTAGGGTGTAGATCTTGTGTGTAATTCCTCTTCAATCCAAAAAATGCTGTTTCAAAAAGAAACATTAAAAAAAAAAAGAAGTGACAAAGGCCAGACACCCAATATTTCAGCATGGAACACTGAACAGTTCTGGTGAGGGAAGAGGAAGATGGGATTTGCCTGCCTCCTTATGAACCATCCCCTCATGCATGTCAGTACAAGGTGCAGTTCCTCCTTTGGAGCATGTTTAATTAGCATCATCCAGGATATATATACATAAATACACACACACACACACATACACACACACACACAAATCTTCCTATACACATATTCCCATATATTCACATGTATCACATTCAGACACATATTGACATTATCCATTATCACACATATGAATATACCTTTATCTTCCCTATGCACATTAAGATGTATATAGAAACACACTCAAAGGAACATGCATGTACATCATATTGATCTTGCTCACATATATGATCACACCCATACTCAAACATACACAAATATATGCATGTACATACCTGCATTTGTACACAAATCATATCACATATTTATAGGACTATAAACACAGAAGTACATGTACATACAAGCACCCATACGTGAAGCTGTACACACACACACATAAACACCCTTGCATTTATGCAAATGCATACATATATAGGTATATGCTTGTTCAATATAGAAATACATAGCTATGCCTTTGTGCATATACACATGCATATCACCATAAATGCACACTCACCACCAACACCCTATGCACATATAAACACAGACATTCACAATAAGACTCTCACCTGTACCACACATGTACAGAGATTATGTCTATACTTCACATGCATACTTTCATAGTCACATGTGTCCACACATGGACAAATAAGACCTCCCAAGCTCTCCTCAAAAGACTTCAGACTGCTGCAATTCTGAAAACATTTCATTCTGCTGGCTGTCTTGGCCCTCTGGCACTCACAGTTGTTTCTCAATGTCTCCCTCCCTCCCCCCTCTCTCCTTCCATGCTCAGAGTGTTGAGGGTTTGCTCCATTTCTCCCTTTGTTTTGATAATTATGTAAGCAGTCCACACTAACCCTCTACATAAATGGCAATTCCAGGAGAAGGGTCCTCAGCTTTGACAATGAGGCTGTAAATGAGTGAATTTCTTACTTTATCTTTGAGCTTATCTTGGAATCCATTTTCCAGACTCACCTAGGAAATTCAGCAGGCTCTGGGGTTCTGTATCAGTTGTTACTTGAAAAAAGAGAGAATTTAAAAAAGAAAAAAGAAGCCCACTGAATCTTTCACTGTGGTTCCTCACTAGAGGATGCTCTGTGACCCATCAGTTACTACAGCTCCACTGGGGACAGATGTTAAAAAGAAGGCTGCTTCTGTTTTCCCAAGCACCCCCACATTGGCTGTTGATTTTCTTTCTCACAGGTTTCCAAGCAAAGTGAAATCTCATTTTGTTGCAAAATGGCAAGGCTTCATGGGTACCTGGCTTCCCTCCTCATGGAAAAGAGGATGTGGCTATCCCTCAGAGCCCTGGCACTGTGCCTATGGTCACCCCTGATAAGCACCCAGTAGCACATAACAAAGAACAGCTGCATGACTGGCCCTGGCAAAGCTCTTTCCCTGATGTGTTCCAAGAACACATGTTTGGGAGAAGCTAAACACAAAGAAAGGTAGAAAGATAGAATTTGTTCTGGCTGCCATGTATTAGTTAGTTTTCCTGAGTTCCTTGAGTAGTTACAATCTGTTATATCTGTACTTGATTTGTTCAGACTAAAATGGAGACTTTGCCATATTAGTGATATTAACAAGGGCAAGTTGCCTTATGGAGGCAGGAGGGTTTTATCTCCGGGGACCAAAACCGAACTCAGGCCACAACCCAGATGATCCTCTCTAGAAACTGGCTTCTATAGCAGCACACTTACTATGTGAAAGCTTCCCCCAATAAATGGCTATATGGTGTGACAAGTGGCTTCTGTACTGATCTACCTTGATCCCTAACCATCAGAGGAACTTCTATGCCAGGATTTTATGAATTCAAACACTTACATCAGCCCTATATGAACAGTAACTGACCACTGGGCCACTTGGATGAGTTTATTTGAAAATGAGATATTTTATTGCACAAGAAGATAGAGCCCTTACCTTTGAAGGATATTAGCCCAAAAACTTAGGATACCCAATATATAAGATACAATTTGTTAAACGCATGAAACTCAAGAAGAACGAAGACCAAAGTGTGGACACTGTGCCCCTTCTTGGAATTGGGAACAAAACACCCATGGAAAGAGTTACAGAGATAAAGTTTGGAGCTGTGAAGAAAGGATGGACCATCTAAAGACTGCCATATCCAGGGATCCATCCCATAATCAGCTTCCAAACGCTGACACCATTGCATACACTAGCAAGATTTTGCTGAAAGGACCCAGATATAGCTGTCTCTTGTGAGACAATGCCGTGGCCTAGCAAACACAGAAGTGGATGCTCACAGTCAGCTATTGGATGGATCACAGGGCCCCCAATGGAGGAGCTAGAGAAAGTACCCAAGGAGCTAAAGGGAACTGCAACCCCATAGGTGGATCATTATTATGAACTAACCAGTAAGTACCCCAGAGCTCTTGTCTCTAGCTGCATTTGTATCAAAAGATGGCCTAGTAGGCCATCACTGGAAAGAGAGGCCCATTGGACTTGCCAACTTTATATGCCCCAGTACAGGGGAATGCCAGGGCCAAGGGGTGGGGGTGGGTGGGTGGGGGACTGGGGGGGGGAGTATATTGGGGACTTTTTGGATAGCATTGGAAATGTAATTGAGGAAATTACCTAATTAAAAAAAAAAGAATGAAAGTCAGGAGGGATGGGTTGAGAATGTGGGAAGTTTTCCTCTTAGAAGGTGATTGGTTTAGGCTCAGTAAGAGGAGGAAGAGGAGGAGGAGGTGAGGGAATAAAAACAAGAGTATGAGGAGAAGGAGGAGGGGAATGACTAAGAAGAGGAGGAGGAGGAAGAGGAAGAAAAGGAGGAGGAGAAAGAGAAGAGAAGGAGGAGGAGGAAGAAGAGGATAGTGGTAATTGTGTGGAGGGGAGGGGGAGTGTTTTTAAAGTTTTGCTGGCTTCCCTGATGCACCTAATCCTCTTTAATCTTATTTCTCCCTTTAACCCACTCCTCTACAGTCTTCTACATGTCCCTTGTTTTCATGTTATAAATGGGAATTGCCTTGATTGATTAAAAAAAAAAAAAAAAGAGCCAGGCATGGTGGCACACACCTTTAATCCCAGCAGAGGCTGGTGGATTTCTGAGTTCGAGGCCAGCCTGGTCTACAAAGTGAGTTCCAGGACAGCCAGAGCTATAGAGAGAAGCCGTGTCTTGAAAAACAAAACAAAACAAAACAAAACAAAACAAAACAAAACAAAAGCTTGCAAAATGCCTTCTACTTTCTAGGGCCTTTGGCTACAAGTATCCTCATTCTTTTGTGTCTCTTTTATGCATCTCCAAGCCTCCTGGGTTCACTTGCTCCTGGTGCTGCTGTGAAAAGGAAGACCCTGGCTGCCATTCTCATGATACTCAATGACATTGACGCTTGCTATAGAGTTTGTGGGGGCACTGACACAGGTAAATGAAGAAGGTATACCAAGTTCATGAATTTGACAGGTAACATTTTCCTAGTGCCTATGGCAAAAGAGGAGGCATAGGAACACTTTCACAGTGGCTCCAAGACCAGTCTTGAAGCCTAATGGCAGACAGACTTGCAGGGTAACTAATGATTTTGCAAAATGGGGAGCAGGTGTTTTAATAAAGAGAAATATAGATAGAAGCAAATAAAGAATATAAAAGAGCATAGAAGTTATTAGAAAAAAAAAAGAACACTATAGGAACCAGGGGCAACTAAGTGCTAAGACACAGCAGCATTGGCCAATGAAGCAGAGGTCTGCTGGGAAGGAGGGCTGGCCTTGGGGACAAAAGAATGATTTCCCTTCCAGCAGGTGACAAGCAACCCAGGTCTGTCTGCAGGATGAGTTGGGCCAACTGGCTGCTCCTCTTTTTTTTTTTTTTAAATTGCATATTTTATTTATTTAGAGTTAAAATGTTATCCCCTTTCCTGGTTTCTCCACCTCAAAAGCCCTATTGGATTTCCCCTCTCCCTGCTTCTATGAGGGTGCTCCCCCACCCACCCAACCACCCACTCACACCTTGACATCCTGGCATTCCCCTACACTGGGGCATTGAGTCTTCACAGGATCTTTGGTGTACAGTTTTTTATACTTCTCCAAGCATGATCTGTGACTTCCTTTGGTCTATGGGTGGCACAGTTAGTTGAAGGCTTGCAGCAAACAAATAAATAAATAAACAAGGCAAAACAAAACAAAACAAAACAGAACAGAGCATCTGTCCTGAAAAAAGCCAGAAAGAAATATTCACTGACTCCTTGAAGATGTTGGCTATGCCCCTCTCAGAGAAAAACCCATGTCAAAAACGCATATGTTCATTTATTCACTGATTTTCAGAATGCAGGATCTGTCAGTGTGGAAAGTTTCCAAGTTACTGCCCTCCATGTGGAAATCAATTCTGGCATAGGAGGACATTTCCTGGTCAGAGAGAAAGGTAGTCTACCCTTCCTAGTATTCTCTGTTCATCGGAAACATCAAACAGAGCAGGACAGAAGTAAGAGTGTTCATAATACAAATGACTCCATTGCATAACATAGAAATGCGCTCTCTAAAATGTCTATGTGTTTTGGGCACTGAAGAGATGGCCCAGTAAGTAAAGAACTTGCCTTGAAAGTATAAGGTCCTGAGTTTGATCTCCAGCACCCAGGTAAAATCATAAACTTTGCCAGAGCTCGGAAATCAGAGCCAGACAAATTTCTGGGGTTTGGAATAAAACCATCCTGGGTTAATCAATGAGTCCCAGCCAGTGAGGGACCACATCTCACAAAAACAAGGTTGGTAGCCCTATGTTCTCTGCTGATACATGTATATGCGCATGGACTTGCTTGCACACATACATACCTACACATCAATCTTAGAGAATAAGAAAGTGAAGGGGAAAGGGCAGGCTGGTAAAGACAACACATCAGGTGGTAGGTGTGTTATTCTGTAATAAGTATTATTTACACAACCCAGAAAAGAAGTCAGAGAAATACGGTACATTAGATGGCCTTCAAGAGTCTTTGTGTATGGGTATCCCAATGACTGACACTATGGGGTTTGGATGGATGCTATGTGTCTTCCAGGCTTAGGGACTTCTCAAAGAGGATGAAAACTTATAGTTGCTCTTTGAGATACCTGAGCATCTTCCCTTTATTAGTAGACTTCACACCTTGTCACTTTCTACCTACCTCTCTATTGGTGGTTGCAGACACGACAGTTTCCATGGATCTTTCCACAAATCATACTGTACTCACAGGTCAAATAACTTTATCCCCAAGCCCCATCTCCAGGAAAAGCCCTGTCTAGATTCTGCCTGCACAGAACAACCTCTTTCATATAAAGCAATGCACCTGGGCTGGGCAACAGACTTGGTTCATTCCACTAAGTGTAGGCACTTTCTGGGCTACATACTTTTAAAAAATGGATACACGTGAGCACCTGCTATCCTCTCCACATCCAGCCTGAGGTAGGGGAGTGTTACTTGGACGTTTTTAATGGGTCTGCCATAAAGTGGAAGCCAGAATAAGAAGATAAAAGTAAGCTTCATTTGGCTTTTCAATGGAAGACACGATGATAGGCAGGACCTTGGTTATGCGGTTTGGCATATTTGAACAGAAATACATTTGGGAGCTGATAATAGACTCATATATTCTGTTATAGGCTTTAAAAGACTTCCTTGAGTCTGGTAGTGAGATGTGTGGGTGGAATTTCTTCGTCAATGCTTTCTCACAGCCCAGGAATGTGAAGTTAATATAATAATATGGATTAAGGCTGTAGCAGTGTTGTCATGACTGTTCTGCTAAGCATAGAACCAGCATAGAACTATAGGCACACAGTCACTTATTCTCGCTTCTCAAGAACACTGTAGAAATGAGGAGACCAAGACACATACTCACCTGTATAACATGTGGCTGGGCAACCAGAGGGACACTCCCACAGGAAAAGCATAGGGTGCTGTTTTTCTCATATCTGGAGCATCTTGTCTAAGCACAGCTGGGCAGTTACCTTTAGATTCCTGGCCCCATTCTGTGCAGCCCATGAGTGTGGCTCTGTCATTGTCTTCCAACCTTTACTTCCTAAGTCTTCGCTAGTCCCAGTTTTTGTTCAGACATCCCGAGTTGAGTCATAGAGGAGGTTAGTGGGATATGTTTCTCTGACCTGTCTGCTTTCTCATCTGCTTGAGCCCTGCTTCCTCCATTGCTGTCATTCATGTAGATTCCTACATAGCCTCTTGGTGGTTACTGGAAATTAATGTGACAACTCCCTGGAAAGCTAAAAGACTTAACTTTGAAGGCCAGATTCGATTCTGTCCAGCATTAACAATGGAGGATTTAATTACCCTTTAGGTAGGTTTTCTACACACACACACACACACACACACACACACTGGCATGTATACAACCCTTCACACAAATTAATGGATAATAAAATAAATGTAAAAATTAATTATCTTGAATAAAAACACTGACTTAGATCAAACAAGAGTAGATATGCATTCTTATAATTGATGACAAATTCAGAATGTTTCAGAAAACAAAACAAACTAAATGGCCTGTTTTAAATATCCTGTGATACGTTGTTAAAAGGATGCTTCAGGAGTCAAGGGACTACTTTGTTTCCTTGTTCACTAATTACTTCAGGGTCCCTATACATGTCCTGATGGTAAAGGATTGTTCACTTCAGAGGAAGTCAGGTCTCCTGGGGAGGTAAGGTTATAGCTCAGCCTTGACTCCCTAGTCCCCATTTCCCTGATCTCTACTCAGATGTTAAAGGCATCTCTCTTAGGAGTTACTTTCTGTTCTCAATTTTTAATCCAGCCTTTGAACATGGAGACCCAAACGCTGGAGTCAAGCCAAAAATTCAATATCCTAAACAATCATTAACTTTCTATAGAAAGCAAATCTATACGTCAGTACTGTGCTAGCATTGCATCTTTAACTTTGGCAGTAGCTTCAGGCCACCAAGCATTAATAAAACAAACTTGCACAAACAGATGCAATGTAGACACTACAGGGAAAGCTATAGGGTTCAGTGTTGATCCAGACCGCTGACATATCAGTTCATTTCACTACAGACTTCTGCATCAACATTAAAATGAAAAACCCTGGTTAGAGACCATGGCAAGAAAATTCTCTGGGCCTAAGGAAACCAGGCTCATTTTTCAATCAGATACCCAATTCAAGGTTGGGTATCATCTATAAGCTTGTTCAAATTTGTGAGACCCAGATTTTATTTATAGTGCTGGTGGCAGACCCTGATGAAGTACTTGCCCTGGGCAGGGTGTAAGAAAGCCTAAGATGGATTTCAGCCTCTTATTGCTATTAAAAGATTCTTAGCACTTAGTGGGAAGAGAAATTGTGAGATTTGTTCTCCCTGGTGTTCATTATTTAAATATCCACAAAAGACTAAGCCACACTTTCTTTGATTTTTGTTTGTTTGTTTTTGTTTTTCATTTTTCATGTGTTTTAAGTCCACAGTCCTGAACATGACCTCTTTGTTTCTTGAACTCTCAAACAGGAACTTTGCCACTCATCACAAAGGGCTATCCTAGGAGAGACTGGAGAGGTTACAAAGCTGAATATTATACTTAGAGAAGACAAACCCTCCAAAATGATATTTTTAAATTGTTGGATTATGGTCACTTTTCATATCCTAAAATTGTAGGAAGTAATGATGTGGCAAATGGATCTGAAAGTGACATATCATATATTGCCAAATGTAAACATGGAGATCTATTTATCAAACTGTGCCTCGAAATGCATATGTACATGTATATAAATTGGCCACTTCACAAATGTATAATATATGGGTTACTTTCAAAAACACCCATTCTGATGCTTTCCTCTAAGCCTAGGAGGGTACAAAGAATGTCCCCATTTTTGTGATTTTATTCATATATAATAGCTTCCCTGCCCTATTTGATACTAAGTGGTTTGATACTAAGCTGGTAGCTTACGTTTTCCAGCTTCTGCAGTAGGGACCCAGGCATAGCCTCTGACATCCTCTCCCTTCATATAGCCAAGGATCTGTACTCAAAATGAGAGCAACTCAGTCTAAGTGAGCCTTCAACGGCGCACGCGCACAAATCACATTGCAAGCCTGTGGCAGGCATTTTCACAACAGTTTTCACATAAGGAGATTAAAGTTGATATCATAATGTCATATTTTTCTAAAAATCCTTACTGTCTACTTTAGGTTTCTGATATTTTCCCCTTTTGTTTAAGTTCTTCGATGACAATCACCATGCCCTTTCGGATGGATTGGGAAATATCAGCCAAATTGTGATTTTTAACAATGGCATTTTATTTTAATGAAGCAGTACAGGTAACTGTCATTGAGCTTCAAAATGAACAAAGTGTGAGTCGGAAGTTCTGACCTGACCTCACCAGGTGTTGGTCAGGCGATAAGAAGCAAAGTACCCACTGCAGAGACTGGAAAACTGAGATCATAAGGATAAGTGATCCAAAGGCTGAATAAGCAACAGAGTCAAGACTTAAACCCAGGCCTTCCAGTTCTCCCTCTCTCTTCCACATCTGCTCATATTATCAGATAATAAAGATAATTGTATTTACAGTTACATTTTTCATTTCTTAGCATGATGGAGAAAAGAAACTTCCCCCCATGGAAAAGGTATCATTAGTCTATTTGAAGGGCTATTCCAAGATGTCATAAACTAGGTAGTTTATAAAGAACATACAGTTCTTAATGACTTGGAAGACTTGAGATCAAAACGGGTTGCTATCCATATCTCCAAATTATACATGAAAGCTTTCTGTGCCTGTTGGAGGAAAGAGCAAAGGACAGTTGTATACTCTGCTTTTTAAAGGCACCATGAAGTTTCAAGATAGTCACACCCTCAAGAATTAGTCACTTTCCAGATACCATTATTTGAAGATCAATATTTGAACACATACATTTTGGGGGTGGGGGACATAAACAGATGTCCCATAACAATGTGGGAAAGTTGACAATAATAAGCCTTTTGGGGTGGAGCTATTTCAAATACCTTTGAAAACGCTGTTCAAAAATGGATTCCTAAAAATTGAATTATCATCCCTTATAATCTTGTGGTACTCAATGGCAACTAGGCAGATTTCTAACTCCTTAATAGAATTCTGAGGATTTTATTCAAAAATCAACTCCTGCGGCCCAGTAGGGAAGCATGAAAGATCAACATGCCTTTGGTCTCAAACTGCTATTCCCAGAGTGCTTAGAATGAAAAGCAAAGATAAGGGTTTTCTCTGTCACTTTAAACAGGGAAAATTAATTGCTCCTGTGGAGATGAAAACTTTGCATTCAAAAAGAAGCCAGTGCAAAATGCTTTTTTTCCATCAGTCCCCACCTGTGGAGACCTAGGGTTTGGCAGCAAATTGGAACTTAAAGAATGTATTCACAAAGACAAACGCCAGATCCATCTCTAATTAGAAATGCTTCTTCTACAGACACTGAGGCTGAAGGCTGCTGATAGGCAGAGGGAATATAGCAAGCTGTATAGAATTTTCATGTTAGAGAGTTATTGTCTTCATATCTGTTCTGTATGTGCAACATGGTCGGACTACTGAACACTCTAGTGGTGAAATTTCAGTGAACAAGGCTTGCTGTTCATACAGTTATTGATTGACAACTGATATGGAAAGTAGGTCTGTCTACTTTTCTATTTTGTCTGCAATTAAGATAAACAGGCTTATGGTTCCCATAGCAACCACATGCTGTCTATAAACTCATGAATGGGGAGGACATGATCTAGGATTTAAAACATGGGCTGGAGTTGAACTTTTCTCAATGGAGTTGTTTTAGTCAAATATGAACATTAGTTTTGGTATTCTTGATTTTTATATAGTAAGAAATGAAAGGCTGCTGTCTTGTTTCATCCAAAAATATATTAAGGAGAACAATATATGAAGAGTTTGGGGAATTTCATAAGCAATATTTGTGATAAAATAAGTGATTAGCTTATCCTAGCAATTCAATCATTACCTTTATTATTTCTTTTTTTTTTTTTTTTTTTTTTTTTTTGACAGAGGGCCTGCAAAACACTGCACTGCACCACAGCTTTGGAATTTGCTGTTTGTATTTTAGATAGGACTCTGTTGATCAATATAAATAGGAGAAATCCATCTTAGCATCACAACCCATTTCCTCATCTAAATGAGGAATGGAGGGATGTGGCAATCACTGGGCTGTCAGTAGCATCAGGTGTGGAAATTTATAAGTGTTTCCTTATAAATAGAGTTTAAAGTTAAATATGTCATCTCATCATTATTCAGATCAATCAACCTAGATATTTCCCTAAGGAGTAATGTAGAAAGATAAAACACAAGTGTCCCAACTGTTAGTTTTTTATTTGAGGGGGTGTCTGAAGTTAATTATAGAAAGAATTTGGGGAGTCTGGATTATAGGCATTGAAGGAGGTCAGATCAGAATCAACCTTTGGAAGACGCCAAGTTGCCTTCACTCTGAGGCACTGAAACAGTTATATATCCATGAATTTAGTTAAGAGATGGGTGGTAGAGAGAGTGGATAGAAGGAGAAACTAGACCCCGAGAAGAGCAGGCATCTCCTATCACAGGATCCTGTGGAAGGATGGCAGAAGTAAAGAAAGGCTGATTTGTTAAATAAACAGCCTGAACAATATCACTAACAATGATTTATCACTAGCAATATTTCCATTTCTTATGGAAAGTTTAGAGATTCACTTGGACTTGTTTGATGGATAATGTATCTGAGTTTCCTATTGGTGTAGCCATCAGATTGACAGGTCAAGGTTAAAGTCTTGCTTTCTTTAATGGGGTGGTACCTGGATATTCTCTTTGATGTCCTGTGTCCTTTAGCTGAAAGATAGGTGTTGCTAAAGATCATGAACCATAGTGTTTTCATTTCTTTTACCATACCACAGACACAGGAGTTGGAAGAAGAGGAGGGGAAAGAGGAAGAAAGAGGACAGAGAGAGAAGGAGAAGAAAGAAAGAAAGAAGAAAGGGAAAGGACAGAGGTAAAGAAGAACTACAACAGCATTCCTAACTTGTTTTTGCCAACTGATAGCCTGGTTAAGTCACTTAGGAATGTCTAATTTAGTGAAAATTTCCTAACAGTGAAACCTTTCATATATTAAGAGTGGTAGTGGGAACAAGGTCTACATTATGATCCCTGCACAATTAGCTCCTGAGTTCCAAAAGCTACAAATTCTCTTTTCAAACCGATGGTAATAAAGGAGTCCATATTTTAGCTATAGACATAACTTAAACAGGAAACAAACCAATAAACAACAAAAAAAGCAAAACTTTGTTTGGAAATTTCCAGTGTTGTTTCTGTAGCCAACTGGGAAAATGGAAAGATCAGATCCAATACCAACTTTGATGAAATAGTAATCTCTGTATATCATCAGATGCATTCACTGCAGTGCAGACACCACCAGCATGCTAGTTTCTCCCCAAAGGGATCAGAGCCACAGTTACATTCTCTCTTTTCTTCATGGTTTCTCCCACTCATTTATTCATTAGATAGTCCTCCCATCTCTTGCTTTCTCTATATCCTTTTGAGATAAGTCTGAAACAAATACTCAGGCTCCCAGGATATTTTTACTCACGTAAGCACATTCAATTTCCACCATTGTTTTCTTACAGTCTTTAAATGTCAAAGGAAAAGAGCTTTTGTTAGGTTTTGGTTTTCTTTCTCTCTCTAGATTTTTTTTCTATTTCTTATTGAGGTGAGACTGGCAGATTATGGTCATGTTTTAACATGTCCCTTCTGAGGCAAGCAGAGTTCATTGTAAAGACACCTAAGTCCTGCTTGCACCTTCTACTTGTTATTCAACCTTCAGTGTGGGACTTGAATTCTATAAGGCTCAAATTGTCTCTTGCAAACTGATAGTCAAATATAAGTACATGGAAAGAGCTAGAAATTAGTGGCTAGGCATTAGTTCTCTCCCATCTCTTTTTCTGTTGACAATTTAACCAGGAAGGTCCTATTATTAAATTGTAAAACTAAACTTTGTGTCTCTCCATTAAGAATATCTGTATGTTGGATGAGAATTCTCTGAGCCAGGATAGAGTGCTTTAGTGTATGGAAGAAGGAAATTCTATCATGTTGAAGCTGTCTCAAAGAGAAGAATTCTAATCATGTCAGTGGCCTCTTTTCCAGCTCTATTGGACATAAGCACAGATAATTAGCATGGCCCTGTTGAGTCTCTATGCTTTTCTTTTGATAAACCCCCTGAGAAAGTGGAGAAACCACTTTATATAGTTGCAGAATACAGAAAGTACTGTGAAGATGAATGTAGAACTTTTCCAACTGTGATAAAATGTGTGAAACACTTTTCACGGGGCCTGGTATACTGCCATATTTGTTATTATTACCATTGCTATTGCTATAGTTACCACTATTTCTTGAAGTTGCCTGGTCTTTAGGCTCTGGCCATATATCAGACCTACAAGGCCTAAACTGACATGTTCAGAAGTGTGTTTCTCCCAGCTCATGTGCCAAGCCCAAGATCATCTTTAAGCATAGAATGCTGAAGTCTCCTTGAATAATAGCACATCCTAGGTTAAGTAATCTGTAGATTCGTTTCTGTGGAAAGAACTACAGTCCTAAAGATGCCTGTCATCACTAATCCAAAGTGTTCAAGGTTGAAAGGCAGAGAGGGTGCCTTGTCTGAGGCTGGAGGCTGGAGACCAGTGAGCATTAGAAACCTCAACACCCTGCATTCAAGGTGGGCATCACTTGGTCTACTGGGAAGACACAGTGCGTGGGATTTTGGGAACTGTGCCCACATTCTTCAGCCTCCTGGCAGGTTTTCTTTGATACACCTCTGTTGTTTCTCTGGTGTAGAGTTGGTGAACTATTACAGACTTCAGTAGTCCTTCAAATATGCTTTCATAGATTTAGTTTGTTTAACTCAAATTCAATGACATTTATCACCCTGCCGCCAAGGCAGTTGACAGCAAGGATAAAAATGCTCTACAAATTCTTTCAAAAGGATGCCTTTGCTGAGTCCTTGAGGCTATGTGATCTACAGCTCTTGCATTTGGAATATGCTGAACTGTGAGCCAAGGTGTACATGCCACCCTTTTTTATCTTCTGCAAAAAAAGTAGAACATACAGTTTTACCTACCCAGTTGTTATATAATTTCTCTTTATGTTTTGAGATTAGTTTCTATTCTTCCAACATTGTACTGTGGATCCACTTGATATGTGAAGATGTTGTGCCTTGCAGTTAGTGCCACACCACAGCAACTCACAATGTTTGCAACTTTTTTTCTGATCCATTGAATAATATCACTACCATCTTATGTCTATTCTGATAATGTGAGTGGTGTGTGTGTGTGTGTGTGTGTCCTCAACCTCACCTGGTATTTCTAAACCTTATTCATCTTCCAACCTCACTTCCCTTTCTTGGCACATTGATAAGGCTTTACCCATTTGAAATTGAAAAACCTCTGTCATGTAACTTCTCTTGCATAACAGTAATACAGTCCAGGTGGAGATATTTATTAAATGAAAGTAAAAGGAAAACAAAGTAAAACAATAAGCAAGGAGTTATGACAAGAAGACACACATGTGAATATGTCTTATGATGCTAGAAATTTTTGGCATAATTTAATTTTTTTATGTTATGAGTCAAAGACAAAATTAACCATAGGAGACCATACCTACATATCCAAGAGAAGTTATATTTAGAATTTTAGCTCCTCTCACAGGTTAACATACATGGGCCAGTCCCATTTTAGGTCTGACAGAAACATAATCAACTCCACAAAACCAGCAAAAACAATTACTGAAAATACCATTCAGGGCATTTTATATAAGCCTACATTTGATTCTAGCTCTTAAATTGCTTAAGTTGTTTCTACTATTGCTTCATAAAACTGGAGACCCTCATTCCCTTATCCTTTGACTTAAAATCTGTACTTCAGAAATCCAAGGTTACTCTCACTTGCCTAGTGAGGGAGTTGATTTGTAAAATGTAGAGTTAACATAATGCCAGTTCATGGTGAGACGAAAATCAAAGTGCCAGCACTTTCAGCTTGGTCTTGAAGGATGTGTTAGGAGGTGCCTGCCATGGCACAGGACAAGGAGAGAAGGAACTCCATCGTTGTAACTAATTGTGGTAAAGCAGAATTTTTCCCACTCTCCCCATGAAAGAATTAAGCTTTAATCCTTAGATTGTGGAGTGCTTCTGTTTTATGGTATGGTCTATGTCACCTTTTATCATGTTCCCCTCTAAAGGATCACGCCATTGCCATCGTGATACATAAATGACCCCTGAGAGATCATGCTCTCTCACCCAGTGCCTTTGCACATTTTATTTAATGAGATGGCATCTTTGGTTTCATCTAACTTCTGCCTCATACTTGTACTGTGGGAAAAACTCCCAACTTGCAGTCTATTATGGGTAGGCTCATAGTGAAGAAAGCGGAGGCCTATTATATAAGATTTGTGTTGTGTAATAGTCTATGTAGTTATTCTCCATAATAAACCCCTTTTCACAATATGATGATTAAGAGCGGAGAGAGCATTCTGTTTACTGTTGATACCGGTGCTTATATTCTATGGTTAGTGATAAGCATTTTATACACATTATATGCATACATAATATGTATAGTATATATATGATATGTAATGTATAATAAATATAATATACAATATAAATATATTTTATCATGGTACTATTTTAATATATTATAGAAAATACATAATAATATATAATACATATTTAATGCTTATCATTGACCATAGGAAAAAATATATATGCATTTTAATCATGTGAGAAATGAGTAATAGCAGGGCTAACCCAGTTCCTTCATCTCTGAGTCTTGTAGTCCCTTTGTGAGAGTGCGAATACTGACATATTGATATGTAAGAAAGACTGCTTAGGTCACAGGTGGGTGGCATCTGGGGACATGGGTCTAAAGGGATATTAGGAAGTGGAATGTAGCCATCAGTAATGCCACTATAAAGTATCTGCTGTCCTTCCTGTCAAACCAACTCTTTGGGTTTTTGTAATGCAATTTTCATTTTAAGTTACAGCCCAGTTATGAGAAGAGAGATAGTCTTGTTTTCATATTCAGAGTTCCAGTGAAAAGGAATAATGTATTGAGAATGTGGAAGGAAACTTAAAAAGAGAAAAAAAAAGTGTCTGAGTAAATCGTGATGATTCCCATAACAGTGTCCTAGGGGAGGGAATAATGGCTGTGTGAGGCAAAAGCATTCAGGTCCTCCTTAGAATAACATAAATGGAAGAGTTAATCACAACAGACAAGAACTACCAAACATTTGGGCATAAGAAATATACCTCACATATGCTAACATTCACTCTCACTTGACTCTGGGAAGGGTGGAAGACCAGGGAGTTTGACTGAATCTAAAGTCGCACAGCAAGAAGCAGTGCAGGAGTTTGAACATGAGAAGGCTTAGTGCTGGCTAACTCTGATCTCTTAGAAGGACAAGGGGAAGGGAGGCTAGAGGAGATGGAGGAATGAATGCTGCTGAGTTATGTCTTGCTGGGAAATAAGGCTTCAGTGGATAACTTAAAATTCTGCTCTGGAAAGGATATATAGTAACTAGTTATGGGCACATGAGATGCGCTTAGTCATTTCGAGTCAAGACTCAATACAGCTCGTGTAAACTTATGGTTCATAGCCAGCATTCACACTCAACTGTTTTTTGTTGGTTTGTTTGTTTGCTTTTGTTGTTGTTTGTATTTTTTTTTCTCAGACTGTCATGGAATTGAGAAGGCAGAAACCAATTCTTCTTTCTCTTATTTCCTATGCTGTGGGCCTGTTTCCTGAAACACTTAGTTTTTGGTATGGAGTACCTCTAAAAGATATTACAGCCTCATTTGCAACGTCTTATGATATAGAATGTGGGGCTTTGAGTCACAAAAATTGTAATATTGCTGTGCGACTATGGATAATTCACATAAACAGTTTGATTTTTCTGTTTCCTCTTCCATGAAATGAAGAATGTTGTTTAGCCATCTCTTGAGGGGTGGGTATATCTCATGTGAAATAGCATATCTGTAAGCAGCTTCAAAATGTGATGGAGATGATTCAAACTGCTAAGTCTATTGTTCTGATCACTCACTGCTTGCTCCATTGCTATCTATGTAATCCTCACTGTACCTTAACACTGTTAGATTTTCTGGGGATTATATAGAGAATGAATAAACAAAGCCCTGCTCCAGTTAGAGCACTATTAATATTGTGGAGGTAAGAAGAACAAAGAAAGAAACAAGAATACATGGACCAGTGATAGACTGGACATCACGGGAACTGTGAACAATCAATGCATGGTGAGAGGTGGCTGCTTTTGCACTTCATATCCAGCCACTAGCATGGACTGATGGCAGAGTGTATGGTTGCATGAATGATGCCACATACAAGATTTTCCCAGGTGCCTATAGCAGAGTAGTGTGAGATCTGGACCGGACTGCTGAGTGTCCACTATAACTCTTACATCTGGTACCTAGTAGGATCTTAGAACCAGGGTCAGAACAATAGACCCTGACTTAGCAATTTGAATCACTGAACATGGTTTGTTCGGTGCTTCACTAAATATATGGTGGTGACTGATCATTTTTTGATGTGCTCTTGTCATGGAATATGAATAAGTGAGTCACAGGTTTTGGAGTTAAAATGGGACTGAAGGCTTCAATCAGTTGGATATTGATGGAGCTATTTAGTGTAATAGCATGATGGCCAACTCTAGGGTATGACAGAGCAGGATTTACTCTTGGTTCTCTTACCAATTATCAGAGCCAAGCTATCTGAGCTCTGTAAATCCATTTTCTCATCTATAAAAGAGGAGTATAAGAAACAAGTTAATCCATAAGATTCTTGACAGTACAATATAAAAAAAGTGAAAAGTATATTTAGCATGGTGCCTGAGTATATTGAGCCCTGAGTATATTAAAACCTCAATACATATTTGAAGTAGGTGCAAAACCCAAAACTAACTCAAGTTTTTTCCACTTGAGTCAAAACAATTTATTATAAAATATTAATAGAAACAAATGTGTCATTTACTATTTTTTTATCCTGGAATTTAGAGTCCAAAACTCAGGTAAGTCCCCTAGGCTAGGAATTTTTTTCAAGTATCAATGTGACACAGGACTTTCCTATAGCCGCTGCCTCTTGCACAGGCACTTTGGCTTATTGTCACACAAAGTTGTGCCACCTGAGCAGCACAAGGTGTAGGCTACATTCCAAAGCCTGGATGTAGCCACATGCCAGGCATGAGGCTTTTAGTTTATATGTTTTAGAAATAATTTTTAATTAAAAAGTTCACAGCCAGGACCACTCTTAGGAAGAGATATGATTATCTCCTTTTTTAAGGCTAAGAAAGATCAACTGTGTGTTTTAGGTTCCTACAGTAAATCTCTGCTCCATTGGGCTTGAAAGCCCATGCATTTCCCTCCTTATCCCATTATACTGCTACCACCACAGTGGTACTTACTATTGTGATTGATTGTGACATGCTCACAATTCCATGAAACTTTCCAGTTCAAATATGAAGTGCTGGTCATTCAGAAGGGGGATTCTATCTTACAGATGACACAGACACTTACCAATCCCTACACTAACAGCCTTCTACCTTAAGGAATAGGGCTTCGGTACTTATTTTGAAGATAGACAATGAGAACTTAAAAAATAAAAAATGAGCTGACTAACAAGCAATGGTAGGGAGCACCTCTCAGCAGCCATTGCTGTGACTTTCCAGCCATGTCATAAATGAGACATGCATTAGGCCCCTAGGGCTCAGCGCTCCAGCCTAAGTCATAGTTGTAGCAGCTAACATGGAATGAATGTTTACAGCTTTAATCAGACATGCAGTCTTCAGTTTCATGAGCACTTTTGCTTTTGATGAGGAAATACACGATTCCTTAGGGGTGAATGTCGAATGTTCATAAACAGAAAAGGATATGAAATATCTATGAGCAATATTTATTTATAGGAATAATTTATCCTGAGGCTCTATGAGCCTTTGCAGCTCCAACATTTATCCATGGCATTATCTGTCATTGCACACTGCCTATATACATGTGTGCTTTCTATTTATGTCCCTGGACTCTATCTCAAATTGTTCTCAAAGCTCTAACTAGTAGGTAGAGTAATTCACTTCCTGCTCATGGACAGTGCATGCTTTTCCTAGACTGCTCATTATACCCAGAGTCAATGTGTGGGAAAATAATATACTGGTCCTTCCATGACTCTTTCTGCATCCCTCAGTGACTATGCACCATTCTGTCTATAATGTCTGACCCAATCATGGTTAGAACTCTTTCTCAAACATTGCACTTCCCATTCTATCTTTTACCTTCTTCTTCTACTATCATCATAATAGTCTGTTGATGCTGTGATCACAAAGGTACAAAAAACATTCACTTTAAAGTGAGGGTCTACAAGTTCATGCCTTGCATTCAGCTTTATGGATGTACCATTTTCAACCAATCCTACAAACTCTTCTACTCACTTAATCTACAAGACCTGATTAGTAATCCAGTGCTAAGCTTTGTTGTCTCTTTAATTCTGTTATCTGTTGAATGTATATGTTAATTTTCTGCACAATACATGTTGTCAAGGACCTGTTTACCTAAAGTGCATTTTGAACCACTTACTACATGTACAAACTATGATTTCTGTATTGACATGTATTATTTATCTTATTTAGCCCTAAGCATGTGTAAGATGCATATACTCTGTGGATCCAAATTCATAAAATTAGAAAATTAGACAATACAGAATACCATGAAGTGTACTACTGTTAATCCATTTCCAAAAATGAGAAAACCAAATGCCATAGATGTGTATAAACCAAATATTCAATATCTGTTTACAGACCTTGATAACTGAGTAAGAATATACGAATAGAAAGGAAAGGGAGTATGATTACAATCCTCATTATTGCTGACTCAGAAGCAATGAGTAGACTTAGTTGCTATATCCTCAGTGCCCAGATTTGAAGATTTGACCTGATTGCCATGAGCTCCTCATATCTTTGAAGTTACATTAATTATTTTTTGTATTATCAAATGACCACATTTGATATGCTTTAACCTTGTAAATAAACTTGACAGTTCAACCATGGGTGGCTATAAATACTTTTGAACTGGCTACTTTACTCTTTGATCAGGGGTTTGTGTGGCATAGAAAGGTCACTAATAAAGCAAAACTAACAAATAACTGGCTTTAGTGGATGTGATCTGTGTCATCATATAAAACTATGTGCATGATGTGGGAGCTATGTCATCTGTTATTAAGGCCCAATTCTAAAATATAATAGACCATATTGGTGCTCGGCTTTATAAGTGTGGAAACCAAGAAACAGAAGTGTTTAAGTCACACTGATAATCACTATTAAAATCAGGGTTTTTTTTTTTTTTTTGCATTGACATTTTAGCTCTGAAGCCTCCATATTTTTTAGATAGTTTATAAACCTCCCAATGCCTTATATCTGGTATGAATGTGATGGGCATTGTATTTCATAACTAAGAACATTAGGAGAACCTGTCTTTGAAATAGTCCTTTGAACAGACAGTGATAAACTAATTATATTACAATCTGTTTCTTGACCTTGAACTCTGCTCAGTGGCAACCAGACAGTGTGCTCCGACCCTGGGTGGGCGCAGCAGATTTACTTTTTCATGAAACTGAGGAGATAATACATATGTATGATGAACATCAGAATTCCCTAGAATTTTAGGAGCAGAGGAATTCAGAAATGTCTGAGGTCTTGAATGAATGTGCTATTATTTCATGAATGTTCTCCCATTCTTGCAATGAAAATGTCTCCATCTTGTGACTGGAGAGATATCTGAGTGGTTAACTGTGTATTTGTTCATGACTTGATGTCCCAGGGTGATGGTGGTAGTGAGGAGGGGTGGTACCTAGAGGAGGGGCTTTCCCTTCTCACATGGGAAGGAGAAGGAGGAATCTGGGAGGATCTGTGTGAAGGATAATGAGAGGAGGGTGGTGATATTGCGGAGTAAAGTAAATAAACAAATGCATTTAATAATTAAAAAGATGACTATGTCTGCTCATGCAGAAGACCTGAGTTCAGTTCTCAACAACCATGTTGGGTGGCTCAATTCATTTTAACTGCAGCTTCACACGATCCAAAAACTTCATAGTGCAGCCACAGCCAACCGAATTCATGTGCATGGATACAGAATTCATACAGGTAAATAAAAATAAATCTAAAAATTAATCTCCATTGTAATAAGCCCCATCTGTTGTAATTCCATTGCCATCTGTAAGGGTAGAGAAGAGATGAACACAGCTTTCTATATCCCTACTTCCCATTTCATGGTCTATCCATCAGAGAAGCAGTTAAAACGTGAGGTAAGAAGAAATGTATGGCTTTTTCTTCATACCTATCCACCATGTTATATCTGTGTACCTACAGAGACACAGCAGAGAGACCACATTTTTTTTTCTGAGAGGAATCTTGCCCATTAACACTTCTAGAAACATAAAAGTGTGTGTTCATCAAAACAGATGAATGTCTATATACAGGGATATAGATAGAGACAGAGATATATATATAGAGAGAGACAGAGATAGAGGGGGGAAGGAGAGGGCAAGAGAAGAGAGAGGGATATGAATAGAAAGATTTATAATGAGGAAGCTATCAAATATTCAGTTATTCAAAATTGGTTGTCACACAGCAATGCCTGCTGAGGTTTCCCATACCAGAGCTTAGTTTGCAGTCATGTAATGCCATAATGCTTGGATGTTACTGTAAAACATTTATAAATCACGGGCATATGAACAGCTTCTGTGCTTTACAGCTGCATTTAGCTATTACACTTCCAATCTGGTTGAAAAAATGGAGAAAATTATATATGTATATGTATAATTATATGCATATTCATATATTCTGTGCACATAGCTGTGTGCATATAAACAGGAGAATAAAATTCATATAGTCAGTGTATATACTACAACAGGTTGTGAGAATTAAATGAGGGCCTGTTCTTGATAGAAATATAAAAAAATATACCAGGATAGAAAGAGGAAAACCATATTGCTGACACAAAGGGAAGGAAGAATTGCTGACTCTTTTGGTGGAGCTTTGGTGTTTAATGATAATAAGGACAGAGCACCGTGAGCTTACTTGTGCTGACTCTATTCTCAAACCTTATATGATCAACTCCTACAATCCAGGGAGCATGGCACAGAGGTAGGTTTCAATATCTTTTCTTTATAGACACAAAACAGGCTCAGAGGAGCTTAATAACCTGTTCCATGCTCATTGTTGTGGAGTGAGTAGTTTGTAAGGCTTTAAGATATCCAGAAACTAAGACACAAAGTCACCATTAACGACCATAAACAAACATGCACATGCATGTGGGGGGGGGAGGGAGGGAGGGAGGGAGGGAGAGAGAGAGAGAGAGAGAGAGAGAGAGAGAGAGAGAGAGAGAGAGAGAGAGAGAGAGAGAGAGAGAGAGAGAGAACATACAGCTTTGGATAAGACCAGACAAGTAAAAGCAGAAGTGGATTCAAATTGTTTCCATTCTGGCTTATGCTCCCAGGTTCATTCATCCATTTTATATATAGTAAAACTGAGGTCAGAAAGGGTCATTCACTACACAAGACCAGACAGCGAGTTAGCACTGAAAATGGAATTTGAACTGCAGTTATAGCTGACTAGAAAATGTTTTGTTGTCTGTAGGTTTTGTGTTTCCCATATGCTTTCTCCCAAGTGCCACATCCCTTCATGGTTTGTTTGTAACTGATTTTCTCAAATCTGCTGCAGATGTCTGAGTCTTTCGCTGCAAAGCTTATGCCCCTGCAACCCCATGCATTGGAATCTGTCTGGATAGCAAAAGTGACCTGTTTGAGACAAAAACTCTTTGGAGGAAGTTACATTTGAACCTACAGGACCCCACTCCAGATAGCATGGCTTTCTAATACAATGGCCCTTAAAGGAGATCCATTTAGTGGAAGGGGCTGAAGCCCTTCTCCTTCATACCGTCTGTGAAAAGGAAGACGCTTTGCACATTTGGTCAGATCCTGATGAGTTTTCACCCACCCTCCAGCAGAGTGGTATACTGGTACTCAAGTCATATCCATGAGTTTTCTTTGCATAGATGTGCACACCTTTTATTATCCAAGGTAGGATTCATGGTGAGATCCATGGTGGGATCACACTGGCCTGGGGTATGTTGAACACAACTCCTGGCCTTTCACATGGCCAAGGCTAGAAGCTTCCACTGGGAGTTGGTCACAGCTGGATTTGCCTCCTTGTTCTTTTCACACTTCCAAGCCACGAACCTCACCTCAGCTCCGCATCGGCTTTCACTAATCAGACAGCAGAAGACCAGTGAGTTTTGGAAGAGGCATGGCCTAGTCTAGAATCTTGGTCATAACATCTGGAAGCTGTGTGAATTTAGGGAAGATGCACAATCCTTCTGAGGTTCTGATTCTTTCACAAGATTTCAGAATTGCTGTGAAATGAATGGGTATCGGGGAGCTCACATGCTTGATGTCTGCATATTGCATAATTGTATTTTACGCTTCTCCTGCATAGCTCCCTTCAGATATGAATGCTTACACACACACACACACACACACACACACACACACACACACACACACACACACACACCATTCTATCTCCAGAGACTCTGAATGCCCCTACAACATTGAAATTTCCCATCCCTTAGTGACAGGTACCACCTTTCACCTTCTATCAATTTTGCTTCTGATTACTTCTTAGCCTGCAACTGTAACTATAATCTTTACCTAAGACATTAATACTTAAAAAACAACATGATTATTCTGTTATGTGACATATACTAAGTGATTAGAGACAGGTTATTAACATAATATGTTCTTAGTTGTTATTTTTGGAATAAAGGGAGGATTAAATGAATAAAAGAAGAAAGGATGGAAAGACATCAGATTGCAGGGCCTTTTATCTCCTGCTGTTTCCACACCCATACAGGTACATATACATGTGAACACATATACTCACATATTCACACATACTCACTCTCACACACTCTCACACTCTCATTCATACATGCCCACACTCTTACACACTTAGTCACACTAACACACTCAGTCTCTAGCACACTCAAACTCATGGATAGGCTCACACACACACACTCATACACACTCACACGTTCACACATACACTCACACACTTACACACCCATTCATTCACATTCATGCATAGGCTCACACTCACACACATCTATACATATTCACACCCTCATTCATTTTTTTAATTTATTTTTTATTAGGTATTTTCCTTGTTTACATTTTCAATGCTATCCCAAAAGTTCCCCATACCCACCCCCCCAATCCCCTACCCACCCATTCCCTGTACTGGGAGTTCCCTGTACTTTTGGCCCTGGGGTTCCCCTGGACTGGGGCATATACTCATACTCACACGCACTCACATGCATAGACACACAGACAGCCATACACTCTCACACACACTCACACACCAGCTCTCTCACACACACATACTGACACTTAAACACAGAGACACCAGAACACAGTGACCTGACAATCCCTTGAAGTCAGAACTCTTTCCCATTCTGTCCAGCTCTAATATTGCACTGACTTGGAGCTGGTGAACTAATATGTTGTGCAGAGCCCCACTGTACTGAAATATAAGAGAGTTTCTGATAAGCCTGATTTTTACATCATTTTCTTCATTCTAGCATGCAACATCCAGCAATTATTTACCCATGTTTATGCTGAGTTTTTTCCCTATTATCCCTTCATATTCTACTTCACACCAATTCTCCATCCTGGGATTTGTGCAGGGGGGAATACGCTATGGAGATTGTGCTATGGATATTGTAAAACACCAAGATTGTGCTATGGAGATTGTAAATCACAACACCAAAGACTTATATACAGTCAGCCAAAGTGGTATCCCAGGACCCTAGACTGTGTGCAGAGACTGTAAGGTGTTAACTGGGCAGACTGAAATGGGGAATTGGAAAGACTATTCTGGAAGGAAAGAGTCTGGCAATGGCTGCCAGCAAAGGTGAGAGTTCACTCTTCACTGCCAAGAAAACATTTGGGAATGAAGAGACTCAGGTGCAGGACATGGTAAAGAAGTTTTAAAGAGGAAGACAGATGTCAGGAAATGGAGAAGGGACTTCTAAATTGAGAGTGTTTACTCATCAAGTCAGTCAGTATTGACTGAATTCCTTCACAGTACTGGCAGGGATGCTCTTGCCTCTCCATCTCAGAGTCCACTGGGGAGCCAGAATGGAGTGAAATAGTTACAGGAAGAGAACAAAGTGTGATCTCTAAGTGTGTCACAGGAGATCGGGTTTCTCTGGAAGAGCCTGAGAAGGTCTCCCTGAAAGAGGCATTTTTAGAACTGGGATTTAAAGATAGGGGAGAGGTGCTGGGCAAAGGAAAGTAGGAACAATTTTAGAGTTGTCTAAGCAGAGGGGGAAGTTGCATACAAAGCATAGCATATATTTTGGGAAAGGCAATAGAAAGGAGGTTAAAGTGTAGACCAAGGATGCACAGGTATCAGCTTGAGAAGCACCCAGAGAGGGAGAGGGAGAGTCATAGACCATAGGGAGAGAAGAGCAGAGAGTTAGAGGTTTTATGTCCCAGTGACAAGTAAGTTGCCTCCTTTGAATTCATCTCTGTGACTATGTGAGGACAAAGGAGGAGCACTGAGGAAGGCAACAAGTGCAGGAGTTAACCAGGAGAGCACAATAGGGAGGACCTTGTGCAGGCCATGAGGGATAGAGGAATGAGGATGTGTTGAAAAGGTAGACAGTTTGTAAAATGCACCAGAGCTGGTGAGTGATGTAAACATGATAAATGAAGTTTCTGCCATGATGTTTGGCATTCTTAGAATGTTCCCATAAAATTCAGCTGATGCGACTTTGCATCTTAGCATGAATTATCTGTTATATGCTTTACCTCTTAAAGCTCATTTCCTCTTTCAATCTATAGCAATATCATATAATATGAGGATATATATAATATAATATATGGATAACACCTATAGATCTATATATCTGTATTTATCTATCTATCTAGTATATCAAATATAGAGAGAGATATATATTTATATACACATATATACACATATATAAAGAGAAACATAGTGTATACATGCATATATATATATATATGTATATATATACACACACACACATTTCTGTGTGTGTGTGTCTGTGTGTCTCTGTGTGTGGTAATATCTGGCTCTAAGTTTGAATTCCATAGATAGACCTTACTGGTCATCTTATGATCCCCTTTGCAATTCCAAGTCATCACATTTAACTTCTTTGCATATCTGTTTTTCTAATGTAAATAATTTAAAAGTCACTACTTTATATTCTTTTGTAAAGGACGATGGATAAACAATGTCTGTTACAGTGTCAAATTCAATGCACATTAGTTTTTCCATTTTCTGTTTGGCAGGAAGAGTGAGGAGTACCTATGTAAATCAGGAGATTGTCCCCAAATTATGTAATTGTTTCACATGGACATATATCAGCTCCTGTCTCCTTTAGATAGACTTCATCTATCCACTTCATGCAATGGACAAATGGTCTGTTTCTCCTCTACTTCCAAGTAGTTGTAGAGAATGTCATTGTGTATGTGTGTGTGGAGGGGTGGGGAAGAAAAAAACCAAGAAATCAAATCAGAGAGATTTGCATTGTTAGGGGTTGAACAGAGCAATGCTCTTATACATGGTTACAGAAAGAGGGCATTCTTGTTTCAAACACATAGAGATGGCATTGTGAGCCCTTGGGAGACAGGGACAGGAAAGGCAAGAGAGGATGAAGGAAATTGGGAGATGAACAAAGATGCAGCTAGGAGCTGACCGTGAAAGACACTCTGCCTGTCTGATGCCCACCTTTTTGCAGCAATGTCAAGTCAGGCCCCATCAACAGTGATGAGAAATCAGCCATAGGGCCTCGGAGAGGGTCCATTCCAAGAGGTAATTTATCTCTGGAGGCTGAACCTATATAATGTCCTTACTAATCTTGGGCTCCTGGGTTATGAAGCCTGCCATCAGGGATGAGTTATATTTCTAATAAGTCACTCTAGCTAATAAGTCCCTCTCATCAGGAGCTGTTAGAGAAGAGGGCAGGATGAACTGCTCCGAAGCTCCGGAGCAGAGGTCCAGAATGACGAGAGAACACTCTGAGACAGCCTGTGCCCTAGATGGATTCTGCTTCCACCCCTCTCTCAGCATCAGCGCAGAGGGAAGCAGAAGGCACACAGCAATAGAGAAGAAGATGGAGGGATCTGTGTTTGATAGGGTTATGATTAAATCAAGGTTTTTGCTCTAATTACACTGCATTTAAATAAATGCAGCCTAGTAAGTAATTGTAATTGATGTGCAATTAAACATGTATTTATATCACCATTGCCTTCCCCATGCAGCTGTCTGTTCCAGCTTTTCATTGTGACTGGGGACAGTGAAATCTGCCAGATGCTCAGACGGAAGAGGCTTGTTTCTCCCACGTTGGTGCCTAGCTCTGTGAACTATGAGGAGATCTGGAGTCACAGAGAGCAATATGTGGATTGTCAACCGCTTGAGCTCATTGGAAGAAGGCAAATGCATGCGTCATTTAGGCCATGGAATCATGAGTTCACTCTTAGAAATGCCCTATAATCATCAACCAGTGGTCTTCTAGACCTCCCTGGCTTGGACATAAGCTTTTGTATTGTTTACTTTACTGATCTGTTGACTAGTCCTCAGTGTTCCATACAGAGCATTTATCTTCCAAATACATGTAAAACGAAACTTTAAATATGGAGATGAAGCAGCACAAGGAACATCCATCCTTTTTCAGTCTAAATAGGGCAGTCATAATATGAAGAAGTCAATTAAGGCACTGAATTTGCCATTTAGACCTTGACCTTTTATTGCATGGGAATTATCTAAAAGCAGTGATGTGGCCTGGATGCGGAATAGAAAGAGTGAGCATTTATAGTTAGAAGTTAAGGACTAGATGCTTCAATATGGAGAAAGGGAGACACATAAGAAATTACATAAAGATCTAAGCACTATTCATATTTTAGTGAGGCCTCATCAATACTCTTGGCTAGAGGAAGTGGTTAGGAAAAAGAGATACAGCCTTAAGCTATTTCTTGTCTGTGCTTCATAAAGACAGAATAGTGTCTCAAGGGAGATGGTAGCATAACCCAGTCAGTAAAGTGCTAGCTGTGCAGGCGTGAGGACCAGAGTTTGGAGCCCCAGTAACCATATAAAGAGTTGGGTATGCCAACAAGCTTCTTTAGAGCAAGGCACAGGTAAATGCCTGAGGCTTTCTGCCTAGTCAGGTTAGCCAAATGGAGCTTTCCAGGGTCAGGATGAGACCTGTGTCAAAAAGTAAGACTTTGAGGAAGACATCAATCTTTATCCTATACAAATACACTCATACATAGAGCACATACATATACCCCAACTCAAGCCAAACATTAAAGCTTAAAGCAGTTGAAATAGAAGTCCTGTGACTATATTTCCTGCTCAACACATTTCAATGTATAGTCTGGAGCTAGATAAACAAGATGGTCCCTTGGCATGACTCTCCTGTGGCCATGATCAAATGTATCCGGTCGGGTTCCCTGTCACCCATCACAGTGCTAATTAAGGAGCCAGAAATACCATGGAGCACCACATCTGTTTGTGTTCTCCCACCGAAAGGACACCATACATCTCCCTGACAGTTAGTCATTACAGGAGCATATGGGTACCTCAGGCTTCTGCCAGGGACAGCTAAACCCCTAAGAACCAAAGCAGAGCTTTAAGCCATCCTGTCCTGAATATCAACTGTCATTCCAGTGGTCAGAAGAGATCTACACTGTACACTGTCGTGCACTGAGGTGGCTGTTGGAGAAATGTCACGGGACTTGCATCAATGAGGTGAGAGAGCCAGAGAAGGAGAAATGTGTGAGAGAGGGAGAAACAGCTAAGCTTGTGTGACTACAACTCCCTGAGTTCAGTTTCAGATCCAAATCACTTGGAAGGTGAAAATGATTCTCCACAGTTTGAAAAATGCAGCACTTTCCATTCTCAGAGTGAGCCACGACAATGCACCTCCCTGTGCTTTACCTGACCTTTCTCCTCCAGCAGGAATTATTATCTCTGAGTGACTAATTAAAAATAGCTGAGGCCCAGAGAGGTTACTGTATTCTTCAAGGTCAGGGGACTATATAAATGACAAGGTTGGGAATAAAACCAAGGCTCCCATATTTCTCCTTCCCTGTTCTTTTAAGCCAATCAAATAAATGGGCACAGGGGATCCTTTAGGGCTGATGGAAATGTTTTAAAAAGTAGATGGGGTGATGGCTCACACAACCTTGTAAATTTCCTACAAATCTCTGTACACTTAAAACAAGTGAGCTTTACGGTATATAAATTATTTTTCAATGCAGTTCTTATTTTAAAAAAGGAAGTCAAGTGTTATAAGCTGAGCTAGAGCCTCCATGCCATTAGACCATAGTCTAGACCTTCTTTTCATTTGCTCTCCCCTGAACGACCTTGGACACATTCTTTAGTTTCTGTAAGCGTCAGGTTCTTTGTCTCTAAATTTAGGATAGTATTAACCACATCTCAAGGTTTCTATGAGGATTCTGTACTAAAGTAATAGTGGCTAAATTTCTTTCTGTTATTTTGGATACCTGGGAATCATGCAACAATAAATAAAACAATTATCTCCCCTCTAATTGATTAACTGGTAATGTTTATCCATGTCAAAGGATAGTCTTTTATGAGGGTTAAATACCAATTTAGTTTTGGTCAAATCTCTAAACCAGTGATAGTAATTTGCATTCAATGAGCAAATAACAGTAGCTCAGTATATCAATGATATACATAGTTTCATAGATTTCCACATTGCTTTTCAAACCTGGCTGTTCATTGGTCCCATCAAGAGAGTTGTAAGAAAGGAAGCTCTTGATGCCACTCCAGAGATTTGATTTAATTGATGTGAGATGTGCCATAAGGTTTGAGATTTTTAAATTTTCCCTAATGTGAGCCTAACTAGAGCAGAGTTAAAGAACCTTAACTCATGAGCTTTCAAGTCTGACCACAATATGATATAACTGGGGAGCTTTAAAAAGGTCCAAGCCTGAGCTTCCTCAGATCCATCAAATCTGGTTTTATTGACCAAGCAATGCTGCTGCCCTTGCATATGCAAGAAATCTCGAGATGTTTCTTAGCTAAGAAACTCAGGGCAAGATGCCTCTTAGGAGATCTACTCCATAGCCTCCTTTTTCCTTTCCACTGACAAGGAAAGGTGCTTGCCATGGTGACTATCACATTAGATTGTTGATCTTAGGTAACATGTCACAGACTGCTGCTATGAAGCAAGCCCTGGAGTTTTTTCAAACCTATAGGAAGGTTGGAAGAATAATGTCCATAGTAATAACCTACCTTGCAAAGTGGGACATTGGGAAAGTACATACGAGTTTCTCTAGACACAACATCTACATGGTATGCAGTAAGCAGGAGACTGGTTAGACTGGAATGTCCATGTGATGCCAGACATCACAGTGCTTAAGGAGAGTCTCAGACAGTGCTTAACCATCCATTCATCCATTAAATCATGTCCATTGGAACAAAATCCATGACTATGATGAACTAGAAAAACACAGCTGTCTTCTCCGAACTCAGTAATAAACAAAGAGGATCTGAAGAACCGTTTCAATAGGCAAAGTGTTTGCCAACCAAGTGTGAGGATACATATAAGAGCTCTGTGACTGTAGAAGTCCACTGAACCCAGAATTTGAGAGACAGATATGGGGAGATACTCAAGACAAACTGCCTAGCAAGAATATCAGAATAGTGAGCTCTGGGTTGAACAGGAGCACCGATCTCAATAAAAAAAAGATGGAAGCTAAAGTAAAAGACACCTGATGTCAACCTCTGAGGTCCATATACTTATATCCTCATGCATATACACTCACCCACACATATATGTGTTCACATACATGACAGCATGCATAAACACACATGCATAACATACATATAAGCAATAAAATCTCAAAATTTACTAGATGTACAGGCACATGAATGACTAATTCGTCTAAGTCCATCCTTTCTACCATCCCCCCTTTCTGTATACAGAATGACAATTTCTGTTTGCCACTGCTGCCACCCTTTGAAATTGGTCTCCAAGTCTATCATGAGCAAAGCATATGTAGAGCCTACCACTGACCCTCCCTATCTTTTTCTGGTTAGGTTCAAGTTCATGTTGTCTTTCTTTCCTGATACTGCTACTTATTGAATGCCATAGTTAATTTTCAAGCTAGCTACCACTCTAGAGTTTTCAAGGACAGAACCAGAGGTATCCATGAATTTACTCTGGCATATTTGATCAGAAAGTTAGTACTCTTTCCTAAGACTTTTCAGGAAATTCTGAGAAAATAGAAAGATTCATTTACTGGAAAGCAGGGGAGACAACTCAATTAGTAAAAATAATTGTCACACAGCAGAGGATCTGAATTCTTCACTCTCCCCTTCCCACAGCATCGATATAAGGAGCCAGACATTACAGTAGCAGGAGCTTGTGATCTCAGCACCAGAGAAAGAACAGTGCCTGGAGTTTCCTGGCTAACTAGCCTAGTTGAATCAGTGAGGTCCAGCTCAGTGAGAGAACCTGCCTTAAAAAGTAAGGTAAACCCATGGTAGGACTCATGGCTCTAGCTGCATATGTAGCAGAGGATGGCCTAGTCGGTCATCAATGGGAGGAGAGGCCCTTAGTCCTGTGAAGGCTCTATGCTCCAGTATAGGGGAAGGCCAGGGCCAGGAAGCAGGAGTGGGTGGGTTGGGGAGCAGGTAGAGCGGGGAGGGCATAGGGGATTTTCAGAGGGCAAACTAGGAATGAGGATAACAATTGAAATGTAAATAAAGGAACTATCTAATAAGAAAGAAAAGAAAAACAACGTAAGGCAAAAAAAGTAAGACAGATGTAATTGAGGATGTTGTTTAACATTCTGGCTTCCCTTAGCATATGTATATATGTATACACATCACACATACACACAAACATACTCACACATACACACACACACACACACACACACACACACACACACACACACACACACACACACGTGCATGCACACACACTTTCATTCACCATATATGTCTAATATGTAGGTTTAGCATTTCTTCCCCCACCTATTTCTCAGAGCAGTGATGATAGTTACTGATCAGGTTATGGACCTCTTTATAGCGCTCATCAGATATTTTATCTCAGCCCCCTCCTGAGGAGCTAGGCACATGGAGTGGGACAGTTGCAGCATCCTCTGAGATAAGATCAGCACCTGTCCTAAATGCTGGGGATTAACGGTCTCAGGAGAGAGAGAGAACACACAGCCCCAACTCTCATTTTTTTTTCCAGTAAGAGCATTATATCCTGTGCTCCCCTCTCTGCTTCTTCCCCCACTCCCAGAATAGTAAGATAAAGGTGATACTCTCCTGAAAGTGATAAAGAGATGAGAGCTGCTGATCTTTCCATTCCTATGGCATACAAGATTGCTCACTGTCCTGGCTAGTTTTATGTCAACATGACATAGCTGAAGTCATCTGAGAGGAGGAAGCCCCATTAAGAAAAATGTCTCCCTAAGATTGATCCCATAGGCAAGCCTGAAGAGCATGGTCTTAATTAGTGTCTGATTGGAGGAGAGACTAGCACACTGTAGGTGGTGCCTTCCCTGGGATGGGAGCCCAGGGTTCCATGAGAATGCAGTATGCACAACTCAGGGGGACAGCCAACAAGTAACACCCATCCATGGCCTTCGCATCAAATATCTAGCTGATAGAAGGTGGAGGGTGTCTGTCATTAACATTGTTTTGACCAACTGCATATTCTTTTCACTGTTTTCTTTTTTGAGAATAGCCACATGATACAAAGGAGGGTTGATGAGAGGATACTATGCACCTTTATTTTGAGCAGCCTTCTTACTTCCTTTGCTTTACACAGCATCTATCGCATGAACAATTACCACTTCTGTATTATTATATTAAGATAAAGGTAACAGAATTTAAATCATCAAGGTGAGTACAAGGATGCACACTTTTCATTGCAGGTCTTAAGCAGTACAGTCAGGAGTATTAAGACTTTGGGGCTGTTCTTGGCTACATAGTGTGATGTCTGCTCAGACTACTTGAAACCCGTGTTTTTAAAAACTTTTAAAAACTAATGGTCAATAATTTTGTATCATAATGAAAAACAGTGAACAGTCCATAGAAGGTTGATAGGAGGAAATCATGGGCTCTTGTGAATAAAGACTCTCCCAATGCAAGCCACACAATACAGGCAGAGGTTACATGGCTATTGGTATACCTGCAGTATTAGGGCAATTGGATTCTTATGCTTAGTAAAAATTTAATTAAGCTCTGTTCACAGAAATGACATGTGACAACTGCTGTAGGACATGAGTGAAATAAGGAGAGAGAACAGAAGTGACAGAAATAAGATCCAGACATCAAACAAAGTAAGGAACATGCCCTCTGCATATTGGTAATTCTTCCAACATTTAATCCAGGCCATGTCCAGACACTGCTTAATAAAATAATGGATGAAGGGATGAATAAGTAATGTTCATAGCCTGAGGCCACAGAGATGGTGACATCTTGCTGCTTCTTAAGCCTTGGAAATCATTGTCCCTTTGAATCTAGTTATCAGTGCATCTCTGCCTATATTAAATAGGTGGTTAATGCTTAAATGATGCCTAGCAAAGCCATCTTATCTTTCAGCTGAGTGGAACTGTGTTGAGGGCAAATGAATATTATCACATGGGTGGATGTGTCTATGCCCTAAGGTAAATAAGGTATTGGCACTAAGGTCTCCTGGGCCAACATGATTAGACAGAGAGGCATGGCCTGAATGATTGATATTCTTCTTTGTTTTTTTACTTGCACAAGCATCAAGAGGAGTAGCCTTTACTGTGACTTTTCATTAAAACCAAAGCACACTGTTGGAAAAGGTCTATTCTGATGCAAGTTCAGGGCTCTTGAAGCAGAAGAAGCTTTCCTCCCTGGATGCTGTACAAACATTGCTATCAGAATAAGGATCTGGGTTCAGGCAAATGTGATTAGCCACGGTTGGTCCCAGACAAGAAGCCCAACTGATACTGTGCCATGCACCATGAAGCTTGGGAACAAAACTGCCCAGAACGGAATTTTCTTTTCCATTTCACACTTAGTTCCATTTTCATCTGAAATAAAGTCTGTCCACATTCAGCAATTTCATTCTCCTAGAACCTGCTACCCTGATATTTCCTTGTAATTTGCATAATATTGGTCCAAAAGGGAAGAATTGTTGGAGGCCATAACCTTGTTTTTCTAACCTTTTGTTATGCAGAACAAATGCCCTTGGATTCCATGCCTGCTGGCAATTCTGATTTGCATTCTGTAGCCCCTCACTGATTTGTTTGCAACCTTTCTAGCTGTGGAAATGCTTAGTCTTTATGCCAGATATACTCCCAGTGTGCACAGCAGCCTAGTTTCTGCAACATCCAGTGAAACCCATTCTTAGGGACCCTTCTAGGGACCAGCAACTTGATGAAGCAAAGCACAGAAATCTGTGTGAACTGGACCCATGCAACGCTAATATTTCATAAAGTGGAATCATTTGAAATTTTACACTAGTCATCTTTTTTTTTCAGTCTCCTTTACAACTAAGAACAGCAAAGAAAACGTATCTTCAGATTGTCATTCTCTCTCTAGACACTGAGCCCCTCTGCATATTCAGTAAGTAACAGGTCTCCATTCAGACCATCCACCTTTGAATTCCTTGTGGCTCATCCACATGATAACTGTGAGTCTAACCATGTGGCCTGCTTCAGCTAGGTTTTCCAGCAGGATTTCAGTGTGTAAAGGAATTTGCCGACCCTTATCAATATCTAGAAGATGGAATGTACTCAAGAGATGTTGAATTTTATTAATATCATGATAGTCTCCATTTGTCCTGTAGATTGGTCTACTGCTACATTCAAAAAATAAGAACAAAGATGTTTCTTTATAAGTGACCACAAATTCCTTTGATGCAAATCTAATGTAATATCTTTTGTCAAAGATCCTCAGCTAGAGTTAAAGTAATGTTGACTGAACAGTTGAACTTCTAGTTTTGTCTACTAAATTTAGGTTAATATACTTTTTCATCTAACAGGAAAGAAAAGTAACTATTTTACGGAATGAGGCAATGCTAGGTTCTATTTCTGGAGATGATGTATTAAGTGGGGTATTAATAACACATAAATTGACCAAAACTCTAAAGTGACCTGCTATCATGTAAGCCAAAGAATGAAGGGAGACATCATACTTTATTGTTTTATGGGTCAAGTATGATAGCTCCTTTTATAGCCTCTTCATGCATTCCTTTTATAAGACCATTAAGAAAGGACACAATAAAGCAAGTTGAACAGTTGAAAGGCTAAATCAGGTGGATTGAAAATTCACAATCAGTCTTGACTGCATAGTGAGTTTATCAGGTAGAACTATCTAAAAAACTTAATAATCACTGAATTAGTATGGTCATTTTGTAGCTTAGATATCCACTCTCTAAAAATCAGCTAGAAAAAAAATGGCACTATAAAACAAATAGGGCTTAGGAAATAACCAAATAACTATCTGTAAAACTGTGGCACAGTATTTATGAAAAATGCTGAACTTCAGGTAGGAAAACTCAACACCAATTGGCAAGCCAGCATTGATAGAAAAACCTTCTCAAGGTCTCACCCAGAGACAGAGAGCTACAGACAATTAATATCTGCTGCCTAGAGGAAGAGTCTTCTCCAAGAAAATTCCCCCAATAGGTTTCCTTATGCCAAGGGATAAGTCCTAAACACACACACACACACACACACACACACACACACACCAATCATACAGACACATTCTCACACACCACATGCATATGCACATACACAGACACACACACACAGGTCACACAGACACACACCATTCATACAGACACATACATACACTACATGCATATACACATACACAGGCACATACATACAGATCACACAAGATCACATACACACACACTACACACCACATGTGAGCATCATTAAATGTACTCATCAGGTTGTATGGGTTGAATATATACATGTATATGCATACGTGTATATAACAATAATAATTAAAGAATGCATGACAATAAAATTAAATACAGGAGGTTGAGAAAGTGCATGGGAGGACAGGGCATATGAAAGGAGTTGGAGGGAGGGCAGGAAGGGAGAAATGATGTCAATACAGTCCTCATATAAGAAACTCACAAAAAATTATAAACAGGTCAAAAAACATCAAAACTCAAATTGGTGCCATCCTTGCATTTGACTGCTTTCATTTTCTGCTCCCAACTCATCTGGCATGAGGAATCTAACAAGCTGGGCATGTCTGTGAAGGACAAACTTCATCAAAGGAGAAGGCTGATGTTCAGTAAGCAGGAAGAAGCATCTCACACTAGACAGCATTGTCAGTGGTCCAGCCATCACGATCTCAAAGGAATTAGTACTCCACAAGCCAAAGAAAAACGTGGCAGAGTTGGAAATTTCAAAGGAGAGTCTGAGATGTATGACAACCATAAGGTGCCTTGAGAGGGTCTCTGTCAGTTCCTAGGTGACATTGTGGGTAGGTTATGCACACCCCCAAGGTGAGCTAGGACCTCTTAACCCCCACATGATGTCTTCCTGCTTCAAGTCTACATGCATGTAGAATGGGGACTGCAGACAGTATAAGCAGCCACTGACAATACTGGAGAGACTTGAGGCCCCAGGGAAGGGAGGCCTGGTGGGTTGCAAGAGCACCCTCGCAAAGGCAAGTGGGAGGAGAAATGAGATGAGGAACTGTGGGAGGAGGGACCTGGAAGGGAGAGCAACAGCTGGAATGTAAATAAATAAATGAATAGATTGGAACGTGTACATCACAATTCACAGATTTGCTAGCCGAGTGTAGAGACTTCTGAAATTGAGATGTTTGAGCATAACCTCTCAAACACCAGCCTGATCACTAAATCTAAACAGGTCAGTGTGACACACACACACACAAACAAACAAAAAAACACATACAAATAAAACTAAGTGTTATTTTTAAAATTGACCAAGAGTGACAACATTTCCCATGAATTTAGTCAAAGTGAGTTACTATGAACAAAGCAAAACAAAAGCAGTGGAAGAAAAGCAAAAACCTAAAAAAAAACAACAGCAACAACAAGACAAAACCTTTGGTCAAATAGGATAAATGAAAATTCAAGACTACCAGCTGCCAGGAAAGATGACTCAACACTTAAGAGCAGTCAATACTCTTGCAGAGGCACTGAGTTCGGTTCCCTGCACTCACAGGGGTGGCACACAAACACCTGTTGCTCCAGCTCCAGAGGATCTAATGCCTCTACTGGTCTCCATAGGGACTTACATTCATTTACACACACGTTAATAGAGATAAACCTTCAAAAACATTGAGTTTTAGCACAATATACTACCTCAACTGTTCTAGATTTCAGAAACTTAATGAGGAATACACAAGAGAGTTTTTAACCTATACCACACACACAAAATAGAATCTGCCTTTGAGAAGACCCATATGTTGTATCTAAAAGACTTCAAAGTACTGGAAAGATATTACAGTGACAAAAATTCCCTATATTTAAATAACATAAGAATAATAATGAATAATTAAGTAGAGAATTTCAATCAAGAAATGCAAAGTACAAGAGCAGCCATGTACAAGTTCTGTGGGAGAAACATACAATGAAAATGATATGAGGGAATCTGAAACGGGGTATTGGGATGCCAGAAGAAAATAATAACAATACTCAGGAAATTTAAAGACAGAACAAGCAAATTTGTCCAACTGGATCCATCAAGGAAAATTATCTGTTAAGTGACTGTAACACAAAGGTATCAATAAACATGTCACAGAACTTTCAAGAGGTGAAAGGAGGGGGAGGAAGTATAAATATGAAAACAGAATAACCCCAAACTCCCCAAATAATAACAAAAATATTAATCTGCAAATTAAGGAAACTTAACAAAGTCCAAGTAAGATAAACATTAATAAGAGATCACACCTAGTCATGTTAACCAAATAAATTTCTTGAATATGGTTTTGAGAACTTCATCTATGCATTGCATTCCAAATACTCCCACCCCTCTCTTTCTCCTTCAACTCCTCTTTTGCTCTCCACACAAACTCATGATTTCATATTTTAATTATTATTGCTGCTGTATACATGTGTATATCCATATCTGCCTACCTAGATTATCTCTATCTCTATCTAAGCACATATGTACAAATAACCTACTGAGTCCATTTAGCTTTGTTCAAATGTACATGTGTCCAGGACTGACACAAAGTGCATAGGAGCTCCTTCTTACTGGAGATTGATACCCCCTCTTTTGGCAGCCATTGTCTGACCACCACTCTTTTTCTATGGGTAGGACTATGTAGAATTACCCCTGTCTATGATAGCATGTCAACTGGCATTGTCATTATGCTGATCTTGCTGAGGAGACCATATTGTTGAGAGTTCATGAGAACAGCTTTTCTGTCATACATACAAAACACTCACACAGCAGACATCCTGGCCTTCAGTTGTTTCTTATAATCATCCTACCCCTTCTTCCACAGTTTCCTTTGGGACTTGGGTTATGGCTTGCTTTGGAGATGCATCAGCTAAGGTGGTGCTCCCCATAGTCACTTATAGTCTGCATTTTGACCAGTTGTGGCTCATAGCCAAAGACAAGAAGGAGAATTTCTTGTTATATTATGATGAAGAGAAAATAATGTTAATAGGTGATGTCCCCTCAGAAACAATGAGGGGGCTAAAAGGCAGAGAGGTGGTACATTCATGTCAATGAAAGCAAAACGAAAAAATGAAACACTGTCAGACTGCCAACAAAAGTATCTTTCAAAACTGAAGACAAAATAAAAACATGTCAGGCAATCGAAGCTGTAAATGGTATTTTTCCAGCTAACACGCTGTACATGAAAAACCAGAGTCATTTATGTTGAAAGGAAATGACACCAGATGCTAACTCAAGTCTACATGAAAGGATAAGGAACAGCAAAATAACCTCACCTAAATATATGTGTAAATATGACCTATTATACATGGATGCACATATTTTCTCCTTTCTTTCCTAAGCTTTAAAATGTAAGCTAGAAGGAAAGAAAAGCTATAGCACTATCTATTCCAATTCTTGACATACAAGAGTATAAAATATAATATAACCATAAGCACAAATAATGGAAGAACTGAAGCTGTGTTACAGCAAATTCCTATATTTCACCAGGGTTCAACCTAAATTAGCTTGCTCTGAGTTGAAATGTGCATTACATTATTTAGAAAACACTAATAAAATAAATTTTAAAGCAGTGAGAAAACTAACAAAGGAATTTTATTTACACAATTAAAATTTCCATTCAACACAAAATTAAAACAGCAAAGGACAAATAATGTAATAAAAAGATGAGACCAACAAATCTCAAAGAGCAAGATACTAGTCATAATTCCAAGACTTAATTGTTTCATCAGAGGTGAATGGGTGATATGTTCTTACTGAAAAGAAGAAAGTTCAAACTGGAGACTAAAAATTAAAAACTATCTGAAAACTCAGTTAAGAGGACACTCCAGATTCAAAGATACAAATTAGTGTAGATAAAAACACGGAAAGTATGCACTATTTTAAAGAGACCATATTAAATTCAAAAGGAAAAGGGAATGTATGCCAAGAAAGCACAAGTCTAAGGCAATGGGAGTCTTTATATTAACGTGAACTATATTGATAGATTGAAGGAAGATTTATTATCAGAAACACTATGCATAATTAAGAAAGGAAGAATCAATTCGTTAGGATATGATAATAATTACAAAGACATATGCACTTGATAACACAGCTCCAAAACAAGGAGGCAAAAATTGACAGAAGTGAAGAAAAACCAAAAAGTCACATGAATGGTTCGAAAACATCAGTATTCCATTCTCAGGAGTGTGTGTTACAACTAAACAGGACAGATGAAAAGATGTATACCAGAAAAACCCTGAAGGACAACCTGCTATAATTAAGATACACATTACCTTCTGTTTGGTGGCTGTAAAATGCATGTTCGTGTCAAAAATCTGGTGCATCCTTCACTAAAACTTATATGCTAAATTCATAATAAAATATTTAAAAATTATAAAGAACCAAGACCATGCAAAAATATGTTCTCTTAAGAAAACTGAATTAAATCACATATTCAAACAAAGGAAAGCAGTGGAGCCTTACTCTCCAGACATTGATAAATTAAGAAATATACAACTTAAAAACTCATCCTACAAGTACAGAACAAGGGCTGAGGAGATTTCTCAGTGGGTTAAGAGCTTGCTGTGCAGACATGGCGACCTGAGATCAGATCCCCATTACCCACATAAAAGTTCAGACACAGTGACAAACATCTGTAATCAACATGGAAGTGAAGACAGAAAGGATCCTGGGACCTTGCTAACAAGCCAGCCTGGCCATTCAGTAAGCTCCGGGCTTTCATAAATAGAGAAGGACAGTCAATGTGACCTCTGGCTTCCACATGTCCATTCAGAGGTACACACACCTACTCAAATGCATATATACGTCTCTCTCTCTCTCTCTCTCTCTCACACACACACACACACACACACACACACACACACACACACACACACACTCACACACAGACACGCAGACACACAGCAAATAAATAACAAGAAAGACGATAATTGAAGTCTTCAGAAAGGAAAATACCATATATTCAAGGCAGAGGCTCCACCTAAGTTAGGGTTAGACACAATTTATACGATTTTAGTTATATTTTTTATTGGATGTTTTCTTTATTTACATCTCAAATATTATCCACTTTTCTGGTTCCCTTCCCCCACTGGAAACCACCCAGCCCCTCCCCCTCCCCCTTCTATGAGAGTGTTCCCCTACCCACCCACCTAGTCCCACCTTCCCACCCTTGAATTCCCCTACACTGGGACATCTATTGAGCCTTCACAGGACAAAGAGCTTCTCCTCCCATTGATGCCTAACAAGGCTATCCTCTGCTACATGTGTGGCTGGAGCCATGGGTCCCTCCATGTATACTTCTTGGTTGGTGGCTTAGTCCCTAGGAGCTCTGGGTGTTGTAGTTGGTTGATATTGTTGTTCTTCCTATGGGGTTTCAAACCCCTTCAGTTCCTTTAGTCTTTTCTGTAACTCCTCCCTTGGGAACACCATTGGGAACCCCCTGCTTTGTCCAATGGTTGGTTGAGAGCATCCACCTCTGTATTTGTCAGGCTCTGACAGAGCCTCTCAGGAGACAGCTATATCAGGCTCCTGTTAGCAAGTTATTAGCAACACAAAAGTGTCTGGGTTTGGTGACTGTATACAGTATGTATTCCCAGGATGGATCTCTGGATGGTTAAAATCTCTGCTCCAAACTTTGTCTCTGTATTTGCTCCCATGAGTATTTTGTTCCCCTTTCTGAGAAGGACTGAAGCACCCACACTTTGGTCTTCCTTCTTGGGCTTCATGTAGTCTGTGAATTGTATTTGGGGTATTCCAAGCTTCTGGGCTAATATCCATTTATCAATGAGTGCATATTATGTGTACACAGATAAATCTGTCTTTTATGACTGAGTTACCTCACTCAGGAAGATATTTTCTAGTTCCATCCATTTGCTTGAGAATTTCATGAATTCATTGTTTTTATAAGTTTAAGTGAGTGCTTTGGAGAAGCATGAGGTTCTATGCCACTTAACTTCTATCATCAGGCCACAGAATAATAAACACAGACAGTCTACAATCAAGCTCAAGGAAACAAATAATAAACAGTATGATGGGGGTGATTAAAATAGAAAACATTTAGACATCAACATTCATTCTTTGGTACAAAGTCAGCAATATACTGTGATTAGCAGAAAGCCAAAGGGAGAACAGAATACAAATGATCAAAACCAAGAAGCAAAACATTCAACTATATTTCTGATTTGGGGAACTTCCTAATATTCAAAGTTCACCAGGTGTCTGGGCCATGGAAGTTCTCTTTAAATCCATCCGTAGTTCCTTACCCCATGCTCATCAGTACTTCTTGCTTTAAGGGTCCTGACTCTTCTCCATTTGCACTTAGGAGTGGAGAATGTTTGGTCCCTGTATCAGCTGTACTGAAGTTGTACTTCTTTTGCAGCTATGGCATCTGTTAAACTCCCTGAAGAACAGCCATCAAGCTGCTGAGGCTGAACAAAGATTCCCTGATCTAGTGTTGTACTTTAGAAATCTGTCAGAAGCATTGAGTTGCACGTAAAACAGAGGGATACACTTTTTATTTTGCTTCTGTTGTCTATTTAGGAATCTATTCTCTTCTCTCTCTCTCTCTCTTTTTTTTTTTTACATTTTTTAAAAATATTTTCTTTATTTACATTTCAAATGCTATCCCAAAAGTCCCCTATACCCTCCCCCCACCCTGCTCCCCTACCCACCCACTCCCACTTCTTGGCCCTGGTGTTTCCCTTGTACTGGAGCATATAAAGTTTTCAATACCAAGGGGCCTCTCTGCCCAATGATGGCCAACTAGGCCATCTTCTGCTACATATGCAGCTAGAGACACCAGCTCTGGGGGTACTGATTATTTCATATTGTTGTTCCGCCTATAGCGTTGCAGACCCCTTCAGCTCCTTGGGTACTTTCTCTAGCTCTTCCATTGGGGGCTCTGTGTTCCATCCTATATATGACTGTGAGCATCCACTTCTGTATTTGCCAGACACTGGCATAGCCTCACAGGAGACATATATCAGGGTCCTTTTCTGCAAAATCTTGCTGCCATATGCAATAGTGTCTGGGTTTGGTGGCTGATTATGGGATGAACCCCCCGAGTAGGGTGGGGCAGTCTCAGGATGGTCTGTCTGTCCTTTCGTCTTAGCTCCAAACTTTGTCTCTGCAACTCCGTTCATGGGTATTTTATCCCCTATTCTAAGGAGGAATGAAGTATCCACACATTGGTCTTTCTTCTTGATTTTCTTGTGTTTTGCAAATTGTATCTTGGGTATTCTAGATTTCCTGGCTAATATCCACTTATCAGTGAGTGCATATCAAGTGACTTCTTTTGTGATTGGGTTACCTCACTCAGGATGATATACTCCAGATACATCCATTTGCCTAAGAATTTTTAAAATTCATTGTTTTTAATAGCTGAGTAGTACTCCATTGTGTAAATGTACCACATTTTCTGTATCCATTCCTCTGTTGAGGGACATCTGGGTTCTTTCCAACTTCTGGCTATTATAAATAAGGCTGCTATAAACATAGTGGAGCATGTGTCCTTATTACCAGTTGGAATATCTTCTGGATATATGCCCAGGAGAGGTATTGCTGGATCTGCTGGTAATACTATGTTCAGTTTTCTGAGGAACCGCCAGACTGATTTCCAGAGTGGTTGTACAAGCTTGCAATCCCACCAGCAATGGAGGAGTGTTCCTCTTTCTCCACATCCTCGCCAGCATCTACTGTCACCTGAATTTTTTGATCCTAGCCATTCTGACTGGTGTGAGGTACAGAGCAATTGTGATAAAAACTGCATGGTACTGGTACAGTGACAGACAGGTAGATCAATGGAATAGAATTGAAGACCCAGAAATGGACCCACACACCTATGGTTACTTGATCTTTGACAAAGGAGCTAAAACCATCCAGTGGAAAAAAGACAGCATTTTCACAAATGGTGCTGGCACAACTGGTGGTTATCATGTAGAAAAATGTGAATTGATCTATTCTTAACTCCTTGTACAAATCTCAAGTCTAAGTGAATCAAAGAACTCCACATAAAACCAGAGACACTGAAATTTATAGAGGAGAAAGTGGGGAAAAGCCTCGAAACTATGGGCGCAGGGGAAATTTTCCTAAAAATAAAACAGCAATGGCCTGTGCTGTAAGAACAAGGATCGACAAATGGAACCTCATAAAATTGCAAAGCTTCTGTAGGGCAAAAGATACTGTCAATAAGACAAAAAGACCACCAACAGATTGGGAAAAAATTTTTACCAATCCTAAATCTGATAGGGAACTAATATCCAATATATACAAAGAGCTCAAGAAGCTGAACTCCAGAAATTCAGATAACCCCATTAAAAATGGGGTGCAGAGCTAAACAAAGAATTCTCAACTGAGGAATACCGAAGGGCTGAGAAGCACTTGAAAAATTGTTCAGGAATCTATTATATTCTTGATCACTCATAGATACTTTGGAGTCAGAGGCACACAGTCCACCCTTGTTGCCCTATGCTTGAAAAACTGTCTCCTTTTAACATAACATATGGCATCTGACCTGTCTGCAGGCACCACACACCCAGTTCTGGGTGTAATTATACATACCATGGGACTGGAAAATTCTTTCCAAACTGGATTCATTGTCTAAGATGTTCATTAAGGATGCAAAGGGGAGGGATGCAGGCTTTCTAAAGACAACTGCCTCCTGCCAAGAAAGGCAACACCTCTGTCTGAATTGCAGTGAAGACTAATTCATCAGTTCTGTTCTTTAGACCTCAGCAGGGGAGAGAAAAGGAAAGAATGCATAGTCCTGGAGAGTACTTGGGTAATTGGAGGGATTATGGAAACATCAAGGATTCCATTTGGATACTGTACTAATTACAATAAGCCAAATACTCAATTCAGTGCCATGAAGCACAGTCTTATAGTCCTCACTTTTCTGTTGTACAGGGGAATGTTTCCCTACATAATGAGCCCATTATTTATCAACCATTAGCTTGCCTGTTCCTCCAGAGGAACCAGTGGGATGGTCCCAGACCGTTTCTTCTGGTAGCTGGTTTCTGATTCAGAGAAAGAAAATATCCTAATTGCATTGAAATGATAAAGGAAGCCAAACTTGTGGCTGGGGCATCTCTTGACCACAGAGCTCAGGCAGAGAGATCTGCTGTATGTAGGTTTCAGGGGTTGATTCATTAGGGTGAAATTGATCTGTCTGAAGGGTTCAGAGTCCAGAGCAAAGTTCTTAGGCAATTCCTGTATGCCACTCTAATACAAGCTTGCCCCTTCCTAGGAGTAAAAACAGTCAAGGCAGCCACAGCTGCGGTTTGCTTTTTCAATATTGATAGTACGGGGTCTCCTGACCTTACTGAAGAATGAACACTCAATTCTCACACATAGTCAATGAGAGCCAAAGAGACAAAGTTGCTTCTTAAAAGTAGGCATTCCGATGATATCTTTAGTGTCTTATTTTCCTACACACACACACACACACACACACACACACACACAGAGCTAATGCCAAATCTTCCTTGCCTTTATTGAGCAACTAATACAAAGCAAGCATGTTAGGCTGTTTTGCTTTACTCAAGAGAGGAAGCAAACAGAGTCTCATATACAAAAAGGTTGACATTTATTTCGTGTTTTAGTTTTCATTTATGTATAGGTGTGGGTGGTAGTGGTGGTGGTGGTGGTGGTGGTGGTGGTGGTGGTAGTGTGTGTGTGTGTGTGTGTGTGTGTGTGTGTGTGTGTGTGTGTGTGTGCAGGGGTGGTCAGGTAGAGGCCACAGGTCAATTTCAGGTATTGTTCTTTGGAAACCACTACTCACTTCGTGTTTTGAAACAGGTTCTCTACTAGGTCCTGGAGTCCACTGATTAGAACAGGCTGCCTGGGTAGTGAGTCCCAGTGATCTCCCTGCCTGTGCCACCCCAGAGCTAGGATTACAAGGAGCATGACATTTACACATGACATTTCACATAGGTGATTGACAGAAATCGGGTTCTCATGCTGGCATGCAGGATGTTTACTAACTGGGGTATAACTTCAGTTCAAAGATGGTGGTGAAACTAGATTTGTTTGACTCTAGAGCAGAAATCTTAAAACGTGTGAGAAAGAACAGGTTTTAGAGACAGATTAAAATCAAATTTTAAAATAATAAATTTGAAAGATCCATTCAAATGGGGTCTTCCAACCTGACAGCACAGCTGATTCAAGTATTCTTTGAGAGTCTCACTTGCATCCAGCATGTGTCTACAAGCTGGCATGCCTTCTACGTGCAGCAATCCATCCGCTCACAGGATTGGCCTTCTCTAATTGGACTCTCAATTCCTATCCTCTCTCACCTCTTGGCCAACAAAAAAATCCTCTTGAAATCAGTCTGTCAACTCAGAATGGATGATATATGTTTGGGTCAAGTCAAAATGTCTACTTGACTGGCCAATTGTTTGCCCACATGTTGACAGGAATCAGCCAATGAAAAGCAGGATGTAGCCAAAGCAAAGGGCAGATCAATAATATCATTCCCCTTGCTCTTCCTCCCAAGCAAAACCTCAATAGTCTTTCCTTACAACATTTTTATTAGTATGGACCGACTTTTTAAACAAGACATTTTGAAAACAATAGCCTCGGAGACTTACTTTAATCAGGTGTGTGTGTGTGTGTGTGTGTGTGTGTGTGAAAGAATGATAAGGATAAGCTCTCTGTGTGTTTAGGTGTTTAGTAGCAATTAAAAAAGGAACTGTTTTGAAATATGCTGGAGCATATTTTTTTCTAAACAAGCCTTGCCCTGAAAGGAAACTATTCAACCAAAGTCCAATCTGAGGGTCTCTTATTAATGCCTAAGTGACCTGATAGAGGATAAACAACCAACTCCAAGAAACTTCAGAATTCACAGGAGAAGAAAACACTCACGTCTAGACTACTCTGGCTATCACTTTCATGTTGAGGGAAATATTAAAAAATGAACCTACCAACTCTCCACACTCCTGCTTCTCTCAATCTGTCAATTCTCTAGACCTGTTGGGCCAAATTCCCGCTCTAGTACTAGCACTGGGGCCACAACACTATGTCCTAGTGGGGTGCTGCCAGCTCTGTCCCACATTCCAATAACCAAATAGATCCGCCATCCTCGTGGTTTGCTAACATACTACCCAATTACCCAGTAAAAATAAGACTCAATGCTTATAATTAACCAATTAGATATATATATTCTAACAATAACCAATAAATTCTCAATACAAAAGATACCAATACAATAATTTCAGAACCAATTTGATAATGATAAAAGCTGCCCACCTAGATTAGGCAAATCTTCCCAATATTCTAACCTTTGGGATATCATAACAACCTGTGGCTGGCCATAGCCAAACTGATTTACATCCACTGTCATCTTCCTTTCTCGTCTCTACCTTCTGGTAAGCTCCCTCTCTCTGCAACTCTTAGCTCTATCCCCTTTTCCCTGTCCAATCACAGACCTCCTCTGTACTAATGCTATTGCACAGGGAAAATTCTGGGACACTTTCATCTAAATATAGAGAACCATACAAACAGTGTGAGGTATACAGTTCACAGATACAAAATTCTAAAAAGCTTCAATCAGAAGAATAGATCATGCCACACTTCAAACATTCTTTATCAGGATGCTCCTCAGAAGCTATTTCCAAGAGTTTCTCTTACACACTTTGTAACTCATGCACATGTGCCATATACAGAAAAGAAGACAACAGAATGAGGGAAATATGTAAACAATGTAATCAGTCTTATAAGGATGCTAGACCAAGATTTCAAACAACTGTGATTAATATGTAAGATTCTAATGTATGAAAAAGACAGCCCACAGCACAGGTAGGCAATGAAAGCAGTTGGAAATCCTAAAATGAGCTAAAAGCAAAGCTGGAGAGCAAAACCATGCCAATAGAAGGAAAGCATGCCTTAGACCATATACAAGGAAAACAACCAAGGAGACAATTGTGGGACTCAAAAGACCAAATATAAATCAACAGAACCAATGAAAGAAAAAGTCAGAGGAAAATGAATTTGTATCCACAGACTGTGAAGTGGAACAAAAGTATAACATGCATGGTTAATAGAGAAAAACAATGACTGTAAATATCTAAAGGAAGAGATGAAAAGCTTAATCAACATTAAAGCAGGAAAATTACCCTAATTTATTAATAGCCATGGAGTCATACACTAGGAAGCTTGGAGATCATTACTGAAAAGATGCTAAATATCACATGATTAAAAATAAAATATACACAAAGAATAACATCTCATAAATTTAGAAAACAAAGGTGTCCACAAAATGGGAAAACTTTCTCCATAGACAAACAATAATAAGGATTACTAAAGACATCTCAGAAAAGCATGTATCCAAGCAGAGAAAGAAGTATGTTCTAAAGGGAGGAAGGAAGCTAGAATTTTTATCAAGCTAACTAAAAATTGAAGAAGTGATCTTTAGGAAAGCACCTTATAAGAAAAAAGGTAAAAGTATCTAATAAGAAAAAGTGAGGCTGACATCTATACTTATATAAAGAAGAGCATTAAAAAGGCAAGCAAAATATTTTATTCTTATCTAACAATGATTTACTATATTAATGGTCAATACTGTCATTGATTATGTATTATCCTGTATATATGATACATGTCTATATGTCTATAGTACACTTATATTCAGGTGAAATTAGTTTTAGGAATCCCATAATGAATTGGGAAGCTGGTCATTATAAATTAAACAATATAGTGTTCTCTTATACTGGATATGGGTCTATTATAATTTTACATTGCAAACCTACAACAGGTATTTTAAAACAAAGTAAGATTGGCATGAAAAAAAAATGAATTTTATAAAATATGCACTTTAAACTACAAAAGGAAAAAAATAATAGAAGATTCAAACAGGGGCAAGTAGCAAGAATAGCAAGCATGGACCAGTAATAACTATGGCAAATGCTAATCCAGCTATATCAGTAACTGACTCACAAGCTAATAAAACAATATCACCAGTTAAAAGGCAGATATTGTTAGAGTGGCTCAAAAGACAGAGCAAGACTAAATACTGTTTAGAAGCAAAACTTAACCCAAACACCTATAATCCTATCCATCAGAAACATGTGGTGGTTTGAATAGGTAAAGTCTCCATAGACTTAAGTGTTTGAGTGCTTGGCCCAAAGATGCTTGGTCCAAAAGGAATGACACTGTTAGCAAGTATGGCCTTGTTGGCAGAAATGTGTCACTGTGAGGAGGCTTTGAGGTCTCCGCTACGCAAGCTATGCCTAGTGTGACACACAACCCCCCTCTGCTACCTACAGATCAAGATGTAGATCTCTCGCTCTTCTCCAGCACCATGCCTGCCTGAATGCTGCCATGTTTCTCACCATGACAATCATGGACTAAACCTCTGCAACTATCAGCCAGCCCCAGTTAAATGTTTTCCTTTAAAAGAGTTGCCATGGTCATAAGTCTGTTTACAGTAATGAAACCCTAACAAAGAAAGGACTGAAGTAGGATTGTGAGTTCAAGTCTAGTCTTGTCTCTTAAATGAGACTGCCTCAAAGCATGGAAAGAAATCAGGGAAAGAGAGAGAGAGAGAAGAAGAAGAAGAAGAAGAAGAAGAAGAAGAAGAAGAAGAAGAAGAAGAAGAAGAAGAAGAAGAAGAAGAAGAAGAAGAAGAAGAAGAAGAAGAGGGAAGAGGAGGAAGAGGAGGAGATGGAGGAGGAGGAGGAGGAGGAAGGAAGTCAGAAAGAAAATATAATGTCATTTTAGTTGGCAGTGGAAACCTGGGAGAGAAAAACCTAAAAATGAGATAGACAAAAGTCTCATGCAATAACCAATCCATTCAGAGCATCTGAATATTAATCCTCTGAGGGTTAAAAAGAAGTGCTTGCCAAAAGGAGTCTGATATGGCTGTCTCCCGAGAGACTCTGCCAGAGCCTGGCAAATACAGAGGCAGATGTTCGCAGCCAGCCATTGGACTGAGCATAGTGTTCCCAATGGAGGAGTTGGAGAAGGGACTGAAGGGGCTAAGGAGCTCTGCAGTTCCATGGAGGGAGCAACAGTGTCCAGCCAGACACCCCAGAGCCTGGACAACCAACCATAGAGAACACATGAAGGGACCCATGGCTCTGGCTTCATATGTGGCAGAGAAAGGCCTTGTTGGACATCAGTGGGAGGAGAGGCCCTTGGACCTGAGGATGCTCAATGCCCTAGTGTCGGGGAATGCCAGGGAGAGAAGACAGGAGTAGGTGGGTGGGTGGGGGAGCACCCTCATAGAGGCAGGGGGAGGGGAGATGGGATAGGGGATTTCTGAAGGGGAGACCTGGAAAGGGGGAAACATTTGAAATGTAAATAAACAAACTATCCCATCAAAAAAGAAAAAAATCTAATAGTAAAATGTTTTAGAACATGGAAAAACAAAACAAAACAATAAAAGAGAATTGCATGAGTAAGGTGCTCAATCACAAGGTTAAGCCACATGTGGCAAGCATAAATTTCCATAGAGGCATATGAATAACAACAAACAGTGTAATATATGCAATACTAACTTGATTTTAAAAAGAAAGCAACATTTTTCTTATTAATTTCAGACAGAGGCAATGTCAGAGCCAAAATCTATCAATCATAAAGATGTTACCTAGTAACAAAGAGATCAATTATTTGAGAAGACATACAGATTCTTTACAGATATGCACCTTGCAGAACAGCAAACTCTGTAGGTAAGAAATTATTGAGCTTCAAGAAAAAAATGAATCCATTATCATGGTTGGAAACTTCAACACATCATTATCAGGAATAGTGGGATCAAGTGAGCTGACAGTGGTAAGAACTCAATGATGTTATTAATTAGAGTTCACATTTACAGAAAATGCCATCCATCAAGTACAGAATGTACATGCGTCTCAAGGTCACAGGAGGCATCCACAAAAATAGACCACACTCTGTGTCATAAAACGGCTTTTAACACATTCTAAAAATATACATGTTGCACAATAGCTGCATTAAGGCCAAGGGAAATAAATCAGAAATGATCAACAGAAAAATAACCTCGAAATGAACAGAGATTAAGCAACATGGTTCTAAGTGACAGGAGTCAAAAAATAATCTTAAAGTAGAAAATATTTTGAAGTAAAAAGAACAAAGAGAAGGAGGAGGAGGAAGGGAGAGGGGGAGGAAAAGAGGAGGAGGAGAAGAGGAGGAGAGGAGGAGGAAGAGGAGGAGGAGGGAGAGGAAGAGGAGGAGGAGGAGAGTAGGAGGAGGAGGAGAGGAAAAGGAGAGGAGGAGGAGGAGGAGGAGAGGAGGGGGAGAGGAGGAGGAGGAGGAAGAAGAGGAAGCGGAGGAAGTGGAAGAAGTGGAAGATATAAGTTCGCCAAACTTTGTGATATATGACAAAAGTAGTAGTTGGAATGAAATTTAGAGAATAAGATGTATATGTAGATGTAATATGTAGATGTATATGTAGACGTAAAAAGGAAGAAACATCTAAGCTTCACTTTCTAGTTTATTTGTTAGGAGCAAACTAAATCCACGGAAATCCAAAAAAGAAAGGTTGTCTTTTCTTGTGACAGAATGCTTGGCTGCATTGAAATCATTAGCCAGATTAGTTTATGAGTTATATTTAACTGTCTACAGCCTTAGAACATGGATAGAATATGTAAAAATACTGCACCAGAATTAAAAGAAATGGTATGTGGTCCAAATGCTCAAAGTCTTCATTCTGATGTTAAATCTCTTGAGCACACTTGTCACCTCCTATATTCTTTTTTTTATTCTGGCTTTCCTAGTCTCTATCCAAATCACCAGTAGGCACTGCTTGTAGAATTATAGGGCATACTTTGTCTCAACTTCCAAATTTTTCTATTTTTCATACATAACAATTCCAAAGGCATCAGAAATTCCTGGTCAACTTTAGTTACAGTAGTGTCATCCATTGTATGTTCTTAATTTTCTGTATCAGACAATGTTACATAGCTGTGATCAAAATAACTAGTTGTCTTTCTACTGCTGTGACAAACATCATGACCCAGAGCTACTTGTTGAGGAGAAAGCTTGCCTTACACATCCTTATTACAGTCCATCATTGAGGAAAACCAAAGAAAAAGCTCAAGGCAGGAACCTGGAGACAGGGATGGAAGTAGACACCACACAGGAATGCTGCTTGTTGGATTATTGACTAGCTTTTGCTCAGCCTGCTTACACGGAACCACCTGCCCAAGTGACACTGACAGAGGACTGAACCTAAATGATGTTAGATTTGCCTACAGGTCAATCTGATGGCATTTTCTCAGTCAAAGTTCTTTTCCAGATAATAGTAACTTGTGTCAAGTTGACAAAAAAAAAAAAAAAAAAAAAAAAAAAACCAACCAAACAACCAAAAACCTAATAACCAGTACATAAGGCTTGAATTAAAAAATTATTGTAGCTCATGTTTTTTTTTTTCATTTTTTTTAATTAGGTATTTTCCTCATTTACATTTCCAATGCTATCCCAAAAGTCCCCCATACCCTCCCCCCCACTCCCCTACCCACCCATTCCCCCTTTTGGCCCTACCACTACCCTGTACTGGGGCATATAAAGTTTGCAAGTTCAAAGGTCCTCTCTTTCCAGTGATGGTTGACTAGGCCATCTTTTGATACATATGCAGCTAGAGACAAGAGCTCCAGGGTACTGGTTAGTTCATATTGTTGTTCCACATATAGGTTTGCAGTTCCCTTTAGCTCCTTGGGTACTTTCTCTAGCTCCTCCATTGGGGGCCATGTGACCCATCCAATAGCTGACTGTGAGCATCCACTTCTGTGTTTGCTAGGCCCCGGCATAGTCTCACAAGAGACAGCTATATCTGGGTCCTTACAGCAAAATCTTTCTAGTGTTGCAATGGTATCAGCGTTTGGAAGCTGATTATGGGATGGATCCCTGGATATGGCAATCACTAGATGGTCCATCCTTTCATCACAGCTCCAAATTTTGTCTCTGTAACTCCTTCCATGGGTGTTTTGTTCCCATTTCTAGGAAGAGGCAAAGTGTCCACACTTTGGTCTTCATTCTTCTTGAGTTTCATGCGTTTAGCAAATTGTATCCTATATCTTGTGTATCCTAAGTCTCTGGGCTAATATCCACTTATCAGTGAGTACATATTGTGTGAGTTCCTTTGTGATTGGGTTACCTCACTCAGGATGATGCCCTCCAGGTCCATCCATTTGCCTAGGAATTTCATAAATTCATTCTTTTTAATAGCTGAGTAGTATTCCAATGTGTAAATGTACCACATTTTCTGTATCCATTCCTCTGTTGAGGGGCATCTGGGTTCTTTCCAGCTTCTGGCTATTATAAATAAGGCTGCTATGAACATAGTGGAGCATGTGTCCTTCTTACCGGTTGGGACATCTTCTGGATATATGCCCAGGAGAGGTATTACGGGATCCTCCCGTAGTACTATGTCCAATTTTCTGAGGAACCGCCAGACTGATTTCCAGAGTGGTTGTACAAGCTTGCAATCCCACCAACAATGGAGGAGTGTTCCTCTTTCTCCACATCCTTGCCAGCAACTACTGTCACCTGAATTTTTGATCTTAGCCATTCTGACTGGTGTGAGGTGGAATCTCAGGGTTGTTTTGATTTGCATTTCCCTGATGATTAAGGATGTTGAACATTTTTTCAGGTGCTTCTCTGCCATTCGGTATTCCTCAGGTGAGAATTCTTTGTTCAGTTCTGAGCCCCATTTTTAATGGGGTTATTTAAGTTTCTGGATTCCACCTTCTTGAGTTCTTTATATATATCGGATATTAGTCCCCTATCTGATTTAGGATAGGTAAAGATCATTTCCCAATCTGTTGGTGGTCTTTTTTCTTGTTGATGGTGTCTTTTGCCTTGCAGAAACTTTGCAACTTTATGAGGTCCCATTTATCGATTCTCGATCTTACATCACAAGCCATTGCTAATCTATTCAGTAATTTTTCCCCTGTACCCCTATCTTTGAGGCTTTCCCCCACTTTCTCCTCTGTAAGTTTCAATGTCTATGGTTTTATGTGGAGTTTTTTAATCCACTTAGATTTGACCTTAGTACAAGGAGATAGGAATGGATCAATTTGCATTCTTCTACATGATAACCACCAGTTGTGCCAGCACCATTTGTTGAAAATGCTGTGTTTTTTCCACTGGATCGTTTTAGCTCACTTGTCAAAGATCAAGTGACCATAGTTGTGTGTGTTCATTTCTGGGTCTTCAGTTCTGTTCCATTGGTCTACTTCTCTGTCGCTATACCAATACCATGCAGTTTTTATCACATTTGCTCTGTAGTACAGCTTTAGGTCAGGCATGGTGATTCCACCAGAGGTTCTTTTATCCTTGAGAAGAGTTTTTGCTATCCTAGGTTTTTTGTTATTCCAGATGAATTTGCAGATTGCCCTTTCTAATTCGTTGAAGAATTGCGTTGGAATTTTGATGGGGATTGCATTGAATCTGTAGATTGCTTTTGGCAAGATAGCCATTTTTACTATATTGATCCTGCCAATCCATGTTAGCTCATGTTTTTAATTCACCAGAAGAATGGGCACTAAAGAGGAGTTCACACAATGGTAGCTAGGGAGAGATGGGCCTGGAGATGAAAGAATTGGAATGTATGAACTGCATTTCTTCTTCGTCTCCTTTTACTGTACCCGGCTTTCGCTATGAAGTGAAACTATGCAGATTCCAGGCAAAAAGTCTTCCTATAGCTAATCTTTGCTCAGAGCTGTGTGTTACAGGTTTCTCAAAGTAAACTGACAAGACAAAACTTCACACTGGTTCTTTGAAAATAATCAGCAGAATCAATACACTTTTAGCCATAAGAGAACACAAATTATGATTTAAAAATGAAATAGGAATAGGTGAATTGTCTCAGTTGCTAAAGGAACCTGCTGTTGAGCCTTGTGATTTGTGTTCAGTCCACAGGACTTACATGTTAGGGTGAGAGCATTCATTTATACACACACACACACACACACACACACACACACACACACACACACTCTAATTAACTGTGATACATTTTTAAGTGAGACAGGAAAAACTATATATTTTAAAGACATTAAAATGATGAGGGAGTACTATGCAAAATTGCATGCATACAAATTCAATGACCTTGATTAAATGGAAAAATTCCTTGAAAACCACAAACAACTTAAACTTATACAAGTAGTGGTAGACACTCTGAGAGGACTTAAGTTAAATCAAAGTTAAAATAAAAATTTATAATAATTGAAAGGACTATGCACACATGGCCTCAGTGAAGACATTATAAAGGACATTTTATGAATTCTGTACAATGTCTTTCAGAGACAATCTTTCTAATAATTTTATAAAGACATCATTCCATCTCTAACAAAAGCTGACAAAGATTTAAGAGGTAAAATAAAGATGATGACTTCAGCAAAATGTTAGAAAGTCAAATCAAATCTCACAATGTACAAAAATAATGATAATCCCAACCAAGGTGGATCTTGTTTAAGTGTGCAAGTCTGATTTAACATTAGAAAAATCAGTTAATGCAACCATTCATGTAAGAAAACTTTAATAAGGAAAAAATCAGGTGGTAATATTGAAAACAGCCCAAAGCATATTTTTTCAAAAAAGCAATTCATAATTTTAAAAATAAAAAATACTCTCAGTAAACTCTTATAGAGGATGACTTCCCAAGTCTAAAATATATATGAGACACTATTCAAAATAAATTATATTAATGGTGAGAAACATTTGTTTTCTACTGTAATGTTCATGGATTACTACCACCATTGCTTTTGGCAATGCGCTGAAATTTCTAGCAAATGTAATAAAAATTAAAATGAATTAAAACCTATGTGTAATGTTATAACTGTAGACTATAATAACTGTCTTTACACCGTAGACCATACCATCCTCTTTGTATAGTGTCAAAATGAACAAGCATAAACTACTGAAGTCAATAACTGACTAAAGCAAATACTGTACTAGCAATGAGCAATGGATACTGAAATTTAAAACATAGTTCCATTCAAGTTTGCAACATGATTATAAACCTATCAAACTAGTTATCAGATGAATATAAGGAAAACATTGATAAGTGACATCAAACATCATAAATAGAAAGAGATTCCATATCTGGGAAAGGAAGACTCAATACTATCCAAATGTTAGTCGTTTCCCCATGGCTTGTATGTTCAATGCAAGTATAGTCAAAATTTCTGAAAATTATTTTGTGGGTATTAATAAAGTGATAGACACAGAACCTAGACTAGTAGCAAAAAGTCATGAGTGAATAGCAGTACATAGGAGAAACTCATATGAGTATCACTAAGCACATGATGTAGGTCTGAAAAGATACACAAATGAGATTTAGTAAAATTAAAGACTAGAGAGATAATAAAGTCCTTAGCAGTTGCCAGCTTACCAGGGGGTTGTGCTGAAGGGAAGGATACATGGGTCGACACAGATACTTACACCCAAGCAATAGTCTGTAGTCGGGGATCCCTGTGGTTGAATTAGGGAAAGGCTGGAAGAAGTTGAGGAAGAGGGTAACTCTATAAGAGGGCAACCCCATAGGAAGACCAGCAGTCTCAACTAACACAGACCCCCAAGTTCTCTCAGACACTGATTCACCAACCAGGCATCATACCCTAGCTGGTATGTGGCCCCCAACACATATACAGCAGAGGACTGCCTGATCTGGCCTCAGTGAGAGAAGATACATCTAACCCTCAAGACCCTTAAGGCCTCTGGAAATAGGGAGGCTTGGTGGGGTGGGTTGGGAGGGTGGGGACATCTTCTTGGAGACAGAGGGGATAAGGAACTGTGGAAGGGTGGGCTGGGAGGAGGAAAATGACTGGACCATAAAAAAGGACTAAAGATAAAATGAAAAATAAATAAATAAGAATACTTTAGACAATTCTATAATTGTATGATGGAGGTTGCAAGCCATATATGCAATGTACAATTATCTATATCTACATTATAAGTAATAAAGAATAAAGTATACTAGACTAGGTGTTTAAAATAATAATATATCAGTAAAAGATTCACCTCTTTTAGTAAATTTAATAATTTAGAGGATGTTAGCAGTATGTGGTGTTAAAGGAATAAGGACCATTTCTATAAATATTCCTCTCCATTTTACTGTGACTTTAAAACTTTTCTAAAATATTAAGAAAACTATGTGCTGCAGACACAATAGGAGTGACACACTCGTGAATTTGTAGAAACTATGGCAGCATGTTCAGTGGTTGCCCTGTTTTAAGCTACTCTGGGTCGCAGTGCTGTCCCATTCCTAAACAAGAAGTTATTTTCAAAGAACTTTCAGTTGCAAAGGAAACACCTAGTTTTCTACAATGGAGACTTAAAGCACACCTAAGGGCAGGCCTCATGCCTAGAAGTAAATGGCCAACACAAAAGTAACTTAATGGTGTTTTGTAGACTTTGTGTACAATATTGCTTTGTTGAAAGAATCACCACCCCTGACCTCAAGCTACTACAGAGCAAGAGTGATAAAAACTGCATGGCAATGGTACAGAGACAGACAGGTTGATCAATGGAATAGAAATGAAGATCCAGAAACAAAACCATACACTTACGGACACTAGATCTTTGACAAAGAAGCCAGAAATATACAATGGAAAAAACAAAGAATCTCCAAGAAATGGTGCTGCTCTAACTAGCATACTCTGATGGCCAAGGATACATTGAACACTTAAAAAATGTGTTTCTCAGCTACTTTTTTGGGGAGTGGGGGTGGGTTTTTTTGTTTGTTGTTTTGTTTTGTTTTGTTTTGTTTTGCTTTGTTTTGTTTTGTTCTGTTTTGTTTTGTTTGAGACAGGGTTTCTCTGTATAGCCCTGGCAGTCCTAGAACTTACTTTATAGACCAGGCTGGTCTCAAACTCAGAAATCCAACTCCCTCTGCCTCCCAATTGCTGGGATTAAAGGCATGCGCCACCACCACCTGGCTCTCCACTATGTTTAATTCATCCTTTGAGAACCCTATTTAGTTCTGAGCCTAATTATTTTAGTCTGATTGTTGTCTTGGTGTTATTTTTATAAGTTTCTTGTGTATTCTAGGTCCTAACCGTCTGTCAGATACATAGCTACTAATGATTTTTCCTTTTCTGTGCTCTGTCTCTTTGACAGGATGACGATGTCTTTTGCTGTGCAGAAGCTCTGTGGGTTCATGCAGCACCAGTCTTCAGTTTATCTTGATTTCATTGAAAATTTTTATATAATATATATTTTATCATGTTTCTCCTTTCTACTCCTAGATTCTTCCTACCTCTTTACCCAAAGAATTTCAAGTTCACTTTTATTCTTCTCAAAAACACATACCAAAAAAATCCTGAAATGAATATAAGCAAACAAAAAAACACAAAAAAGCAAAAAATATCAAAGTGACATCAAACAAACAAGCAAACCAAACCACCATGAAATCTGCTTTGTGACTGCCAACTCCTCCTAGACATGGGGTCTATACTTGGGAGTGGGGGTTAGAAATACCCATTAACACTTCACTGGAGCAAACTAACTTTCCATTTCCCAGGAGGCAAAAATTACAAATACCTTCTTGATTAAGGGTAGGACTTTGTGTTCACTTCACTCATGAATGCTGGGGTTTTGTCTGCCTTAAACATGTGCATGCTGTGTATCTGGAAGGCACTGTTTCCTTGGAGTTGTTCAGCACCTCTGACTCTTACAATCTTCCCAAATTCTTTTTCCACATAGTTCCCTGAGTGTTTTAGGGTCCTGGGGGCGCTATTGAATAAGATCTTATTTAGGAGTGATGCACTACTATTGTGGTTCTCTCTGTTCATTGCCATCTACTTCACGATCTTAATGTCTATGCAGCTGTGATCCTGCTCAAAGAGTCTTTTCTCTGTGCTATGAGTTCAAGCACATTTCTTTGTCAGATTCAGAGCATTAGGTTTTATGTTGATATTCTTGACTACTTGCAGATGGATTTGTGACGTTTGAGACAGGAATATACATTTATTCTTCTACATGCAGCTTTCCAGTCTGGTCAGCACCAATTGATGAAGATGCTTTCTTAATTTCAGTGTGTATTTTTTGCTTCTGTCAAAATTATGTTACCTTAGATGTCTGGAATTATAAGCAAGTCTTCAATTTTATAAGAAAGATTACTTAATATGTCTGTTTTTATGCCAGTTCTGTGCAGTTTTATTACTATATCTCTATAGCATAACTTACAATCAGGGATGGGATTACTTCCATCATTTCTTTTATTGTTGAAGAATGTTTTCTCTATCCTTGCTTGTTTATGCTTTTACATAAATTTAAGATTTTTCTTTTAGGTTTTGAAAAAAAATTGGAAAGTAGATGGGAATTACAATGAATCTGTTAACTTCTTTGTTAGGATGTCTATTTTAACAATATTAACCCTACTAACTCATGAGAATAGATCTTTCCATCTTCTGGTGTTTGTTTCCAACATTATTATTCAGTGTCTTAAAGTTTTAATGTACAAGTCATTAACTTCATCATCTACATATATTCCAGATAATTTGATTTTTTTTAAAGTTGATGCAAATGGACTTGTTTCCTCAATGTCTTTCTCAGCAAGTTTGTGCATAGGAAAGCTATTGATATTAGTGTGGTAATAATGTGAACTAGTACTTTGCTGAATATTTTTATCAGCTGTTTGAGATTTCATGGAGTATTTAGGCTCTTTAGGGTCTTTCTTTCTTTCTTTCTTTCTTGAAATAGAATTATACTATCTGTATGCAGGGGTATTTCAGAGTCCTGCTTCTCTATTTGTATTTGTATTTGTATTTGTATTTGTATTTGTATTTGTATTTGTATTTGTATTTGTATTTATCTCTTTCACTTGTGTTATTTCTCTAACAAAGAGTTAAAGTACTGTGTTGAATAGCAGTTGGGAGAATGGGCATCTTTGTGTTCATCCTGTTTTTTGTGGGAATATTTTGGGTTTTTTTCCATTCAACCTAAACTTAACTTCAGAATTTTTCCATATTTCCTTAATATGTTGAGATATGCCCTCTCTATTTATAGATTCCTGTGGACTTTTTTTTATCATGAAATCATGTTTAATTTTGTCAAAAGTCTTTTTTCATATGTTTATGTCATATTTTATCATACAATGTGTATATTTCAAGATATGGAGATTACATGTTAGAAAACTAATTATGTACCTGAAGGCCTAGGGAAAACAAGAATAAACAATGTCCAGAACAGGTAGATATAAAGAGATAATTAAAATAGTGTGCAAATTAATGAAATGGAATTACACTACTCAGGTAAGTTGAAGGTGTCATGTACTGGGGATGTAGGAATTAGGAGACCTGAACTGGCTCTGGTATGAAAAACTTCTCCCTTAGAAGTAGCCTTCATCAGAATGAGCCATCAATAGTTATGCAAAGTTGGGATGCTTATGAACCACAACAATAACTAACATGGCAAGATATCACTAAGGTTTCAATAGTGGTACTCATATTGTGTCAGTAGCCAACAACTATCCAATTAAGAATTGAGGAGCTCTCCGTAGGAGCTAAATCTTGTCTGGTATTGAGAAACTAGCAAATTATCTGGGACTAGTCAGGTCGTGTATCTGGAGGAAACCTACTTTCTTTACTTTCCTAAATCAATATAACCTTTAATTGCAATTTAAAATTTTATCCTTATACTCACATATAAATAAAACAGTCATCGTTTATCAAAGGAGCTTCTCTTACATCAGAGGGAGTCAAGAACAGAAAACCACAACTGAAAAAAATACAGAAAGCAACTTATCTTGGGGTAATCAGCTCTTGGGGGGATACATCTATGACATAACTCCACATCACAGAAGGCAGAGGATGCAGTAGAAGATCAGTGCATGTGTGTGTGTGTGTGTGTGTGTGTGTGTGTGTGTGTGTCTAAGAAAGAAAGAGAAAGAGAAAGAGAAAGAGAAAGAGAAAGAGAAAGAGAAAGAGAAAGAGAAAGAGAAAGAGAAAGAGAAAGAGAAAGAGAAAGAGAAAGAGAAAGAGAAGCAATGGAAGGCAGAGAGGAATTGCAAGGAGAGTACATAGGAGAGAGAGGTTTGAGTTAGGAAAGAGATGGGGAATAATGAAACTATATTTTAACTAAAATAAAAAGAAACAAAGACAAAATTTATCCATCACAAATGAGTTTGCCCTAGAAGGGAGTGTTGGTTCAACATATATAAACCAATAAATGCAATCTAGCACATGAGCAGACATAAGAACAGAAATCATGTGATCATATAATTAAATATTTTAGATTTTAAGTCTGTTATATATGAGATTATTATTCTGATAGAGAACACAAATGTCAGCCCACATTACTATACCCAGCAAGACTATCAATCAACATAGATGGAGAAACCAAAATATTCCAGGACAAAACCAAATTCAAGCAGTATCTATCTAGAGGATCCCAGAAGGAAAATTCCAACACTAGGAAGGTACCTGCACCAAAAAAAGGACAAGATATTAAGCATCTCACAACAAAGCCAAATGGAGAGAACTACAAGCACATAAAGTCACTTACAAAAATAAGCATACCAGGAGCCAACAGTCATCTCTCTTTTATCTCTCAATATTAATGGACTCATCTCACCTATAAAAAGATATAATGTAATAGACTGGATACAAAAACAAAAACCAGCATTTTGCTGCATGCAAGAAACACACTTCAATAACAAAGACAGACACTATCTTAGAGTAAAAGAATGGAAAAAGGTCTTCCAACCAAATGATCGCAGAAGACAAGCTGGAGTTGCCATCCTAATATCCAATAAAATAGACTTTCAACAATTTGAGGAAGGACACTGTACTGGCTAGTTTTGTGTCAACTTGACACAGGCTGGAGTTATCACAGAGAAAGGAGCTTCTGTTGGGGAAATGCCTCCACGAGATTCAGCTTTAAGGTGTTTTCTCAATTAGTGATCAAGGGGAGGTCCCCTTGTGGGTAGTGCCATCTCTGGGCTGATAGTCTTGGGTTCTATAAGAAAGCAAACTGAGCAAGCCAGGGGAAGCAAGCCAGTAAGTACCATCCCTCTGCATCAGCTCCTGCTTCCTGACCTGCTTGAGTTCCAGTCCTCACATCCTTTGGTGACTAACAGCAATGTGGAAAGTGTAAGCTGAATAAACCCTTTCCTCCCCAACTGATTCTTGGTTATGATGTTTGTGCAGGAATAGAAACCCTAAGACAGACACTATATTCATCAAGGGGAAAACCCACCAAGAGAAAATCTCAATCCTAAACATCTATGCTCTAAATGCAAGAGCACCCACATTCATAAGGGAAACTTTACGAAAGCTCAAAACACATATTGAACCCCACACAAAAATAGTGGAAGAATTCAGCACCCCACTCTCACAAATGGAAAGGTCACTGAAACAGAAGCTAAACAGAGACACATTTAAACTATAAAGCTTCTTTAAGGCAAAGGATGTAGTCAATAAAACAAATCAGCAACCTACAGATTGAGAAAAGTATCTTCACTAACCCCACAACTGATAGAGGAATAATATCCAAAATATATAAAGAACTCAAGAAGTTAATCACCAACAAACAAACAAACAAATAAACAAAAAACACAACACAATCAAAAACTAGGATATAGAAATAAACTGAAACTTCACAACTGAGGAATATCAAATGGCTGAGAAGCACCTAAAGAAATGTTCAAAGTCCTTAGTGATCCGAGAAATGCAAATCAAAATGACCCTGAGATTCCACCTTATACGGATCAGAATGGCTAATATCAAAACCTTAGGTGACAACACATGTTGGAGAGAATTTGGATAAAGAGGAACACTCCTCCATTGCTGGTAGTATTGCAAACTGGTACAACCACTCTGGAAATCAATTTGGAGGTTCTTCAGAAAATTGGAAATAGATCTACCTGAAGACCCAGCTATACAACTCTTGGGAATATACCAAATAGATGCCAAATCATGCCACAGGGGCATCTGTTCCACTATGTTCATAGCAGTTTTATTTGTGATAGCCAGAATCTGGAAACAGCCAGATGTCCCATGACAGAAGAATGAATACAGAAAATGTGGTTCATTTACACAATGGAATACTACTCAGCTATTAAGAATTAGGAAATCCTGAGTTTTCCAGGCAAATGGACAGAACTAGAAAATATCATCCTGATTGAAGTAACTCAGACCCAACAGGACATGTATGGTATGTACTCACTAATAAGTGGATATTAGAAAAAAAGTACAGAATAACCAAAATATAGTCCACAGAACTCAAAAAGCTTAACAAGCAGAAGGGTCCAGTGAGGATGCCTTAGTCCCACTTGGGAGGGAGTAGAAAGCAATCACAATTCAGGAGGGAGTGAGGGACATGGGAGGGAAAGTGTACAGGGGGTGGGGATGGAGAGGGGAACCTGATCTGGTATTGCATGAGGGAAAAGGGCTGAAGCCCTGAGGGCCAAGTGAAAGAATTGAAACGGACAACCTTGGGATGTAGAAGTTTGGGGGACCCTCCAGAATGCACCAGAGACCTGGGAGGTGAGAGACTCTCAGGAGTCAAAGGGAAGGACTTTAGATGAAATACTCAGCAGTAGGAAAAGGGAACTTATAGAGCCCACCTCAATCAGGAAGACAGGGCATCAAATGAGGGAGTGGGTTGTTATCCCACAGTCAAAACTCTAACACACAATTGTTCCTGTCTGAAAGAATTACAGGGATGGAAATGGAAAGGAGTCTGAGGAAAAGAAGGTCCAGTGACAGGCCTAAAGTGGGACCCAGCTCAAGGGGAGGTTCTAAGGCCTGACACTATTACAGAGGCTATGGAGTGCTCACAGAAAGTGTCTTAGACTGACCGCACTCTCGAAGACTCAACAAGAAGCTGAAAGAGTCAGATGTAGATATTTGCACCCAAAGAATGGACAGAAGCTTCTGACCCCTGTTGCTGAATTAGGGAAAGGCTGAAAGAAGCTGAGGAGGAGGGTAACCCTGTAGGAGGACCAGCAGTCTCAATTAACCTGGACTCCCGAGATCTCTCAAAAGCTGGGCCACCAAACAGGCAGATAGACCAGCTGATATGAGACCCCCAACACAATACAGCAGAGGACTGCTGGGTTTGTGTACAATCAGAGATGATACACCTAACCCTTAAGAGACTGGAGGACCCAGGTAGTTTAGAGGTCAGTTGTTGTGAGGGTAGGGTGTGGGGACATCCTCATGGAGACAAGGGGGTTGGAAGGAGGTATGGGATGTGGAACAGTAGGAGGGTGGACCAGGGTGGGAGGAATAAAATCTGGAGTGTAAAACAATAAATAAACAAAAAGGAAAAGTCTGTGTTACCTGTGTGTCATTGTGACACAATACATGAGGTAATCAAACGATAAAATTAGAAAGGTTTATTGTAAGAGGTTTCAATTCATTGTCACTAGACTCATTGCTTTGGGCCTGTGATGGGACAAATTATCCTCACAGGTAGATTATAGTAGAAGGGATTGTTTCCTTCATGGTGTTCAGGAAGCAGAGAAACAGAGAAAGAGAAAGGAATAAGGGTATCAATATCCCATTTAAGGATGTGCCTCAAATGAACTAACTCCATCCTGTCCTATTCTGCTAACTCTACCTTTGAAATGTTGTATCATTTCCAAATAACACCATATTCTAGGGTCCAAATCTTCACTAGACAAGGTGTAGAGATATATTTTGAATTCAAACTACACCAACATTGAAACAGAATTATCTTACATAGGGAAAGTAACATTTGACTTTGATGTAAGTCTCAAAGAACCCTAAGTTCTTCAAATGACTTGAAGCTGAAATCTATCTGGAGTAGATGGTTTGGGCCCTAAATATTGTTAAGAATCTGGAACAATTTTCTATTCCTTCATCTTAACTATCCTACATATTAGCCATTTTAACAAAACAGAATTTGAATGCCCAGAAATATTTATCAGTGACAGGAAAGATGTTTTTTTACATGTCAAAATTGTGATGGGGTCATAGACAGGGGTTGTTACTGACATAATGAGAGCAGAGGCCATGGCTGTGCTAAAGACCCTACATTCTACAGTGCCGCTCCCCACAACAAGATATCATCTGTCCCCTAATATTGGTAATGTCAAGTTTTCAAAGCTCTGCTTTATATTAATAGTACAGAGAGACAGCCATGAGAAACTCTGGGGCTTTGGGAGTCAGACTAATAAATTTAACATGCAATGGATCAAATAAGAAATATGTAGACATCAACTTCAGAGAATGAGGGTCTCTTTGGCAGAAGGCAGAAGGCAGACAGTTTGATGGGGTAATTGATTGCCTGACAATAACTAATGCAAGACTATTTTCACAGAATACAGGTAAAAAAAAGAGTCAGTGCCACAGTGGCTGTTGCAGGAAGTAGTCACCCTGGCCATTTTAGGATATGAGTCACTCTGATCCATAATGTGGGTGTCTTGTTGTCTGCTGATGCAAATTCTTATTGGGAGATGGCTCTGTAGGATTTTTCCATCAGAGAGATAACAGCAGTCTCTTAATCTCACTCCTTCACTTAGCAACCACATTGTACATTTGCTTCTCATATGTCTACCCCTTCCAATAGAAAGAAAATTCACTGAAGAAAAAGGTAAAATTACCAGCTTTGGCTATTATATTTCCCCTCATGATTGGATGATTGATACTTTTAGTTTTTGAGTATATAAAGCTTGGCATCTTGGTGCTATGCTGTGAGGCATCCCACTGAGAAGCTGACCTTAGGCCATAGTGAATTGTTAGAGAAATACATCTACACACAGATACCCAAACACCATTGCTCAGAGAACTCTCTTCACTAGTCTAAAACTGCAGTAATACCAAGTGATCAAGCAAGGCAAGCAATGCATTCTAATGCAAAATTCTTCCATGATTTTTAAAACATTGGTCTAAAAAAATCCGAGAGAGGATAGGGTTTTCTGTGTCACCATTCTACAGCTTCCTGCATAAGGTGTTCTGTATGTAGAACTTCACATTGTAGGCCAGTGGCTCATCCTGAAGTGTTAGGAACTATGCATTTAGTCTACAAAAGCAATTCAAGATATTTCAAATAAAAATATGAAAATAATCACTTTTTAATGTGTTACAGGTCCTGAAGATTAAACTGTTCAATCAGAAAAAAAAAAAAATCCCCCAAATGGCAAGCAAGACAACATTCTTTCATGGTTCTGCCTTGAGGTAAAGCCAATTAAATTAGTTTCTACAGAGTAATTGTCGGAAATCAAAACTAGGTGGAATAGTGAACTGATTATAAGCCTGCAATTGTAATTCAATAGAGGGGACCATTCATCTCACAGATGGCTGTGTGACTCACATCCCAGTGAGGAGATGCTAACTTAGGTGGGACTAGAGACTGGGAGTGAGACAGCAGAGACTGTGCACCCCACAGAAAAAGAATCAAGAGCAAGTTAGTAGGGGCAGCTTGATCTGTAGTCAGGGAAATTCTCATTTCTGGATTAACCACTATAGAGAGTGCTTCTTTCTCATGCCTTCAACCCAGAGCATTTTAAAAGATAGATTTCTATTTTGAACATCATGAAAGTTCCTGGATTGTTACCAAAGAAAATTTTAGTCAATGTTTGTGTTTATCCCCTATGTTTTCCAACATATTTTCCTATACTTTCTGTCTTTGAACACATACTGCCTAGTATCAAGGTCATTAAACATTTTCTAAAGACTACATGCCAGATGTTCTTAGCTATAGACATAACATTATCTCTGCTGAACAATCTAAGTTCTGCCTTTGAAATACAGAGGCCATAGCACACATGTAAAGAGTAGAATTGTGTTCCTACAGAACTTCATTTTTAAAAACTGAGAGTAAACTGGAATTATGGCTGACTGTTTTTGTTCTTGCTTAATGCATGTAGTAATAGTTATTTTATCAGAACATGCACTTAACATGTGTGTTATAATTAATAGCATTAGCATGTCTGTGATGGTTTGTATATGCTCAGCCCAGGGAGTGGCACTATTAGTAACTGTGGCCCTGTTAGGGTAGGTGTGGCCCTGTTAGAGTGGGTGTGGCCTTGTTGGAGTAGGTGTGGCCTTGTTGGGGTAGGTGTCTCAATGTTCATGTGGACTTTAAGAACCTCATCCTAGCTTCTGGGAAGCAGCCTTTAGCAGCCTTTAGATGAAGATGTAGAACCCTCAGTTCCTCCTGCATCATGCCTGCCTGGATGCTGCTATGTTTCTGCCTTGATGATAATGGACTGAACCTCTGACTCTGTAAGCCAGTCCCAATTAAATGTTGTCCTTATAAGAGTTGCCTTGGTCATGGTTTCGGTTCACAGGAGTAAATCCCTAACTAAGACAATGTCCAACAAATACATACTATTTGGAAATAAAATGCACATACAGAATAGCACATAAGCTAATTAATGAAACAAGCAGCCATCATACAATGAGAACTAAGGAGATACTGAAACTTCCTCAGTTCCTTAAACAGCAGAGAGTTTCACTTTACACAAAGTGGATTTTTCTTGGAAATGCAAAGATTTTCAGAAGAGTCCATAAAAAAAAATCAATAATCAGTGTCAGCTCCTGATAGCATAAATATTGTGAAATGCATAAAAGATGGTTTTCTGTGTTATTTAGTTCACTCCATCTTTTAATATTGTTTGTATGGAGAAGGGTTGTGAGTGGCTGTCTATTGCATGAACTTTCTCAGGTTTAAGCAGAATACTGGATGTGACAAAACATACTCTAGTCTTTGGAGATTAGAAGTCAGGAGTGAGGAATTAGCTTTCTTTTAGTTATAGTAAAGATACCACATATAGACCTGTTTAACAGATTGTCTTTTCATGACTTAAACCAAAAGAAACATACAGAGAGAGAGAGAGAGAGAGACAGAGACAGAGACAGAGACAGAGACAGAGACAGACACAGACACAGACACAGACACAGACACAGACACAGACACAGACACAGACACAGACACAGACACAGACACAGACACAGACACAGACAGACAGACAGACCGAGGCAGAGACAGAGACAGATAGAGACAGAGACAGAGACAGAGACAGAGAGAGAGACAGAGAAATTTGTGTGGGAGATCAGAGCCAGCTTCTTCTGTTTGTATCTAATCCACTTTTGCAAGCTATCATCACACAAGGCATTCTCCTTTTCCAGGACTCACTAGCCCCATCCATGCCCTACGTCATTACCCTTCCATTGACATCCTACCAAGTTTTTCACCTGCCATCCCATCAGAGAAGTTCCCTTTGCTCTGTAGTCATGTCTTCATCTTTTTCTTTTATGCCAGCATCTCCTCTCACCTCAACTTTAAAAGCAAGCAAGCAAGCAAACAAACAAGTAAATAAGTGACACCACCAACAAAAAAGAAGTCCTCACCACATCCATATCACATGTTAGTCACAGGATGCTTTTCTGTGCTGTACATTACACGTGCCTGTGGGACATATGAAAGAAAAGAACTCTTCCTCCCACTGAGAGATGATAGTCTGAATACTCCATCATTTATACTTCAGGAATGTCATTATAAACCACCCCACTCTATCTACGACTGCTTACTCTACAGAATGGATTTTTACTACCCCAGCTGTTGTTAGCAACTCGATCATGTCTGTCCTCTGTTAAATGCATTAATTAAGAACAAGCTTGTAGCAGAGCAGTCCTGTGTGAAGGACTTAGATGTGACCTTCAACAAGTTGTTACTTTCCTTTTGCTCCTGTTTCTCATCCTTGATAGAGATAAAAATAGTATATACCTGTCTTAGCGTGGATTACCCAGAACAAAGAGCCCGCGGCTACTAATTAACAAAGAAAGTGTAATCCCAGTGAAGCAAGAAAGTCAGGGAAACAGAGTATTCATCAGGAGAAAGCTAATATGAGAATGTCTTTCAAAGTGGGCCAATGCTTGATTGCAACTCAGGATCAGCATTGTGGGGCCAGAAGATATGCACCTTCCTAGGAAAGTCTATAAAGAATAAAAGAAAGAACAATATCCAAGACACACATACTCCACAGTTCTCCCCAAGAGAGAATTAATTGGCATCCTCCTGGACCTCCTGGATGGTGTAGGGTTGGCTGTCATACAGTTATAATGGCAACTTATGCCTTAGTATAATTAGGAAAGTGTGAGCTGGAAGGAGAACATGGACTGACATGGGCAGAAGACACAGGGATGGGGCTGGATCCCCATGAAAGGCTTAGAGTGCACACAAAGACAGTTGCCTGCACAGTTGGCTGCTTGTAACTGGAGTTGCTGGTTAACTTTCCTGTGTTAGTCACTCTGAATCATTCTGTTCACTTGGCTATTGACACTTCCTCGGAGTGTACACTAATTGGAAGGATTAAACTAACAAGTAAAGATCAACATGCTCTGAGAGTATTCCCCTGAGTCAATGAAAATAGCTGTTCCTCAGAGCTGCTTGTCCTTAGAGTTTAAGTATCATCATCATCAGCAGCATCATCATCATCAGCATCCCAGGATGCTATTCAATAAGTAAACCATTTTTCAGAGCCTGGTGGTAATATGTGTATGCCTATATGTGACCATTTCTCCTTTCACATCAAGTGACAGAATCATATTAGTCGCACAGTGTTGGAGAAGCCATGTATTTTGAACTGGCACTGGACATTGTACTAACTCATCTAGAACTAAGTCCAAAAGCTTAGTCTGTTCTTTCAGTTTTGGGTGGAGAATACTTAACATGGACATGGGTATAAACAGGGGTGAGGCATTCATACAGCTGAAGCATGGCTGTAGGACTGTATATCAGACAAACTCCAATTTCAAATGTCTCATTAGCACAATAGTGTAAATTATTATCTAGAAACTATATGAATTGATAGGTCTGATAGTTTCCAGTTCGAGGTGGACAGCTCCAGTCACGTGTAACTGGGTGGCCTGTGTCTACTAGGTCACATGAAAACAACTGCTTACTCATGCAAGTAGTTCTCTGCTGTAGAAGTCTCTGAACAGTTTTCAGAAATCTCGGATCTGTGATCTGAACTGCCACTCCCATTACAGCTTACTTTTAATGTAACACATTATTATCATTCCTACAGAAAGATTTGACGTGATCAGATTTACCAGGTCAGCGTCACTAGTGGAAGGGCATCTTTGGATGCATTCTAAATGTGACCCATGGCATTTTCTCCAGAAAGGGCCAGCTTGAAAGTTAAAGCTCTCAAGACAAAACATAGCCTCTTATCAGTCCTCACTTATTTCAATGTATTAGAAACAGCTGTCTTTTCTCTTTGTGGAAGAAAATATAAAAACCAATAATTTACTTTTAATCTCAGAGTCCCCGCATGTGGCAGAGCCAGGCCTCATTCCAAATAACATTGATGCATCATCTCTTAAATGTCTATTGAAAATAGTTTGTATTCTTTGGTAATATTCAATTCAGAAATTAATAAGATTTCATTGTATATTCACAATGTCCTCTCAATAAAACACTATGTCATCAATGGAGGACAGTGATATAACATATAATCAATATGTACAAATTCATATAATGTATATATTTTATATATGTGTGTGTATACATATATATATATATATATACATATATGAAATATATATCACATCTATATGATTTCATTGATCTTATAGTTTCTGTCCTTAGTGCCCTCATGTTCCTTGGCTTGCTGTTCTTTCTTTTTTCTTCTTTGTACTAACATATTGAGATTCTTACTAAGCTTATAAAATGATATCAATAAACTATGCATATATTTTAAAAGCTGCACAGTAAACACCAGATGCTAAATCAGTTGTTGGTATCAGCAATATCATCAACATAATAGTGTAGGTCAATGCTCCACTATGATAATTTACTTTCTAATGGCAGGGTCTGTGGTCCACCACATCCATTTGTCTTTTGAAAGCCAGGCATATTCAATGGATATAGGAAGAAGACCACTTCCTCTGTATAATTAAAGTCTTCAATGGTAAGCTTCTTCAATGTTCCTATTATTGCTTGTGATTTAATGTCGTGTCTGGGAAGGCAAGATGATTTTAAAGAATCCTTCTGCCACTTCATCTATGCTAATTAACCATTCAAGACACAAACAAATGAGCATGTTAGCTTTACATATCCTCCTGACCTGTCTGAGATAAGGTTGAGCCAAAGTCTATTTAATAGCTGAATTTTCTATACAAATTATTCCATTGGAGACTGGAGGCTTTGTGAGACCCTTGTGCTAATGTTATATGGGAAAATCCACTAACAGTCTGTAAATAATCTGAGTGTTTCCTGGAGTTCATGTATAACTCTGGCACAGATCCCTCTGGGAATAATCAAGATCTTTACCTTGTCAACTTATGATGGTATTGAAGGGTTCTTCTCTGTGGGCCAGACTTAACTTTCAATCAAAGGCACCTTCATCACACAAATTTCTATAGAGTGATGGAGGTAATCAAGACATGGAGATTGCCTTGCCAGCCTTCCTACTCATTACAGTACTTACATCAGACACAGCTTCCTTGCTTCTGGTGATTAAGAACTGCCACCTTCCCTCAGTCTGAAATCTCAGCACCACCATTTTATACTAAAGAGCTTCTTTTCACACTAATATCTTTCACTGTGAATACCCAGCCTACAGCGAAATACCTGGGAGCATTTTGGAGATGAGCTTTGAGGTTCTAAAAATGGCTCTGTGGTATGCGAGAGTGTGTGTGTGTGTGTGTGTGTGTGTGTGTGTGTGTGTGTGTGATTAGTGGATGGGAAGAATTGAGAGAGAAAGAGAGAGAGAGAGAGAGAGAGAGAGAGAGAGAGAGAGAGAGGAGGGGGGATACATAGCACCTATTCCCCAGCTAGACATTGGACAGAATGATTTTTCCCATTTTACTTCTTTGTCAGGATTGTTTTAGCTACTCTAGAATGAATACACTGCATAGAGATGAGTTCTATGATAAACTCAGGTATATCTATAGGAACAATGTTGTTATTTTGACATGAATTCTATTAAACCTATAAGTTACTTTAAGGGCAGTGCTCATTATGTCCATGAATGTTGTCTTTCCACATATATTTTGAACTTCTTTAATTCCCACCATCTTTTCTTTTTAATATTTTATATTACTATTTTTTGTATTTCTGTGGGTGATTTATTTTTGTAGCAATTGTAAATATTATTTTATATGCCACATTCAGAAGATTTGTTTTCAGGGTATAGAAATATGATTAATTTCTGTGTGTTCATTTTATCCTCTATAGCTGACCTCTTATTACCAAGGTTATATTTGAGGATGTTAAAATGAATACATTTCATGGAAGTGTTTACATAATCATGTCACATTCAAATAAAGAGACAGCTTTTTATTCTGTTCTATGTCATTTACTTTATTTTTTATTATATTATTTTATTTAATAGAGTCTGCATATTTATATTAAATAGGACTGGTAAAATACATCCTATTTTCTTGGAACCAATCTTAAAGGAAAAGCATTTAGACATTCACCATTAAGTTTGAAACTAGTTATTTGCTTTTTATAGATGCTTTTATTTTTAAGGTATATCTTCTTAATTTTTAATTTTTTGAGATTATATATAAATATATATTTCATATTATATATAATAGTTGTTGAATTTCAACAAGATATTTTTGTTAGCTCTATGACCATGTGATATTTCTTCTTTTGTCTACGAATGTGTTAATTCTTCAGAATTTAAAAATTATCACTCAGTGACTTTGACAGAAAAGTAATCAGAGTTCTAGTTGACTGTTATTATGTCAATTCTTTCTTGTCTAGCCTCATGTATCTGTACCTATTCTAACATCATCTATTCAAGACATATCTTCATGAAGATTTTCCTGTTTCCCACCTAGATATAGTACATCTTTATAAAGAGACTGAATTGTTCTGGAAAACTCTGGAAAGTATGCTTCCTTAAATGATCTTTTCTAAGGCTTAATTCTTGGTCTGGAAATAAAGTGGGGTAATCTTGGGGAATATGCTATTATTTTTCATGGCCCTTCTTCAAGTGAGGACACTTCAAGATTCTAGGCAAGGGCAGATGCTTCTCCTAAAGTAAGTGTTGGTGGATTTCTTTTGTAGGAGCAAATGACTAAAAGGAATTTGAGTGTTAAATCTTGGTATGCCTACCTAGTATGCCTATGCCAGGTCTCATGTGTCCCTCATTTTGATCAATGTCATACTTTTTCAGATTAACCAGTTGAAGGGAATGTCTATACTTACCTCATTTTACTTTTATAATATGTTCTGTATATGATTTTCAGTAACACTTAACCTTATGGAACATGGAAGTTTCACTAGAACCTGTTCCAAATGCCCTGTAGGGTCCACACCATGACTTAAGCTGGCAGTTGACTGCCCTGAGCCTATCATTTCTTTCATCAAGGTGACAGTTGTTGTTAACAGAAGCTGTCCTTCATAATCTCTACATATTTCTGTATCCACTGTGTAGCATCCCCAATACTAGCACATAGTCCATTCGTCTTCTTCTACCTTTTCATCAATGTTATTAGAGATGAAGATCGTAGAGATGACAATGGAGTTCTATAATAAAATTGTCTGGACTAGTGTCTCAAAGAAGTTGATTTATGAAATGTACAGCTTAGCTACAAAACATTCTTAGCCTTGGTATTAATACTGAGAATGTCATGGGCCCTTTAGCACCATCTGCTCACATGTAATGACATCTAAAAATGACAAAACAGTAACAACAACAATAACAAAACAAATTGATTTACTGTTCTGCTCTACAGAGAAGGTGTTGTGCCCTCTGTATTTCCAACGGTTATCTTAGTCATCACTTTTTCTACCTGGGATCTTAAACTCTGTCCCTCTCTATACCCTGTACTGCTTTCATTCTTTCCACTTTAGAGTGTTATCCTTTGATTACACAAGTAACCAAATTCAGTTTAAGACATGGACTCTAAATTAACTATCATAAATGGTCTCTGATACACTTTTATTATTCCAGTTTATGAAAAACATGCTGGGTATCTGTGAGACATGGTGATCACGCAGTAATGGTATGCTTCCTCTTCTTATTCACACATTACCCCTTCCTTCTTTCTCCATGGCTACCATTACCCCTTCTGCTTTGAACACTAACACACAGCTATCATTATGGCACCTTTACTGTATAGAAGGTTGAAATGTTAGTTTTGCCTTCATCATTTTCTTTAGCTATTTTCTGTAGTTCCATACAGAAACACTCTTAGAAAAGCACATATAATGGTAAGAGGATAAAAAAACAAACAAACCTGCAACCATTATGAGAACTACCAACGTGCCTAAATTTATTGAGTACTAAAAGGGGGCTGTGGTGAATGCTTTGCATGTCTCATGCTATTTAGTCTTCGTAATAGTCCTATGCTGTAGGAATTATTACATCCAATTTTTGGAAATAAGTAAACAGAGCCTTAAAACCTTAAATAACTGTCTATGTCTTCCTGTCCAAACATGAGAAGAATAATGACTTCAAGCACAGCTGTCTAAATCCAAAATTAGTGTGCCTAGTCACAATGTACAAACAATCAAGACCCCATATAAATACTCCTGGGCTGTCATCTCCCTGCCCTGTGAATGTCAACCACTTGCTATGTATGCTGACTTTTCACCTCTTTTCAATCCTTCTCCAGCTTTCATCTAATGCCTACTGAGAGACTCCTTCACTATTAGTATTGTTACAGCTTCCACAACCAAATGTGGAAAGAAGAGTTACTGAGACGAATGGAAATGCTTTGTCTTGCTGTTCTGTAGGCCAGGAGTCAGAAGTCAAAATATGGGCAGAACAGGACCTTGTGTTTTCTCGTCTTTCCTGTAATTGCTCATTGACTCTTCCAGCATCTAATGTGTACTAACGGCATTCTTGACATTATATTCCCTATAGATGCATCATGCCAGTCTGTCTCTATCATATCTTGCTATTCTCCCCCTTTGTACCCACATAGAACCTCTTTTCCTATTGGGAGGGCAGATACTATTTGTTATATTATGAAGTACCTTTACCCCAGCATAGCCTGATCTTAACTTACACACACACACACACACACACACACACACACACACACACACACACACACACACTGTTTAGTTGGAGGTCATCTATCTTTGGTTCTTACTTTAACTTATGTGTGTAGAAATGGGTAAGTCTAGAGAACAAATTTTGGGTGATACTTTATCCCTTATGGATCTAGGATCTTTACCCCTGCCTAGAAATGAAAGTATAAATCACTTAATTATTTACTTTGTGACTTCATTTACAGTTTAAGATAAAGGTATGATATTTTACTCTTTAAAGATTTCAGTTATTTTTATTATTATTTTTATTAGATATTTTCTTTACTTACATTTCAAATGCTATGCCGAAAGTTCCCTATACTCTCCCCCTGCCCTGCTCCCCTACCCACCCACTCCCACTTCTTGGCCCTGGCATTCCCCTGTACTGAGGCATATAAAGTTTGCAAGACCAAGGGGCCTCTCTTCCCATTGATGGCCAACTAGGCCATCTTCTGCTATATATGCAGCTAGAGACACAAGCTCTGGAGGTACTGGTTAGTTCATATTGTTGTCCCACCTATAGGGTTGCAGACCACTTCAGCTCCTTGGGTACTTCATTGGGGGCCCTGTGTTCCATCCAATAGATGACTGTGAGCATCCATTTCAGTTATTTTTATTTTATGTGTATGTATGCATGCTTACATTCATGTGTACCATATTCATGCCTGTTTTCTGCAGAGGCCAGAAGAAGGAATTGGATTCCCCCGGATCTGGACCTGTGACTTACTATGTGGGTAACTGAGAAGAAAAGATAGATTTTCTAAAAGAGAAGCAATTTCTCTTAAATGCTGAACTATCCTTACTGATCAGTCCTTACTGATGTTTTCCTTATAGTTACTGTGAAGGTACAATAACCTAATGATATGTGTTTAAATGAAAACACAAATCAACTGGTTCCTGTTAGGTCCTGGGGTGTCACATAGTGAAGAAGATATGCACACACTTTACCCATCCACCTCCTCCTTCTCAGAGTGAGAAATGTCTACTTGTTCTGACCCTTTCCTATCTCCTAAGACACTTTTACTTCTTTACTATTCTGGGGTTTGGTTTGAGTTAGAATCCCCAGACTTCTTTTTACAGCTGAATTGCCTTTAAACATAGTATTTTTTTCTGATAGTGGTTTTTCAATGACCCTCCTCACCATTTGCACTTGTCAATTTCTCTACATAGCTCTACTTCCTGATAAATGTCTTACAGCTCTGCTTAAATGTCCTTCTAACCTATTCTCCTGTTATTTCTATCATGTCTATGTCACCTGTCAACTAAACTGCCTTTTTTTTTTTTTTTGGAAAGTCACAATGGCATTAAAGAACATACATACTAAAAGCAAATAGCCAGGCGCAACCATATACTGTTCCTAGCCAGCATGCTTCCTGATGATTCTGTTGTAACTCTCAGCTGGCCACCCTGCCTCCTTGACTTTTGCTTGCTTTTAACTTTCTGGATGTGGTAGGTGACTCTTTCAAACCTCTGCCACCGTCAATAGAACCTTTCCATTCTATTTACAACCATACAGTTTTTTAATCTCTGTCCTGGTGGTGGGTGTTCTCTGGTCTTTGGGCTTTTATAACATGTCTTCTCTTCAGTCCTTCTGAAAGAAATGATTCTTTTCATGCCTTTAACTGACACACAATATCCACCTCTCTGATGAAAGGTAACCTCCTCCCCAGCACTTGAACACATGTGCCCTGCTCTCACTACCTCTGCAGGTTCAACAACTCCAAAGCACACGTGACAAACTTAGTTGTTCTTTTAACTTTCCCCTCACTAAAGCATCTTTTATAAAATTAACCATTGCTGCAAATATTCTTTTAGCTTCAAAACCCAGAACTCCATTGAGGAACCATAGCATATATCTGCAATTCTGGCATTTTCGGCAAAGCAGAGGGGTGGGGGTGGGGGAAACTCATCAAAAGCATTGGATGGCATAAAATACAGCAAGTTTGAAGCCAGCCTAAGTTACATAGCAAGACCCTGCCTCAAAAGAAAAGCAAAACAAATGACAGACAACAACAGAATAAGTAAATAAACCAACCAGTCTGGACTCACTTTCTCCAATCCTGCTTCGTTTTTCCATACAAGCTTTTCACAAGTGTTGAGATCCATTATCTCTTTCTTAGTCCACAGCAGTCTAACAAAACCTGAACGACTCCACTTGCCTCCCAGGTGACTGTCTTTCTGTGTTACTCTAACCAATCAATCTAAGGGTGCAAATGAGTATCTTTTCTGTTTCTACAACTCCTGATAATTTGGCATCCCCCCCCATGTGATGTCCAAGACCCAATTCACGAATTTTCTTGTTCCTAACCAGGAACACCTTAATTCCTTTACACCATTCCCAGTAGTGGAGGGATGTCTCAGTAGGTTTTGTAAGGAATACTAACACTATGCTGGAAATAGGAAGTGAACCCAATGAATTCATATTCACTGAAGTAGCCCAATTCATTTAAAACTCAAATTCATTTTCATTTGAGTTCAAATACACCCAATATAAAACTAAAAGGTTAAAAGGCACATGTATCTCTAAGTTGATTCAATCGATCAAATGTTCTTAGCAATTAATAATTGCTGGGAGATGGATAGCTAGTTTTCTTTAAGGATATGCTCCCTGATGGTTGACCATACTCTGGTGGAAGCCTATATATCCAAGATATATGGGAAGCACAATTAAACTTGACAGGTTAAAAGAAATGAAAAAGAATATAAATCAAAGTTGAGAATTTAGAGGAGGGTATTTAATATAATCAAAATACATTGTGCAAAAATCTGCAATAACTAATAAATATGAGCCCAAATAACATGTTTACTTTAAAAAGATTTGTTTTATCATGTGTATTTGTGTCAGTGTGCACACATAAGAGAAAGTGGCCTTGATGCCTGGGAAGTGTTGAATTCCCTTAGAGCTGGAATTACAGATGGCTGTGAGGTACCCCACATGAGTGCTGGCAACTAAACTTGGATGTTTTATAGAAGCAGTGCACATTCTTAACTGCTGAACCATTTCCCCAGCCCAAATAACATGTCTGAGGAAGGTATTTAGATCATCATATTGGCAATATTAAAGTATAAAATAGTTTATTAGTTAATAACTTCATACATATTACACATATGTGTCACTTAGATCCTAAATCACAAAATAGTATTATTCTGTTCAGAGTTCTTTCTTCAGGTATACAAGTGTAATCAATTTCCATATAACAGATGAATTCTTTGCCAATTCTACATAAATTATATAATTATAAGGACACATAAAGGAAAAGCAATAAAGCCACCCACACCAGTAGGTAATGTATTACTAAGACATTAGGTAGACTTCGGATGGAAACAGGATGGCTAAATTAGGTGTCTGTGCAAGAACCTGGCAAGCACTGTCTGTTTCCATCTCACAGAAGCTGAAAGGTTTGTTTGAATAAAGAAGATATCAGCAGGAAAATCGAGTGTTCCCTATGCTGAGCACTGGGATGAGATAAACACAAGCCTTGCCTTATTTAATTTTGGATATGAACAGTGACAGCAGACTTACCCTGGGACCAGATAGCTCAAATCCAGACTTCTGATTCCTTCTCTAATTTTTCATGTCCCTTTGTGAGTTGGTCCTTGTTCTGCCAGGATATGGGGATTTGGGGTGTAACATCTGTTTTCGATGTCAGAATGTGTGTCTGTATCCTGGATTGGTTCACCTAGGATTGAACACTTGTACATATCTGAAGTTTAATGATAGTCGATGCTCACCATGACTGTTCTCTGCAGTTTCAGTCCCTGTTTAGTCAGCCCGGCCATAACATAGCACCAGACTTACTAGGATTTAGACAAGTCATACCAGAGTAGTTGGCAGGCCCAGTTGGAATCTGGACCTTGTTTCATGGTTCTATGAGTGAACACAGAGAGAGAGAGAGAGAGATTCAAACTCCCACAGAGAAACATGTACACAGCATTCCACTATCTACTATTAGTGAGAAACTGGAGCCAATCTTGGACAGGACAGGAGGAAATATCTTTTGCCATACCTTATAGAAGACTCGTGGCTCCCTGGATTTGGATTGGTAATGCTTACATCTCTTTTTAGACCAGGAGAATTTCCAGAATTGTGTAATGCAGGGAACATCTGATTATGGTTTCTCCCTCTAGATAACAGTTCTTTGTGCTAGAGCTTAATGAGAGATGGTATTCATATCAACACAATTCCTCAGAAAAATGATGCTGCCACCCACATGGAATGGTAGCTTGATAAGAACTCTAGAGGAGAGTGTAATGCTATGTGAAGGGCAAAGGAGGCAATCAGATAAAAGCCTTCAGTGTTTTCTACTTCTGAAGATACTAAAAGAATGGCCAGATTTATCACTTAGAAGACAGAAAAACAATGTTCTAGAAAACATGAGAGTCAAAAGAAAAAGAAAAGAAGAAAAGAAAATAGGAAGAAAGTATGATTATCACAGTTTTCAAAACATTAGCAAGCCATCATTTCTTGGATTTATATTAATATGTGAGTATTTTAAAAATATCGAGCCGGGCGTGGTGGCGCACGCCTTTAATCCCAGCACTCGGGAGGCAGAGGCAGGCGGATTTCTGAGTTCGAGGCCAGCCTGGTCTACAAAGTGAGTGCCAGGACAGCCAGGGCTACACAGAGAAACCCTGTCTCGAAAAAAAAATATATATCACTAGTAAAAAAAATAAGATCAAAGTCCCATGCTATCTTAGTGAAAGTAGTGTAATAGAACTCTAAACTAGGTACCTATATCGCCCCTTAACCTTGTTTTTCTAATCCACTGGGGCGTCTCTACCTTCTCATATTTGACTGATTATTAATACCATTAACTTGAAGGTCCCCTGTGCCCCAAGATAGTTGAAGACAACTCACATACACACACAAACACACATAGACACTCTTACACAGACACACATAGACACACATCCAAATATACATATAGACATATACAAACAGGCACACAGACACCCACACATAGAACTACAGAGAGAGAGAGAGAGAGAGAGAGAGAGAGAGAGAGAGAGAGAGAGAGAGAGAGAGAGAGACCCAACATTCTTTCCCTTGTCTATTTCATTAATGTTCTCTGTTTGCACGAGTTTGACTCACTATTTTTATAGCAGACAATTCTCAATATTAATTTGTATTCAGATTGGGCCAAGTAGTTGCATCTTCTATAAAGCCTTTTATTTTAGTCCTACTTAAGCAAATAAAATTCTCCATATTTCCAGATACTTCTAGACTTTTAAATATATTTTTTTCATTTTCAAATATCACAAGCTCATTAATTTACCTCTCCCTATGTGGTGCACACCCACAGTGCCTGTGGACAGTGATGGAGTTTATTCACTTTCATTCTGTTTGTAGGATAATGTAACCTAGACCAAAATGGTGAGACTGGTGCTTTGCTTTGCTTTGCTTTGCTTTGCTTTGCTTTGCTTTTCTCTTCTCTTCTCTTCTCTTCTCTTCTCTTCTCTTCTCTTCTCTTCTCTTCTCTTCTCTTCTCTTCTCTTCTCTTCTCCCCTCCCCTCCCCTCCCCTCCCCTCCCCTCCCCTCCCCTCCCCTCCCCTCCCCTCCCCTCCCCTTTTCTTTTCTTTTCTTTTCTTTTCTTTTCTTTTCTTTTCTTTTCTTTTCTTTTCTTTTCTTTTTTCTTTTCTTTTCTTTTCTTCTCTTCTCCTCTCTTCTCTTCTTTTCTTTTTTTGCATGTATTATTTCTTTCTCTTTTTTTATTAGATATTTTCTTTTTATACATTTCAAATGCTATCCTGAAAGTTCCCTATACCATCCCCCCACCCTGCTCCCCTACCCACCTACTCTCACTTCTTGGCCCTGGCATTCCCTTGTACTGGGGCATATAAAATTTGCAATACCAAGGGGTCTCTCTTGCCAGTGATGGCCGACTAGGCTATCTTTTGCTACATATGCAGCTAGAGACAAGAGCTCTGGAGGTACTGGTTAGTTCATATTGTTGTTCCATGTATAGGGTTGCAGACCCCTTCAGCACCTTGGGTACATTTTCTAGCTCCTCCATTGGGGACCCTGTGTTCCATCTTATAGATGACTGTGAGCATCCACTTCTGTATTTGCCAGGTACTGGCATAGCCTCACAAGAGAGAGCTATATCAGAATCCTGTCATCAAAAGCTTTCTGGCATATGCAATAGTGTCTGGGTTTGGTGGTTGTATATGGGATGGATCCCCAGGTAGGGAAGTCTCTGGATGGTCCTTCATTCCATCTCAGCTCTGAACTTTGTCTCTGTAACCCCTTCCTTGGGTATTTTGTTCCCCATTCTAAGAAAGGGCGAAGTATCCACACTTTGGTCTTCCTTCTTCTTGAGTTTCAGGTGTTTTGCAAATTGTATCTTGAATATTCTAGGTTTCTGGACTAATATCCACTTATCACTGAGTGCATATCATGTGTGTTCTTTTGTTATTGGGTTACCTCACTCATGATGACATCCTCCATATCCACCCATTTGCCTAAGAATTTCATGAATTCATTGTTTTTAATTGCTGAGTAGTACTCCATTGGGTAAATGTACCACATTTTCTGTATCCATTCCTCTATTGAGGGACATCTGGGTTCTTTCCAGCTTCTGGCTATTATAAATAAGGCTGCTTTGAACATAGTGGAGCATATGTCCTAATAACTTGAAACCTATAGGATAAAGACAAATATCCCATATGTCTAACCCGTGGTCTTTTGTATATTGTTTGAGAATCTTCCCACTGAGCAACATCTGCTGTACTAAGACAGTTCTTTATTTAGCTGGTCTTGATGTACATTTTACTAATATTCTACTCAATCTGAATATTCCAGACACACTGATTTTTTTCCAGCCTAATGTTGTAGAGAACATCCATATATCTGCACTCCTCTCTCCCTATAGTAAACAATTCCTTAGTCCATTTTCTTGATAAGCAAAGACGAACCTCTTGAGACTGGACTAATGCATTTATTGCATCCTCTGGTGTCATAGATATTTGTGTGGAATCATAGTTATGTATGCACAGTATTGGTGGAGATCAGTTTTCCTTGAAGACCAAGAGCTTGTAGAAGGTGAAACTCATCTCACCAGCTACAAGCCCAGAGTCTATCACATGCCAGTAGCTTCATCTTGCCTATTGTTCAAACCAATATTTATAGATAAAATGTACATTATAAGAAGAAAGACACTGCTAAAGCAAGAAAGAAAATCCTCCTCTGGGTGGGCCACTTGCAAGCATGAGTCCATAAAGAATCCTGAACCTAAGAATCCTGAGACACAAGGTTAATTAATCAAAACAACACAGAAGACTGGGAAGACTTTAGGTCATTTAGTCCTGCCCGGACTGTAATATTACCCATATTATATTTCCTAGTGTATTACCCTGTCACATTTTAAATATTCTTGGTAATGGGATCTTTCAGTGGTATTGATTAATAGAGTTTAGGGAATCAAGCTGCACTCCCAAGACTAGAAGGAGAGAAAAATCAAGGAGCAAGGAGGAAAGAAGTGGATTACAGAAGGAGGAAAATCGTCCATGATATTGGACCCAGAAGATGAAAGGGCCATTCCCTATACGCTGTGTGTGCTGGAAAGAGGCAAGAAAATCACAGGTCATATTATAACTAAAGGACATATGAGAAATCTCTATTCAGACAAAAGGGATTATTATGAATAAACTACCCAGGAATCACTACCAAAGCCCAATCCTGCTTTGCTTTAGAAATCAGTGTTATGTTGTAATCTGGTTCTCTCTCTCTCTCTCTCCTCTGTCTCCACATCTTTGCCTCTATATCTTTCTCTTTGTCTCTAGTCCTCATCCTTCTATCCCTCTTTTCTCTGCCCCTCTCTCTCTTTCTCTCTGTCATTCTCTCTCTCTCTCTCTCTCTCTCTCTCTCTCTCTCTCTCTGCCTCATCTTCTCTCCCTCCACCTCTCTACTCTCCTTCTTGCCCTTTCTCCCTCCTCCTACCAACGTACTTTTGAAATTATCTGAGATTTTGTGGCAATAACTATAAAATCCTATGCTTCAAGAGGGACCAAAAGCAAGGATAAATTAATGTAGTGTCTTAATGGGATTTAACAAAAAGTCTCCATCCTGTAGAGGTAATATATATTCACAGAATAATGATCCAATAGAACTTTCTCCAGATAAACACCATGCAAGACTCATACCAAAGAAACCCAGAGCCATGGCTTTTTTTTTTCCTCTTAGAATATTTCAATTATTCTGACTGGCCTGAATATTACTATTAGATTAAATTGTGTGGTCTAACAAGTGATGTGATTCCAAGTCTGTTAGGCTCTGCTCATTTAAGTCAAAGAAATGCAATCTTAGAAATTCACCCAGTGTTATTGGATGCTCACACGAGAGACCAAGAGGGAAGGGCCAGGTGCTAGAGTGGATCTGGTAAGCTATGTGTAACACTTGAATTTTAGAGATCACAAGCAAAGGGAATCTCTCAGAATTCCATATTATATTTTGTTGGTAAAAATGTTTAAGTAGTTGTCCTAAAGATTAGAAATGCGAAGATCCACAGAAGATCCTTCAGTGTATATAAGGATGAGAACAAACCCATGTGTTTTAGTTGAACAGATATTAAGTGAATCATGAGTCTGCCAGTTTCTAACTACTGACCTTAGGTAAATTAAATATTTTCTCTAATCTTTCCAGGGATGAGTATGAAGCAAGACCATGAATACCTCTTATCTCTTCTCCTTTAGATATATTCATGTATGCTTTTAAATAAACTTAAAAAAATAAATAAAAACCAGCCCTGTACAAAAGAAATTCTGAGATTCCAATTTTGTTCCTTTATTAGTTTCTTATACTGTCATTCATGACTGATCATTGAATAGTTTCTAAGTACATAACTGAATGAGTTAACCAAAGGGAAAAATATAACTGTGATGATTTATGGCAAAGACAGAGAGCAAAAATGAAGTCAAGAAGTAAGAAGAGCAGGCTGGAGATATGGATCATTGACTAAAGTATTGACCATGTCAGCATGCAGACTTGAGCTCAGCTCTCCAACATCCATGGATAAACTGCCTATGGTGGTGCTCACCTTCTTCTTAGCACTAGAGGCCAAGAAGAGACAGGAGAACCTCAGGGACTCAGAGACTAGATACCCTAACCAAATTCATGCTTTCTAGGTCCAGTGAGAGGCCTTGTCTCAATAACAGAGAGAAACTGAGGGAGCTAATCAATGTTGAACTCTGATCTCCACATGTGCATACATGGGCATATTTACCCACATGGAAATGCAACCAATGTGTATGTATAACCCCATACACATACATGCAGGTATTCATGCACACACATTAAACAGAATTCACAATATCAAAGATAAAATTATCCAGATAAAAATGGAGACTATAACTGTAAAGAAACACTATTGATAATATAGTGGTGTGTGTCTGTAATCTCAGTACTGGTAAGGCTATAGTGTGAGGATGGGGGAATAACAGCTCCTGGCCGTCCCAGGTTTTAGATCAAGATTCCATTTAACATATTCCATCATGGTTCCTGACTTCAGGTCCTCTCCTTGTATCTTTGTCTTCAGTTTCCTCGATGAGAGACTATGACCTGTAGTATAAACTGAAATAAACCCTTTTCTCCCTTAATTTGCCCTCATCTAGAGTGCTTTCTCACAGCAACAGAGTGAATATAGAAGAGGTAATGATTCAAAATTCTCAAGTACAATACTCAAATGTAATGTAAAATGATGAAAAATAACAATGAGGCATTTTGCACTGGTTTCATATGGAACATAATTCCCAAAAGTGGTAATATATAAAAACTAACACAACTCACCTTCAGTACACTTGCAGTAGGAAGAATTATCACTTAATTATTATTCTACTTGAGTTAACATAACTAGCGAGCCATAGAGAAAGGCTGAAAGCCTGTCTTCAGTGATCACAGTAACATAGCCAAACTGAATCTAGTCCCTGAAATTTCAGGCTTAGGATCCACACTTTAGAAAACAGTAAGAGCTTGGTTAATTTTAAGGGGTTCCACATCTGATATTTTCTATTTTATTCAGAGCTTAGTTTAATATGTATAGGTCCACAGGTGATTGACTTGTAGGGTTAATCTGGTGGTTGTGGATGGGGATGGCAACTAGTCTAACACCTAGCTCAACGTCATCGGCTTAAATCATGACATGTTCTTATCATCTGAGTCAGATAAGGCAAAATATTGTACTGATGCCTTTTCCTGGATGAGTAGCTACCTCTAGCAATCCCCCTGTTGCTGAGACTTGTTGCACACCATTCCTTCAGCTGATAACCCTCAACTGGTCTACAGTCAGTCAAGGTATGAATATACCAACTCTTACAAACTGTTCATCGTTAAACAGAAGAAAGGCTCTTTGAGAGGTAGCCTGAGATCAACAGAGACCCCAGTAATAGTTTCTGATCATTGGGCTGTTACAAGCCAGTAACTCACGTTTATAGACGATTATGAAGGTTTTTGCTTTCTAGAGGTCTGCCATTATGCAAGCTCTAGTATGCTGGAGCTGGATGGTGAACATTTGTCAATGACTTTTTTCAGTATTCAAAGCAAATGTACCATTTTTTAAAAGAAGATCATACATACATCTTTCAGGTAAAATATGCAGAGCGAAACACTCGATAAACTATAAGAAAATCAATCAGAATGTTCTACCTTGTGGGATTGTATTAATACCAAGTCTCTTTATGACATCAAAAGAATTATCCTAAGCTCTTTCAAAATTTTTGACTCTCTCAGGCAGTCTCAACCTTCTTCTAATGCGCATATCTATGCATGATCAAGGAGCTTCCTTTCTGCAGATTAACAGAAAAGGTCAACTGAGGTGTATCTTTGAGACTGAGGGACTTGTCACAGAAAGTCCCTAGAACAGGATAGACTCTTGTAAAAGTTTCTGATGCAACCTGTAAGAATTTATAAAGAATTTCATAAATTCATTGTTTTTAATGGCTGAGTAGTATTCCATTGTGTAAATGTACCACGTTTTCTGTAACCATTTCTTTGTTGAGACATCTGGGTTCTTTCCAGCTTCTTGCTATTATAAATAATGATGTTATGAATATAGTGGAGCATGTGTCCTTATTACAAGTTGGAGCATCTTCTGGGTATATGCCCAGGAGTGGTATTGCTGGATCTTCAAGTAGAACTATATCCAATTTTCTGAGGAACTGCCAAACTGATTTCCAGAGTTGTTGTACAAGCTTGCAATCCCACCAGCAATGGAGGAGTGTTCCTCTTTCTCCATATCCTCACCAGCATCTGCTGTCACCTGAGGTTTTGATCTTAGCCATTCTGACTGGTGTGAGGTGGAACCTCAGGGTTGTTTTGATTTGCATTTCCCTGATGATTGAGGGTACTGAACATTTTTTCAGGTGCTTCTCAGCCATTCGGTATTCCTCAGTTGAGAATTCTTTGTTTAGGTCTGTACCCCATTTTTAATAGGGTTATTTGGTTTTCTGGAGTCCAACTTCTTGAGTTCTTAATATATATTAGATATTTGTTCCCTATTGGATTTAGGATTGGTAAAGATCTTTTCACAATCTGTTGGTTGCTGTTTTGTCTTATTGACAGTATCCTTTGCCTTACAGAAGCTTTGCAATTTTATGAGGTCCCATTTGTTGATTCTTGATCTTACAGCACAGGCCATTGCTGTTCTGTTCAGGAATTTTTCCCCTGTGCCCATATCTTAGAGGATCTTCCCCACTTTCTCCTCTATAAGTTTCAGTGTCTCTGGTTTTATTTGGAATTCCTGGATCCACTTAAACTTGAGCTTTGTACAAGGAGATAAGAATGGTTCAATTCGCAGTCTTTTACATGCTAACTGCCAGTTGAGCCAGCACCATTTGTTGAAAATGCTATCTTTTTTCCACTCCTAAAACACCCAATCACAAATGAACACACATGATATGCACTTACTGATAAGTGGATATTAGTCCAGAAGCTCAGAGGACCAAGATACAATTTGCAAAACACCTGAAACTCAAGAAGAAGGAAGACCAAAGTGTAGATACTTCGATCCTTCTTAGAAGGGGGAACAAAATACCCATGGAAGGAGTTACAGAGACAAAGTTCAGAGCAGAGACTGTAGAAATGAATCCAGAGACTGCCCCACCTGGGGACCCATCCCATAAACAATCACCAAACCCAGACACTGTTGTGGATGCCAACAAGAGCTTGCTGATAGGAGCCTGATATAGCTGTCTCCTGAGAGGCTCTGCCAGTGCCTGACAAATAAAGAAGTAGATCCTCACAGCCATCCATTACACTGAGCACAGGGTCCCCAGTGAAGGAGCTAGAGAAAGGACCCAAGGAGCTAAAGGGGTTTGCAGCCCCATAGGAGGAACAACAATATGAACTAACAAGTGTACCCAGAGCTCCCTGGACTAAACCACCAATCAAAGAAAACACATGGTGGGACTCATGTCTCTAGCTGCATATGTAGCAGAGTATGGCCTACTTCGTCATCAATGGGAGGAGAGGCCCTTGGTCCTGTGAAGGTTCTATGCCCCAATATAGGGGAATGCCAGGGCCAGGAATTGGGAGTGGGTGGATTGGTGAGCAGGGAGAGGGGGGAAGGGATAGGGGATTTTCAGAAGGGAAACCAGGAAAGCGGATAACATTTGGAATATAAAGAAAATATCTAATGAAAAAAAAATAATATAAAATGTCCCACCCCCAAACTTCATATTGCTTTTGTTCCATTAAGTCACTGTTGTGTGAGATAATAGAAAACCTCAGCCTCTAGAGTCTTTTTGTCCAATGCTCCTTACAAACACAAAAATTCATTTTTGAGCAAGAGGAGAAAAGAGACTCCTTTTCTCCCTCCTTTTGTAAAAATAATGGATTGTTATAATTTGTCATTGGCTCATGAGTTAGACAGCTCCGCATGCTCACCAATTATCTCCTGCGGCCAGAAAAGACCACTCAAGTCCCTTGCAATCATTTTACCTAATATGCACTAGAAGCTTGGCACAGGGAGTTCCTTGGCCATTCCCATGTGACCCTACTTACACCCTAGATGGTTCTGAGAATAGCATTGCCCTTGCTGGCAAACTTAAACTTCTCCTGCCTTAGTTCTAAGCTCTTGGCTCACACTCCATGACTTTTGGCTAACAATGCTTCATTTCTTTGTGCAGTGCTAGCTTGGAAAATAATTGTTCCAAAGTCGCTTTGATACTTAACACACTAAGTTCTTCTTTGGTTTGCCTTTACTATAGACATAAAAATAAGATCTTTCTTACTGTTTACCTTCTTCTGTTCCTTGGCCCTCCCTACCCCCTGTTCACTCCTAGCAACAGTAACCTAAGTATCTCTATTCAAGAGAAAACAACATGGCTCATGTCATTTGAGGTGTACCTTGTGTCAGAGCCTAGAGTACTGATATAGCTTGTCTTTCAGTTTAGGAGCACATTAAATTCTAATCCAGACACACATGGAGCATTCACAATCGGCTTGGGTTCTCTCTGTTTTGCATCTTTCCTGAGGCTGGATTTACTGTTTTTGCATTTGCCTTATTTTCCATTTGGAGGTTTTACTATTTTTCTTCTTCATCCACTGGAAAAAGCAATGATGTTGTCCTTAACCATCTATATGAACCCAGATTCACAGTAGTAAATAGTGCTGCCTACCTTACTCTGTTTCAAGCAACTAAAGACAAGGTATCAGCTTAATTCCTGTAGATTTCTTCCACTCTTTACAGGTTAATAGCTGGAAATTGACTCCCAGTGAAAATTATGATGCTTTTATTCACCCCTTAATATTTTATTTTATTTTAAATAAATCAATTCTGAAAAATGTCTTTTGTTCATGAGCCATTTGCCACCTGACCTATAGTTAACATTCCTTTGTGAGAACCAATATTTGTAATGTCTTCTACCCTGTGATCAATCTACAAAACTTTGAAAGACAAAATTATTTTAAATACTAGACTGTGTCTATAATCTTGAACATTTATTTACTGAATGTAACTAAGTATTAAATGTTTATTGAGACCAACCAAGTTCAAGGGTCCATGATACAAACTGAAATATAGTTGAGATTAAGACATCATGAATACTATGGAATCTGTTTAATGGAAACTGAAAGGTTTGAGTAACTCATCAAACGGTCATTTGAGACTAGAAACAATAATACCAAATTTAAAATATATGAGTAACATTTTGAATGTTAATGAGTAAAACTGGAAAAATAAATGTTGACCAGTGGTTCCCCATTCAGAACCTTTAAAGGAAACTCAGAAATTTAGACTCCACCCAAGGGTTTTTAAAGATTTATTCTTACCATCTAGTTAGCAATTTGACCTCCAAAGGAATAAAGTTTAATTCTTTCAAGGCTTAATAATATCCTGAGTTGTTGGCAGGGTATGGATATTTTTAATCATTATCATAAACTGAACAGATTTTCAACCTCATTACCTTTAACTCTCTTGAACCTCTAAATGTTTCTATGACTCTCTCCAGATAGGATATGTAATAACAACAACAATACATTCTAATTAATGGTTATTGTTTCCTTGTATCTTAACTAGTTTAATTATAAATCTATCAATATTTTTGTGAAACACATTAGTACAGACTTTAAGTCTCTTCTGTGAGGAGATCTACATCATGAATCCTATGCAATTACAAATAGACAACTGGATAGATTCTGGATGGAAGATGACAGATAAATAGATGCAAAGACAGAGGCAGATAAATTATAAAACCACATATGTCAATAAATATAAATGTTGGGCAAGTGAATAGACAGTGTTAAACAATTGATAGACATAGACATGTAGCAGATAGAAAGACAGACATGATACAGTATGATACATAGATCAGATGTCTACATACCAACACAATTGATACAAAGATATTATATAGATGATAGATAGATAGATGATAGATAGACAGACAGACACATAAACAAACACACTTAGACAGACAGAGAAATAAAATTCAAGTAAAGTTCTTAGGGTATATGTATTATCATCATCCATAGAAGAAAGAAATATCTCATGAAGATAAAATGTATGACTAAACATGAATGAACCCCAGGATGCATACTCAGATTAAATAGGCAAGAAATCGTTCATCATAAAACCACATAGTAGCAGTGTCAGGAAGAATAAAGAATGAGTGAAGTAATGAAAGGTTTTGTAAGCTTTTTCATGTAATCAAGAGGAAATTACCATGGACTTAAGCTAAGCAAAAATATATGATCATTTCAGCACCCCAACCCATTTTTGCATCTCCATGTCATTTTGTTAACAAGCAGAATTTGGAAAAGAAACTTACAAACTGTGAGAGAATGAAGATGGCTGCCTCCTAAGAAGCGTCATTTGAAGCTGTGAGAGGCTGAATGGGAAGACCGTTTTCATATCAGTTCCTAAAGATGTAAAATGCATGGAAGTTCTAGATTGTGATGAGAAGGCAAGGATGCCTGAAGTGACATCTGTTGTCTCCCCTTCAGTGCTTCACCCATTGTACCCTAACTGTGAAACATGGCTTCTAGTAAGAAATGACTATTGCATCAGACAGCCAAGATTTCCTTTACTTGCCAGTGTCCATGTGACCCCCCCTTCCTCTCTGTTTGTGAGTGACCTTCTTTTTTTCAATCAGGGAGGAATGTGTTGAGCAAATATTTTCAAATTGAATAGACAGCAGGTGAAAATTATTCTGAAAGAAGCTTGCCAGGTGGTGCCTGGTCGCTAGCATATGGTTCTTGCTTGAACCAGGCATAACCTGCCAAATTCAATTCTTAAATTATGTCTCACTTTGAAAAATTCCCTAAAAACATTAGTGGTCACCATCCTTCAGCAAACTTGTAAACTAATTGTGCAGCTTAAGAAAGTGCACTCATAGCTACCTGAAAAAGTATTGCTCGCTGGATATTCTTAAACAAATAGTCTCATGTTTCATATTCTGTACTCTCATCCATCTAAATAAAATATTAGAGGAGAGTGAATCCTTATGATCACCAGTCTTCTAGGATGCATTACTCTTTTATACATGGAAAAGATAGAGTGATAAAATTCAAAATTCCTATCATTGCATATATTCATGGGTTTGAAAGTCTTTTTCCATATTTCCTAAAACTTTGTAGAGTTTTTATGTGTATGCTTTCCTACCTATGCCCATAAAATATCCCAAAATAACACACATAAATACTATGTGCCATTAACTTGCCAAATATCCATAATAAAAAGTAAATAAAACTTATCAGATGTTACTATTCTAACCATATCTTATGGGTATTTACAATTGAGGAAGTGGACATCAGATGCAGAATGATAAACAACCATGATATTGGCTATTACATGAGCAGAAATTAGTATAATGAAATATTATTGATGTGTATAAAAGGAATGTGCCATTTTAAAAAGCCCAGATTCCACAATGTATTAAGCTGCAGTTTATACCTGGGTAATTATATGGATATTTTCTGTTCTTCACTGGAACCTTAATTTTCTGATCTAAACACTGCCAGTTACATGGTAATTAATCTTTGAACTTTTTTGATGACTTCAAGTATTATTAAGCAGTAATTTGCAGAACCATTTCATTACAAGGTAATGATTAGTTTTATATGCAATTCCCTAACACATTTTAGCTAAGAATTTCAAAATGGCTCACAGATGAATGATGAAGATGTTGGAGCTTCACTTTTTGAATGTAGTCTAGAGTCAACAAAAAATAGAAGTGAAGTTTAAATTACTTATTTCATTTCCTCAACTGCCTAATACCTGCAGGACTCCCCTAGAGCAAGGTTTCTGTAATTTAGATAATTCAATTACATTAATTCCATTTTTTTCATAGATGAGCTTCTCTGCAAACAAGTGAGAGGGAGTATTAAGACAATAAGTGTTTTCAGACACCATTACAAGATAGTATTTCATTTCCTTTGGGTGTATGCCTAGAAAAAGAGATTGCTGGCTCTTATGGTAATTGTGCTTTTAATTTTTTTTTCTAGAAGATTCCATTCTGGTTTCCATAATAACTTTACTATTTTGTATTTCCTAGAGTTCATATCTAGGATATAGTCCCTAACTTGGTGCTATTGGGAGGTTGCAGAAAATACAAGAGAAGGGCCTGGGGAAGACTGGCTTGTTGAGTGACTGCTCTTTTATGGAATTGCTGTGAGCCCTGTTCCTTCTCTAATTCATTCCTTGACCATTAAGTGAGAAGTTTTCCTCCACTACACCCATTATGGTACACTGCCTTGCTGTGCTGCCTTGCACCCATCTAAAAGTAACAGAGTCAACTGATCCTGGGTTGGACACCTTGACACCAGGAGCCAAAATCAGAACTTTTGTCTACATGAGTTTTCTACCATAGATTTAGTGACAGAGATCCAATAGAATACTCCCATGGATGCTTTTCAATAGTTCTCTTTTCTCTACATGACTTCTAAGGTAATATTCTTGTGTTCTTGGGCAAGTAAACAACTACTTACCTTTATTTTTTTAATTTATTATGTATATGTATATGCATATGTATATGTGTGTGTCATCAGGCATTTTTCTCTTTTGTTCCTCTTCCTGACGTCCCCCTTGCCACCTCCTAGTTGGTTCTCTTTCTTCTTCTGGTTAATACCCTTTACTAATACATATATTCAGTTAATCTATTCCCCAATTCTCTAAATATTTTCCTCACTTCTCATGATCCCTTTGCTAATTTTTTCAACCTAATCACTTACATTTATAAATTTTAAATCTTGTTTCCATGAAGAAAACACAAATCAAGTGGCATTTTCTTTCTGAGTTGATCTTTGCTTAAGATGTAGATCTGCAGTTGCATCCGTTTCCAAAAATGCCATGGTTACATTTGTCTTCATGGCTGCATAAAATTCCAGTGTGTGTATGGACTATATTTCATTTTTCTTAATCTGTGGATGAACATCTAGGTTTTGTTCTGATTATTAGATATAGTGAATATTGCAGAGGTGAACATGGGTGTGGAAGTATCCCTGTAGTACTTTGAGTACGTATTGAAAAGGTGCATAGCTGGGTCATATAATAACTTACTTTCAATTTTTTTATTCCTTTTATTTTATTTTATTTTTTAAAATTCAGCCATTGCCTCCCTCTTGGTCCCCCCACCCACAGTTCCTCATCCCATTCCTCCTCTGTTTCTAAGGGGATGTTCTTCCTCCTGCCAGACCTCCCAAATCTCTGGGACTTCAAACCTCTCAAGAGTTAGGTGCATCTTCTCCCACTGACTCCAGACTAGGAAGACCTCTGCTATATATGTATCAGGGGCCTTGGACCAGAGGATTGCACATACTAATCTCCATAGTGGCTTCTACACAAGTGTTTGATCTCAACACATTTTTCTTTCCACAAATTCCTGTCAGCATTTGCTGTCCTCTGTTTTCTCTCTCGTGGCCTTTTTGATAGATAGTGCTGAAATGGAATCTCACAGCATTGTTTCTTTGCACTTCCCTGATGACTTTGAAGGTTGAACAATTATTCAAGAATTTGTTGGCCACTTTTACTTCTATGGTTTTGGGGTTTTGTTGTTTAATTGTTGTTATTTTTATTGCTGGTTTTGTTTTAGGTTTATTTTTGGGGAAGTGTGTCTATTTGATTTATTTACTCATTACTGATTTTACTCAGTTGGTATTTAATTTTTGCATTTCTTTGTATAACACCCTAATTGATGTGAAGTTAGAAAAGATTGCTCTCCTACTTTATAGGCTCCCTTGTTATTTTGGTTATAGTTTCCTTTGTTGCATAAACTTTTAAATTCTACTGTGTGTCTGTGTGTGTGTGTGTGTGTGTGTGTGTGTGTGCGCACAAATGTGGGCCTGCAGGTGTGCATGAGTGCTCATGTGTGATCTCACAATGATTTTGAGTTAGAATTTTCTAGTGACTCTGATGCTGAAAAACTTATATATGACTCTCTGTTCACCACTTGTGTCTTTGGACAAATGTTTACTTATATCATAAAGATATCTGTGCTATTATGTTTGCTATAGTATCGTGCACAATAACCAAGACATGGACACAAAATTATTGTCTACTGACACATGGATTGCACACACACACACACACACACAGAGAGAGAGAGAGAGAGAGAGAGAGAGAGAGAGAGAGAGAGAGAGAGAGAGAGATCTGAAAAAATCAACTTTGCATTTAACTCAATTTACACGAAACTGGGATGCATACTAAGTTCAATAAATGAGGCACAGAAAGAAAATATTATTTGATCACCTACATGGAATCTTAAAAAAAACCACAGATGTCAAAGCATGAAGTTTAAAGAGACAGAGATCAACAGTATGCATAAATGAAAGAGGAGAAATTATGGTCAGAGCATAAGAAATTTTGGACACATGGGATGAAAAAGGCAAATGAGCTAAGGCACAAAGTAAGGCTTATAAGTTCCTGAGATACATGTGTGTACAATAACTGAATTTTCCCAGTGGAAAATAAGTCACCTTTTGGCACTTTCATAGTGTGAATTAGTGTCCTTCCTTTTACTCACCTTGTGCATGCTTTGTAGTGGACACTTTCTGTGTACTGTACATTTTTTAATATTTTCATATTTATACCCTGGGAAATTCAATTACCAATCATAGCCCACAGAAATAAAGGCTAAATATTACAATTATGTTCAGATAAGTAAAGAAGAAACCAGCGCACACCCAAACAAGTCAGAAGTCTGACCCAGACCTGGCAGTGAGATGATCCCAAAAGGAAGACTCATCTCAGAAAAGTAAATTCATTCTCTATCTTTCCTAAAGATGCCAAGTCAAGATGGTCTACAAACCACCTTCTCTCCCAAATCCTCCTTTTCAAGTGCTCAACCCAAGAAGTCACATTGCAGCAAAAGTAATAATTAAATCAGAATTAAAACCAACCAACTACAAAGAAACAGAACTTTATCATTAACTGAATGGCAGCTCCCCGGACTTGATCCATAACGTTCCCCCCAAATTCCTGGACTCTTGCTTTGCAAGTAGCAATTTAGGTATCAGTCCTAGGTGAGTGATGTGAACAAGAATAGCTTCTTAAATCTTCGCCCCTTTCACATGGGATGAGTCTCAGGTTAGGCAAGTCACTGGTTGGCCATTCTCCCAATGTCTCCTTCATCTTTATTACTGTGTGTAAAGTTTGAGTTCAAACTTTTGTGGGTGGGGTGATGTCCCCCCTCCCTCCATGGAAATCTCATCTGGCTACAGGAAGTGGTCATTTCAGTCTTTCTCTCCCTCACCTACAGTATTAATGAGATTCTGCTATGCTTATAAACATGAACCTAGCATAACTGTGTCCTGAGAGGTTTCATCCAGCAACTGATGGAAACAGATGCAGAGATCCACAGCCAAACATAAAGCAGACTTCAGGGAGTCTTGTTGAAGAGTGGGGAATACAGATGAGCAAGCTGGAGGGGGCCAAGGACACACAAGGACCTACAGAGTCTTTGAGATCATGGAGGCTCAAAAAGACTGAATTAACAGCCAAAAAGCATGCAGGGGCACCCTTCACATTTGTAGCAGATGTGCAGCTTGGTTTGGTCTTCATGTGTATCTCCTAACAATTGGAGCAGGGGCTGTCTCTATTGCCTGCCACTGGATCCCCTTCCTATAGCTATACTGGACTGTCTTTTCTGGACTAAGTGGGAGAGGATGCATCTACCCTTGCAGTGGCTTGTGCTAGGGTAAGCTGGTACCCATGGGAGATCTTCTTCTCAGAGGAGAATGGGGTTGGAAGCAATGTGGGGAGGGATTTGTAAGACTGGGACTGGGAGGAGAGGAGAGAGGAAGGATGCAATTGGGATATAACCAGAATAAATTAATTGATAATGAAAAATTCTTTCCCTTCCCTTTCTAACATAGTAAATGGCATTCATCTCACATGGTTGCTCAATGAATACATAATGTTTAAGTTCTGGCTTATTTTCACTGCAAAGTAATGGCCCACCCAAAGGGTGGTGGTTAATATCAGTCAAAAGGGAAAGCAAGATTCTTGGAACTCAAAGTTTAAAGAATGCCTGGTAGTTGAGAGTACTCAGGCTGTGAAGAACAGCAGTGGTGTTTTAGCCTCATAAAGTTTATACTGTTCTTGGAATGTGAATATTGTGTATCGGAGCACTGAGCTCTGTGGTCAATATTGCTTATAGGTAATGGATGCTGCAGTTAACTGACAACTACAAAACTCAAGTCTGAGTGTCCAAAGTTATTTTGGAGTTAGGGTTCCATATATAATCTGGCCCTTATGATTTTGAACGTAAAAGACAATATTATAATGGAATATTTAAGTATTTTTTTTGTAGAAATCATGCCATAAACTATTTTGGTTTTATTGCCTGTACTTAGCTGGGTACCAAGCAACAGCAATAGCACCTTCAAGACTCCAGTGAGAGTGGTTCTGAGGGTTGGCTAGATATTTCTCCTGGCTATGTTGTCTACAGCTGAATAGCTATTTAACTTCCAAGACACATTATAGCTAATTCCTTTCCTGCTTAAACTAAAACCTTAACTGATACAATGCCAATATTTTACAGATAATGACAAAGTCATACTCAAAGATAAGATAGATAAGAGATGGGGGCAGCAGGAGAAGACAGGAGCAGCTTTGTATCACACATCAAATCTCTTAACTTGACCTACCACCTCTACTTACTCTTTACACAGGCTACCCTGCATTACAGCATAGTTCACAGTTATCTTCCTCTCTGTTCTGCCAGTGGATCATCCCCACCACTTCCTCTGCTTACTTATGCCAACTCTAACTTGAAGGTTTTTCTCTCCAGAGATGAACCTCCTGTGATTGGTTTCCCTGAAGAGGCTGAGCTCTTCTTGCACAGAGATATTTAAATGGCTCCCTTTGTCTTGATCCATCTCAAGTGTGATTAGCTGGAAAGATCACTTAGCAATCTGAGATCTTTGAGCCAAATGGAGAGATCAATAGGGAGGCAGATATCAGCAATTAGCAATTGCCTGGTACTTTTTTTTTTTTTTGGCATAGGCAGTTAAGATACCTGCAGGATATCAGATCTAGCACTGAGGAAGATGAACAAGAGGTGGAAAGGAAAGGGTTGTGTTCGTTCTTGAAATGATACTTTTGTCTTGATTTGTTTTTCAGTCAGTTCATTCTTGGAGAATGTGGGCATTTACTTTTGGTTATGTAAAGAGCAATCTGCCAGTGTGGAAAAGCTTAAGGACAGTGAGAGCTATGTGTATATGTGCTCAGAAACCCAACTAAGGGGCTGGTGAGATGGCTCAGTGGGTAAGAGCACCCGATTGCTCTTCCGAAGGCCCAGAGTTCAAATCCCAGCAACCACATGGTGGCTCACAACCATCCCTAACAAGATCTGGCGCCCTCTTCTGGAGTGTCTGGAGACAGCTACAGTGTACTTACATTAAATAAATAAATCTTTAAAAAAAAAGAAACCCAACTAAGGGAAGCATTTGTGATGCTGAGATGCACATAGCAGGGGATCATACAAGAAATATACCATTGACTGAGAACTTTTGTACCAGGCATTATCTTATGACCCTTACATGGGCCCTATTATTTAAACTTCAAACCATTCTTCTAGGGAGGAATTCCCATAAGCACTTCACAGATGATGAGACCAGAGTAAATGAGCAGCATCCCTAACAGTGGACAGCCAAGCAATTGTTGTAATGTGAATTAGGGGTACTGATACCACAGCCCAGGTTCTCTACCACACTGCTCGGCTGCTCAGTGACATCACAGTGAATTCACTCAGTCATTAAGAAGGACAGAGGGAAGAGACAATGGTAGATATTTTGCTTTTTATGGATCATAAAATCCCCACTTCAACCACAGAACTCTTTTTTTAAGAGTGCAAAATCCAGCTGGGTGTGGTGGTGCACACCTTTAGTCCCAGCACACGGGAGGCAGAGGCAGGCAGATTTCTGAGTTCAAGGCCAGCCTGGTCTACAAAGTGAGTTCCAGGACAGCCAGGACTATACAGAGAAACCTTGTCTCAAAAACCAAAATAAATAAATAAATAAAAATAAAAATAAAGAGTGTAAAATCCAGTTTGAATAGTGTGTGAATAAGTGAATGTAAGCAGGTGGAAGCTTGAGCTTTGTTCTTTAGCCATGCCCTTGTTTTATTTTTCATTTAATAAATTATTTTGTGTCTCCTTTTAGGTTTCCTATATTTTTGTTTGTGAGGCCAGCCTTTAACAGCTGAGCCTTCTCTCCAGCCCATCTCTTAGGTTTCTCCTGTCACACAACAACAGCATAGAAACAGTGCTGTTGTCAGGCTTCATATACGCCCTGGCTGGCCTCAAATTCATGTTCATCCTGCCTTGGCTTCCAAAGTGTTGGTGTTACAGGTGTGGCACCATACCTGTCACTTGTGCCAGGTCTTCACACGATTGTTCTGAAGCCACACATTCATTCTATGAGGTAACTTATTGAGGACTGTGAAGCAGAATGACTATAGAACTCTTAAGTCATATGAGAATCTGTCATTACAGACTCTTGCCATAGCCTACAAAAGGTGCTTTGAATCAGAGGCATTGTTGACAGTGGTACATACAAGGCAATCCCAGTTTCAACCTTGATCCCCCCCATACACACACACACACACACACACACACACACACACACACACACACTAGTTTGATGGCAAAGGAAGAATTGAGGTCAAGGAATTTAGTTTCCAGAGTTCTCATTTGTGCTTTGGGGGCTCAGGGATAATCTTTTATGACAGATATGAAAGAATAGAGTGTATTCTGTTCAGAACTGGCTGACATTTACTTTTCTAAGAGAACAAATGTCCAGTCAACCAACTTGTCTCCTCACTTATTCTATCATGAAGTGGCACAGATGTGGAATTTTAAATTATAATGACTGGAAAGAGAAAGTAAGTTCCTAATAGAACATTTTCCACGGTTTTGGGCATTCACTTATCTCCTGAATCTGTGATTTGGGAATTCAACTTATCTTTCATCATATATATATATATATGTATGTATATATATATATATATATATATATATATGTGTGTGTGTGTGTGTGTGTGTGTGTGTGTGTGTATAGGTAACATAAAATATAGTTATTTATCATGCTAGAGGGACTACTAAGTGCTAAAAACACTTGCTCCTTTTAGAGAACATGGCATCAATTCTTAAAACCCACATCAATGGCTACTCAAACCCATAGTAAACTCCAGTTCCAGTGGTTAAGATGACTTTTTCAGGTTTTTATAGGCACTGCAGTCAGGTGCTCATACATACATGTGGGTAAACCTTCAGACACATAAGGAAAAACTAATCTAATTTTAATCTAGTCCTTTACAGATGCAAGAAAACAAATCCCAGTAGTCCTGGGCTATATATTTATAGTTTTCTTACCCCAGGAACTGTCTCCTGTGAGCCACTTGACACTGCTCTTTGGTAATAAGACTAAGAAGTAAGCAAGTTGCTTATAGTCACACACCTCTGCAGGGGAACAAAAGGCCCTGTAAGTAAAGAATTTGAGTTCTCAAACATTATCCTGTAGCTGAAATTCATGCAAGCAATCCAGGAGTTGTGCTATCCAATCCAAGTAATTGGAGCCTCTAGTTATGTTTAGGATATCTTTCTCCTAAGAGTGAATATCTCAGAGTTCAGTACATAATTTTAATAGCTCTGTCCAGACAAGAAAGCTTTATAATGGTTGACTGTCAGATATCACAGTGGTGTTCTGCCAATCAATTCTCATCCAGCCAATTATTTGTCTTGTCTTATTTCTGCTTTCCTCATGCATGGATCTAGGCAAAAGGAATGAATCAATGGAAATCAATGATGTGGCCATTAAAGGGTTCTGATTGACACTGGAGAACCAGAGGTGGGCATTGGAGCCCTCAGGGCCACAGAGACTAGATTCAAATTTTAAAGCTCTTCTCTTTTCTCTTTTCTCTTTTCTCTTTTCTCTTTTCTCTTTTCTCTTTTCTCTTTTCTCTTTTCTCTTCTCTCTTCTCTCTTCTCTTCTCTTCTCTTCTCTTCTCTTCTCTTCTCTTCTCTTCTCTTCTCTTCTCTTCTCTTCTCTTCTCTTCTCGTTTCTCTTCTCTTCTCTTTCTCTCTTCTCTCTTCCCTCTTCTCTCTTCTCTTCTCTTCTCTTCTCTTCTCTTCTCTTCTCTTCTCTTCTCTTCTCTTCTCTTCTCTTCTCTTCTCTTCTCTTCTCCTCTTCCCTCCCCTCCCCTCCCCTCCTCTTTCCTCTCTTCCTCTCTTCCTCTCTTCCTCTCTTCCTCTCTTCCTCTCTTCCTCTTCAACTTTTCCTCTCCCTCTTTCTTCCTCTTCCTCTCTTTCTCTTTCCTCTCCTCCCCTCCTCTCCCCTCTCCTCCCTTCCCCTCCCCTCCTCTCATCTTCCCTTCCCTCCCCTCCCCTCTCCTCTCCCCTCTCCTCCCCTCTCATATCCTTCTCTTTTCCTCTCCTCCTCTCCCTCCCTTCCCTCCTCCATCTCTCTTCTTCCCCCTCTCATGCATGTGTGCATGCATGCCTCTCTCTCTCTCTCTCTCTCTCTCTCTCTCTCTCTCTCTCTCTCTGTGTGTGTGTGTGTGTGTGTGTGTTCGCACGTATGCATGTTTTTTTGGCAAGGGCTAGAGAAAGTGGTCCTCCAACTAGGAAGTCTCTGGGATATGATGATAAAGTTCTTCAGATCTATGCTGCAAATCTTTGAACATAACTAGAAAAAAAAATCTCAAAACTAACTCCTTAGTTGTCTGTATTTAAACCTGTGTTCATTTTTAAATACCTCGGTTTTTGTTTGTTTGTTTGTTGGTTGGTTTTTGGTTTTTTGAGACAGGGTTTCTCTGTGTAGCCCTGGCTGTCCTGGAACTCACTCTGTAGACCAGGCTGGCCTTGAACTCAGAAATCCGTCTGCCTCTGCTTCCTGAGTGCTGGGATTAAAGGTGTGTGCCACCACACTTTATTCATCCAACTAATTATAAAATAAGCAAATGTTTCTGTTATACAGGAAGTCACAAGAAATGTGTCTAAGAAGTGTACTATAGAGAAATTCACTGAGAACAGAGTTTGGCAAACAGTGCATTTACATAGAGAAAATTATGGGAAGTATTCTTTCCTATTAAAAATACATTCACTTATCATAAAATTGTCTGTGTTAACTGATGGCAAGCTCAAAGGTCTGTGCCTCTTATTATAGTCACAATATCATACAATCATCTGCCACTTTCTGATTCTAGAACATTCTCACCTATAAGCATACTGGTACTTATCAACAGTTACTCTTCATGCTCTCTTTTAATCATGAAAAATATTAATATTCTTTCTAATTATATTATTCTCCTCATTTTTACCATTTAATAAAAAAGAAACATACAATCCATGGTCTTTTGGGACTGTCTTCTTTCACTTCACTTCTTTTTCTCTACTCTTCCATCAAATAATACATCTCTGCTGTAGCCTCCTCTCTCTCCCCTTCTGTCCTTCCCCTACTCCCCCACCCATATCTACTGCTCCTCTATTTCCATTAAGAAAAGAGAAGACCTCCCAGTGATATCAAATGAACAGAGGACAACAAGATACAATAAGTCTAGATATAAACCTCTCATATCAAGGTAAAGGAAAAGGGTCACAAGAGCAGACAAAAGAGGCAGTGACATCCCCACTTCCACTGTTGGGAATATAATGTAAACTCTAAGCTGAACAACCACAACATATATGCAGAGGACCTAACACAGACCCATGCAGGCTCAGTGACTGGGGCTTTAATATCTGTGAGCCACACAGGCCCTGCTTATTGATTCTGTGGGCTGTGTTATCCTCCTGTCCTTGAACCTTCTGGGTCTTACAATTCTTCCTCACCCTCTTCTGCAGAGTTGCCTGAAACCCAACTAATGTTTGGCTGTGAGTTTCTGCATGATCAGTTCCCATCAGCTGATGGAGGAAGCCACTGATCTGATGTTAATTATGCTAGGGTGCAGTTTGTGAGTATAGTAGAATATCATCACAAACAATCTTATTGGGTTTCTGTTTTCTTTTTGTTAGTCTTTTTAGTTTTGTTGGTTTTTTTTGCTTGGTTCTACCCCAACTCTCTTCTGAGCCATGTATTTTTGAAGATTCTGATTTCTTCATATTTTACCAATAATAAGATTTTGTTACTTTTGTTGTTTTGGGGGTTTGCTTGGTTTTCTGTTTATCATTTAGTATGTATGGATCTCTAGCCCAAGGTAGATTTACTTTGCAACTCTCAAATAAAGTAGAAACTCTTTTGAAAATGTATTAGGTAAATATTCATATGTCATTTTAAGTGATATCCATTCAAATATTTGTCCTATGTTTTTAAATTTTTATGAACATGTATTAATTAGTTATATATGATAAAGTTGGTATTTCAGTGCATGGAAATGGAAAACAACAATATTGCTCAATTTGAGGGAATTAGCATTTCCTTCCCTTTATAATCTCTATTCCCAGAGTCTTCTAGCTATTCCTGAAACACACAATAACTTACTATGAACCCACTTATCATACTGATGAAGAAGAAGAGAACTTACTTCGGATATCCGAATTTGATGTCCATTATCTAAGCTAATTGTATTCCTGACTCAGTTCCCTATCTTTAATAGTCATAGTTCTTTAATCATATTCAGGTTGATTTTGGTGTTTTAGTTTCCACACATATAAGATAAAACATTGGGTCTTACACTTCCATCTGTCTTGATTCAACTGCCAGTATCGCATTCTTCTTTATGTCTGAGTAATAATCATTTGCTTACATACATTTCTTGCCTTTACATATATATATATATACATATATATATATATATATATATGTATATATATATATATCTATATATATATTCATCTACCGCTGGGCACAGAGGTTTATTACATATCTTCAGTGAATAGTTCTGACTATCATGAAAACAAGGAGTTCTCTTTGATATGCTGATTTTATTTGTTTGGAACTTACATCTTAAAGGGAAATACCTTGATCATGTGATGAGTCTATTTTTGAGCAACTGCCATTATATATTCACTTTAAAATATTACACTGTTTGTCTTTCTGCTGCTGAGCTGTTATGTCCTAAAGATACTAGACCATTATGGTGATATGATTTGCAAATATTTTCTCATAGCCTGTATGTTGTTTTATTTACTATTTTGATAATATCCTTTAATATGTTAATTTTTAAAAGTTTAAATAATTTTCGTGCTTTTGGTACCACACTTACAAAGCATTGTTAAACGTAATATTTGTGTATCTTAATAATTTTGTAATTTTATAGTTTATGTGTATGTTTATAATAAATATCATATTAATGTTTTAAATGTAGAAAAATAGACTTAAAAATCCATTTTGTTTGCATGTTCAGAAGTTTCTCCTGTGGCTATTTGTTAAAGGCATTGTTCACTTCCTACCACATAGTATTAGCATGTTTGTCAAACAAAATCAACTGACCTTGTTCGGGCTTATGGCATTATTCTCAGCTGTATTCTCTTAATTTGTATGACTAGAATGATGGACATTTCTCTCAAACGATACTTATGTCAGGTTACGTCAGTCTTTGTATTTCAGTTTTTGGTAGGAGGAGAAAGAAGAGTGTGATAGAGATGGGAGAGCATATGTATAGGTCTAGGTCTCTGTATGTGTTTACATTTGTCTCCCTCTGTGCTTATGCATGTGTATGTGTGTCTTTCTATGGGTGCATCTCTGTATACATCTATGTGTGTTGTCCTTGTATGTGTTTCTTTATGGGTATGTATCTCTGTACACTGTGTATATATGGGTATGCTTACATCTGTGGGTGTGTGTTCTCTTCTGTTTGTATATGCATGCATCATGCATTGCATATATAATAGGATTATAGAGAATACTCCAGGAATTCATTTTTATTTCTTAGAGTAAATAAAGGGATATAAAATATGTATTATTTACTATTAAAGTCTTATAAAGACCAGGACATCAGTCATGACAGCAATACTCCCTGATGGGGAAGTGAGACTAGGAGACCATGAATTTGAAGACTACATAGCTGCACAGCCAGACATTCTCCTGCCCAATATTCCTCATCTTGTAATGATACCACATTTAAATTTTTTCTTTTCTAATCTCTAAACCCTAGTATAATTCTTTTCAGAAATAAGGCCTTTTTAGAAACAAAACATTAGAATATTTGCAAAGAAGGAAACTCTACCCCCTATAGGTAACCATCCCATTTGCAGACACCAAATCTAGACACTATTGCTGATGCCAACAAGAGCTTGCTGACTCCTGCGAGGCTCTGCCAGAGCCTGACCAATGCAGATGCAGACATTTGCAGCCAACCATTGGACAGAGTATGGGGATTCCAATAGAGGAGTTAGAATAAGAACTGAAAGAGCCCATAGGAAAAAAACACAATATCAACTCACCCCCACCACCACCAACCACCACCACGAGCTCCCATGGACTAAACTACCAACCAAAGAATATACATAAAGGGACCCATGGCTCCAGCTGCATATGTAGCAGAGCATTGCCTTATCTGACATCAATGGAAGAGGTCCCTGGTCCTGGGAAGCCTTGATGCCCATTGTAGGAAAATGCTAGGGCAGTGATGTGGGAGAGGGTGATTGGGATGGAGAGCACTCTCATTGAGGCAGATGAAGGTGGTGGGATAGTGGATTGTGGAAGGAAAACTGGGAAGGGGATAACATTTGAAATGTAAAAAAGTAATCAATAAAAATTTTAAAAATTAAAAAATGAAAAGTCCAATTAAATGGCTGTTTATTAGGAGGAAAGGAGATACCAAGACATGCAGAGTTATAGCAGAATGTGGATACAAAGATGAAGTTCTAAAGTCAAGGAGGAAGGTCTCAGAAGAAGCTAAACTATTTACTCATTCTTCCATAGTGAACGTCTGAAAACTCTGAAAGTCTCTCTCTCTCTCTCTCTCTCTCTCTCTCTCTCTCTCTCTCTCTCTCTCTCTCCTGTTATTTGCCACAAATATCATTCCTGTTATTTTTCTGTGGATTTTTCTGGATACTTGTATTCTTTTGAGTGTTTGAGACTAATTAGAGGTACTTTCGTGAACTTGTTTCCTGTGGCTTACAACAGACACAGGTTATGTTCTAGGAGCTGCAACCACATGTATCTCTGATTATTCTAAGTACTTGTTGAGTTCAATTAGAAGTATGCTGGATCCTTCAGACAGGAGGGACATTTAGCAAAGAAGATGAACAGGGAGGTATTCTGCAAGTAGAATGCTCCATTGGAACTCCTGCATGAATGTCTACCATGTTCTACAAAAGATCAAATGCTGATTAAAGTACACCAGTGTGTGCATTAGTTTCTGTGTGTCTGTATTTGAAGAAAGAAATAGGCCCCTGGCTTCTTCTCAGCTGTTAAAATTAACATAGCATGCCAGTTCTTTGCTTCAGGTTGACAGTGTCCCTTGGATACTTGATGGCATAATTTATGTATTTTTTTCCCCCGGAAGAAACAGTGTGCTTTCTCTGTCTGGACTTTTGGGGAGCTTTGGCATTTGAAAATGCTTGCCAAGTGACAGGTGAATCTCTATGTACCTTCCTCCGCAGGCTTTTCCATCCCCAGGATGAGAAGTAAGTAATGAAAACCCATCATCAGTACCAAAGTTAAAACAACAAAACACTCTTATTTTTAAGTAATGCCTAAACTTTTAAGAAATCAGATAAGAAAGTAAGCAAAAAGAAAAAGTTAAAAAATCAGAGATGATGGTGTGTTACTTACTGATTAAGAGGTGTGATACCTCCTGTCTCCAAGTGACTATTTTCATCACCAGAAATGATTCAAAAGATTGCCATCGTTTATACAGAACTAAGAGCTGTGAAGATAGAACTGAGACTCTCCAGTGATTCCCCCAGGGACGGGTGAGGTATTTTATGTCCCAACCATCATCAGCATTCATCTGGTCAACAGATTATTTCCTGTCTTCCTAGAGCAATAGGATGTCTCCAACTCCTATAAAGAATGCTAAAACTGCTGTGTGTTTAAAACCAGCCTTTTGACAAACAACTGGAAAAATACATACAAGTAATATACAAATTGATCTGGTGATATTTAGGAACATATGTATATATACATATATGCATGCAATAACATTTAATAAAAAGGAGATCATGAATTTAAAGTAGTGTGGGGAGGGGTATATGTGTAGGTTGGAGTGAGTAAAGGGAAGAGAGAAATGTTGTAACTATATTATAATCTCAAAACAAAACACAACACCCTTCAGGGTGAACATTCGTTTAGAGCTACTGAAATATTATGCATCATGGAATTCAAGTTGGCAGGATCTGGAATGCAATTTTACTAAGATCTGGATCATTAACCTAGAGGTATAATGTAATGCTCATTGCTTATTTCCCCACGGCTGTCTGAGAAGATAGAATCAGGTCTATTTGTAGTCAGTCCCCCCAGTAGGATCTTCTGTGGACTTTCAGGTGATGTCTAGGAGGGAAAGCATGGGGAATCTGGCAATAACTGTGCAAAACAGCATACAAGCGGCAGGGGTAGGAGCTTGCCTGACATTCCCATTGGGTGTGCCCTTTGGATGTGTCACTGTCTCAATCTCATTCTATATGCACAACTTGTATTCTAAAATAATAGCTTCTTTGCATAAACTCCTCCCAAAACTCTATCATCATTTCATGCCAGCAACCTCTGGAGACCCAGAACTACAGAGCTGGATATAAAGTATAGAAGTAAGTAGGCTGAGACAGAAAGGGAGGATGCACAGGATTGTGGAGACTTGTATTTATTTTACAGTTATATAAATTAGTGAAAATAAATGCTTAGGCTTTGACCTTGTTATAGATTGCATTTCTGATCTCTGCTGATGCTATTTCTCTTGGATAGAATGATCCTTAGCCTATTCTCCATTCCTTTATATTTTGCCATATGAAACACTTTGCAAAGCCTGTCTTCTTTGATGTCCACAGATCACATCACTCTTTTCTCTGTGCTTTCTCCTTGTCTGGGAATGGTAGGCTCATGGCTACCTTGTACCTTTGTATTTGTCTTCTTTTAGTCTAGACTATTCTCTAAGATTCAATATCTGGTCCTTCTTATCTCACATGTCTCAGACCCAATATTTAAACCTCAGAAAGGCTGGATCACCTGAGGCAAATCCACTCAATACTTAATGGTAGCCATTATAAAGTATGCTGAGCTCAATGTTGTTTATTATTTATTTATTTATTTATTTATTTATTTATTTATTTATTTATTTATGTTTTTTTTCGAGACAGGGTTTCTCTATGTAGCCCTGGCTGTCCTGAAACTCACTCTGTAGACCAGGAAGGCCTCTAACTCAGAAGTCCTCCTGCTTCTGCCTCCCAAGTGCTGGAATTAAAAACAAGCACCACCACTGCCTGGCTCATTTATTATTAATTTATTTATCTATTTATTTATTATTTTTAAGTGAATTTAATGATCATTTATGTATGATTTGTATATTTATTGATTGATTACTCATGATTATCTTTAAATACATATAATTGAGTTTGTTTCATTTTTATTTTAATGATTTGTCCCTTGTAGTACATACTTAACACTTATTTCACAAACAAAGAAATCAAAAGTCCTAAATATTGTCAAATGCTTAGCTCAGGTAAAGGTCATCTCACACTGTCTTTCAATGTCTCCTTTAACAACAGTGAAAACTCTTGAAGGTCAGCTACCATGTCAGTATCATGCAAAGGGCACTGATGACTTTGGTGACACATTCTAGCACATAGTATTTGTTTACTAAATGCTGGATAAAATAACAACTCAATTATCCATTTTCTCTATCCATAGTTGTAGCATGTAGTTTTTGCTACCCCACTTTAAGGTCTGGGCAGACTGCACTACCACACTTGTACAGGTTCCCTTGGATCTGTGAATGGAACACAGACACACAGACACACACACACACACACACAGAGACACACACACACACACACACACACTCACACACACCTTTATTTTTCAATGTTCCTTATTGGCTCAATTGTTGGGCTCTTCTAAGCCTTCCTAGGCTATTTCTCACTCTTTTATTTTTTTTCAATCACAGCTCAGCACCCTCAACTTCAGTTCCTCAATTACCTTCTCCTGGTTCAGCAACCCCAAACTACCCTCCACATAGTTGCATTTCTAATCTTGCACCTGGAGAAACAAACAGCCTATGGCCACTCCACCCAAGGTCTCACATGATTTTTCCTCCCTCTGAAGCATGGCAAAATTTCCCATTCTTTTCCTGCTTCCCTTAGCCTCCTGTGGGGGACCTGAAAGTACTGCCTCTTTTCTTCTGCCCAGCAATGGCTCCTGGCATCTTTATCAATCAATTAAGAACCAATTGGGGAACAGAATATTAGCATCAGAACCACCCACTACACATAGTGACATTTTCCCATAACCATGAAGATGTTTGAATTCATAAGCAAGACATTATAGAAAACATTTAGCTTAGCTTCTTCTGGAAAAAGGCACTTCTGCTAGCCACCAGCAACTGCATGAGGCTTCTCCATCCCTTATGGCCTCAGCCCTGGCTAGCACAATCTCCTGCCTCATTTTATTGTTCTTCAGAAACTTGACTTATATTTTTTGTTCTGTAGCTTGATCCATTGTATGCAAAAAATATGGTCATTCAGAATATACCCTACAGTTTGAGCAAGTATATTTCCAATGTAGTTTAAATGGAAGGAATTAGCCTCTAGAATCTACATAGGACTTGAAAGAGACCTTTTAAAGGATAAAAATTAAATGATAAAAATACAGATATAGGATATTAGTAGAAGATTTTTGGAAGAAAACTGAGTTGTCCAAACTGAATAGTAGTTACAAATATGCAAATCAACCAAACAGTCCAGAGTTCTCTCCGCTGGGAATACACACAGAAGAGATAAGATCAGACCTTTGTAGAAATATCTGTGCTGCTGTGGACTGCAGCACTAATCATGATGTTTAATTTACAGAGGCAACACTGATAAGTCAAAAGAATAGATCTATGTGAATGAAAGCATACACTGAGTAAGAATTACTGCATAGTCTTATCTATGCATAGAATTTAAAATAACAGTCAAATACCCACAAAGAGAGATACACATCACAGGGCATGTCTTACGAAAATAGATACATGTTGAATATCTTAAATGCCTATTCCTTTGGACATTAAAGAATGGATCCCCAAAGTGACAGAATTGGTGGAACTTGTGGAAACTTAACAGAAGGGCTCTACTTGGAGTTCTCCTGGGCAATGAGGTGTGCCCTTGAAGTGAATAATGGGAACCCTCAACCTGACTAGCCCTCTTCCTTTTTCTTTGCACTACAGCTGTGAGGCAAAAAGTGTTTTGAAACCACCTGCTTCCACAGTGAAGGGCTGGCTGTTCCTAGCACCAGAAGCCCAAGAAGGACAAGCCTGAACTGTGAGTCAGAAGAAACTTTCCTTGTATAAAACAATGATTGTAGTTATTTATTATGGTAACAGAAATCTGGTTATCACATAGCATAGGCAGTAAAGGTAGAGGTCAGGTCTCAGATAAATAAAAGGTAAATTCTGGTGGTGGTAACTTCAGGTTGCAAAGAGAAGCTGTACTGTGACCCAGGTATACAGATATTTATTTTATTTCTATTTTAATCACTTTTGTTATGTAATATTAAATATATTTGTAAGCAGTGTATACATTATATACATTTATATGTCCTGAAATTATATTTAAAATATTATATACATCCTTTATATCTGTCCATTTCATAACAAACCTTGCTCTATTAAACAATGCTGAGATTCTAGCATTCCTCAGCTTCCTGATTTTAATATAATGGTAAGAGCATAGAAGAAATAGTGATTCTTCAGAAAAATCCAGAGAAACACAGAGTTTATGAAGAGAAGCCAAAACTCTTTCACAGTCATTTCCCCAGCAGTGTTCTTACATAAGCTTTTTCATTCAATACTCTATTCTATTCCACACACCAGTAATGTACACTAAAACCATTCCTCAACTGCAGTTTCATATTATGCACCTGTTTCAGACCTGGCTTCATGCCTCTGTCATGATCCTCTACCCAGATGTGAGCTGCTACTGTCTGTGCTCCTTTGATATATTTAAACACTCAGTGGTAAAATTCTGTCCTCTTGAGTCAAAGTAATCTAGAATATGAAATGCCATTTTTTACTGATTTCTGTAATTCTCACAGTTAATGAATTATCATAATTATAACATTGTTGCTGATACTGTGTTTGAATTATTTTAGTTAGAGACATGTTCTCACTCTGTTACCCTGGAACTCAGTATGTACCAGAATGGTCTTGAACTTGGAGAAGTTCTCCTGTCTCTGCTTCCTCTGTCCTGAGATAACAGGTATGTGTCACTAAGCCTGGCATGTAGTTCTCTTCCTAGCATGTGATGATATTGTCACTAATATTTGTAATACTGGAGGAAAGGCATAATCAGATGAAAAAAATTAGTAACCTGAGAATTTAGCAATATTTTGTTTTGAATAATATTGGGTTTACATAAAGAATACACTTTTTGCATTCTAATTATTTCAAACTTTATTTGGTTAACATTCTATGAACTAATTATGTCCCAGTGTCTTTTTTTATTTTATTTTTATTTTATTAGATATTTTCTTTATTTACATTTCAAATGCTATCCCGAAAGTTCCCTATACCCTCCCATCGCCCTGCTCCCCTACCCACCCACTCCCAGTTCTTGGCCCTGGCGTTCCCCTGTACTGGGGCATATAAAGTTTGTAAGACATAAGGGCCTCTCTTCCCAATGATGGCTGACTAGGCCATCTTCTGCTACATATGTAGCTAGAGACATACCCCAGTGTCTTGAATGAATTTGAGCTAGATCTACTGAAAGTTATAATTTTGTAAAAGTTCTTTATTCCAGGGCAGCCTGACTAGCACACTCCATGGGCTAATTACAAAGACCAGACACTATAGTTTCTCCTGGATTAGAGGTTTATGAAAATCGCTATATATATATATATATATATATATATATATATATATATATATATATATATATATATACCATCAAGCACTAAAGTACCCGAATCATACCTAGCCAACATCCATAAAGCATATTTCTAGATTTTGAGGCAGGTGAGAACTCAAAGAAAAGAACCTTGATCTTGGCATTATAACTAGTTACTTAGGGACTTTTACTTACAGAAAAATCTGCAGGCCAGATAGGCAATGAATATCCTCTTGCAAGCTCAAACAAATGCTAGCTATTATTTCTGGAATTTGCATAACCACATCTCCTGTCTTCAGTCCACCAGCAAATTAACTCCCTGGATATATTTTTTTCTGAATCACATCAGCAGGTTGCCTCTAGCAGAACAGAGATCTTTCTGCTCCAACATTGATAATATTATTATTATTATTTAAGATGGCATTAGGAGCTTATAACATACCAGCTCTCTTTGAAACACTTCATATACATTATTTCAAATAACTGTAATAATACCTCTTTACAGCAAATATTATTTTTATTTCTATTCCCGTCTGCAATGGGATCCATGGGTTAAGGGATTCTGCAAAGTTGCGCAGCAAATAGAGGCTAGGGAGGACCTCACTTTCACTTAGCACCTATCTCAATTCCACTGCATTAACTCTAGTTTACAGAGCCTCCCACCAATCTGGAGTTTTGTTTTCTTAGCAACCAGACTAGAGCCACACAAAAATTCACAATTAGCTCATGTATTATAATTTAAAGCATAATAGATGTGAGGCCAGGAAGATGGCTCAGTGCCTAAACATGTTAGTATTTCGGTGCAAGTCTGATGACCTGACTCCAGAATCCATGAGAAAACAGAAGGAACATACAGATTCTTCAAAGTTGTCCTCTGAGCTCTACATACATGCTGAAATACATATGTACACAACTATCCAACCACACACACACACACACACACACACACACAGGCACACACACACACACGCATATATACACACAAAAATATACATATACACATACACACATATACACATATACATGCATACACATATACACACATAATAATAATTAATAATAATACCTAAAAAAGCACATGGCAAGCCATCACACTCCTTGGCAGTAGAACCAGACTGACACAGATACTTACTCAGAGACTGTGGGACTGTGATAGGAAGCCTTATTTTGGTTGAATGAGGCTTGCTCTGGCGACCCAGTAGAAAACTCTATAAGGGGCAGAAAAGTGAGCCACATTCCCAGAGTCAGGTGCCTGACACCACAGAGCCCCCAACTCCATGATTCTGTGACTATAAGTCATGCAGACGGTGTCCCAGGCTTCTGGCATTCTTGATAGACTCCACCCCCACAGTTACCTGACTATAGCCAGGTGTGCTCCTCCCCACAGTTACCTGATAGTCCAGCCCACTATAAAGGGGCTGTTTGGATCCTCCTCGTTCTCTTTAAGCTTTAACTTTTCTTATTCTCATCTCTAGCCCTCTTTCTCCCTTCCCCGCTCTCTCCACATGGCCATGGCCCGCCTCTCTCCCTCTTTCTACCTTCTCTCTTTCTCCCTGCCTTTCTACAATAAAGCTCTAAAACCATAGACTGTCTCTGCTCATCAAGGCCCACCGTACTTGAATGATGGGATAGGCTTTCCCCTAAAGAGCCTTGTCTACCCTCTCCCTGAAGGCTGTCCTACGCCCAAGACAAAAAACTCTCACCCACATGAGAACCATCCACTGCCCCCCTCTCCCCTGCCCTCTCCTCCATTCAGCCTCAGGGCTGACTGAGCTGCCCACAGGGGTCCCCATTTTGTTCTCAGATCTTCTTCAGTGTCCAGCAGTGTCTGGAATGCCTGAGGCTGAGAACCTGGTATGTAGGACTGGCCCCTGTCCAACACCCACTGAGCTGGGATTCTGTGGCTTCCCACAGCCAGACACCTGCCCAGGGCTGTGTGGAAAGCATGTGGCAGTCCTTCTGTGTCTGCCCACTCAGAGCACCCACTGCCCCACAAGACTTACTTGCTTCTTATTCAGATTTTCTATTTCTGTGTCATGACAGAGTAGAATATTATTTCTGCTTTGAAATAGAAATAAATGTTCAAAAAGTAATAATTAGAAAGGTTTTCTCCCTACCACTACTTTTTTCTGAGTTCTCCAGAAATTATATTATTCTGTTAGTAACTGATCCACATTGACCCAGAATGGGACTTTATAAAAGCAAGATAGAAAACAGAATAGAGAACCAGAATGTGGAGTATTTATGGTTTGCAACTGACATTGTATCCAAATGTATTGACAAGAAGAAAAGAATAGCAACCAGAATGTGTTAAAAGGAGAACAATTAAAACAACAACCTGAAGTAGCCATTTTCTGTAGTCAGGCAGGAATTCCAGTGGCAGGAGGGGTATACAAAACCCTTTCTTAACTAATTAATTTTTTTTCACTCCATATTTTATCTGCCCCCAATCTACCCTCTGACTCTTTCACATCCCACAACTCCCCACCCAGTTGTTTCAACATGGATGTCCCAACCCCCCACCCCATCTGACCTCTAAACTCTCTGGTGCCTCCAGTCTCTTGAGGGTTAGGTGTACCATCTTTGAATGAGCACAGACCTGGAAGTTCTCTACTGTATGTGTGTTGGGGGCCTCATATCAGCTGGTGTATGCTGCCTGTTTGGTAATCCAACGTTTGAGAGATCTCGGGGGTCCAGATTAATTGAGACTGCTGGTCCTCCTACAGAATTGACCTTCTCCTCAACTTCTTTCAGCCTTTGCTAATTCAACAACAGAGGTCAGCTGCTTCTGTCCATGATTGGGTGCAAATATCTGCATATGATTCTTTCATCTGCTTGTTGGGTCTTTTGGAGGGCAATCATGGTAGGTCCCTTTTTGTGAGCACTCCATAGCCTCTGTTATAGTGTCAGGCCTTTGTACCTACCCTTGAGCTGGATCCCACTTTGGGCCCATTGATGGACCTTCTTTTCCTCAGGCTCCTCTCCATTTCCATCCCCGTTATTCTTCAGACTGGAACAATGATGGGTCAGAGTTGTGACGGTGGAATGGCAACCAGATTCAAAATTTGTCCTGTCTACAAAATATTCAGGGATAAAAGATGGATACTCTGCTATGCATGCAGACAGAAGCCTAGCATAAATGCCTTCTGAGAGGCTTAACTCAGAAATTGGTGGAAACTGATGCAGAGATCCACAGCCAAATATTAGGTAGAGCTTTGTGAGTCTTTGGAAGAGTAGAGATAAGGATTTAGGGAGCTAAAAGGGTCAACAACATCACAAAATATACAGAAACACGTAACCTAGGCCAAATGGGGCTCAAAGAGCCTAAACCACTAACTAATTCAAGAGCATATGTGAGTTGGACCTATGCCCCCAGCACATATGTAGCAGATGTGCAGCTTAGTCTTCATGTGAGTGTCCTAATAGTTGGATCAGGAGCTGTCTCAGATTCTGTTGCCTGCCTATGAATCCTTTTCATCCTGTGCTGCCTTGCCTGGTTTCAGTGGGAGAGGAGATAGTCCTGTTGTGACTTGATGTTCCAGGGAGGGTTGGTACCTATGCCAGGGAGGGTGCTCATCTTCTCTGAGAAGAAAAGAAAAGGGATGTTGGGGAAGGTGGTGTGAGGGTGAGACTGGAAGGGAAGGAGGAAGGGGATGCTGCAATTGGGATGTAAAGCAATTTTTTTTAAAAAGCAGCAGTATTCAGAAAAAAACAACTTGCTGCAACAACTGGAAAGTGTAAGATATTTGGGAAGAATGAAGAGATTTCATGGGTATTGATTTCTCTGGGATCCAGATGTTTCTTCCTACCTTTGAACAAATTATACACATCATTGAAGAGATGAGACATCACTTAAAACCAGCAAACAAGGAAAAGCAGCTAATGACTTTAGATGCTACAAGTTGAATCTAACTTTGTTTTCATCCAAAGCTGATTTGGAATGTATCAGTTTTAGCAACTATATCACCATTGTTTCTGACTCTGAAAATATTTTAATGCTGACCTACAAGATGTCTACTTAGAATTTGTGAAATTCTACTGGAGTTATTTTCAAGCTATTATGGACTGCCTTCTATCTTTTCCATGGCCACTTTCAAACATTTTTTCAGCCTTGAATTGGATTGATTAACATATGTTTCAGACTCAACTCCAAATAGTAATACTGATCAATGACTGGGAATATGATCCCAAGGCTTCATTCATAACTCAGGATCATCAGCACATTTTAAATGTCACCATCAAAAGGCAAATGGATTAGTTTTGGATCTTGCAATTTCAGAACCAGTTACCAGTTACATGGCATTTCACACACATGGTTCTAAAATAAGAAGCAGTAAAATTATACCAAATATACACCTGAATTATTCTGTCTCTTTTTAAAGGGGATATAAATGTATGTAGAAAAGAAAGACTTTATCTATCAGTTAACATGTTGTGAAATGATTCTAACACATATAGAAGCTCTCCTTGCTGTTTGGTACATAAAGGTTATTGCTAATCAATATTACAATTAAAAATATAATAATATTTTTAGAACTAGGAAAGGGATCTTGAAACTCAACTCTATATAAAATATCCACAAAGTATAATGCAAAATTTAAAGATTATTTGTTCTGTATTATACCAAAACTTATATTTGAATGGATTTATGTGATGATAACTTTGGGGTTTGATACATTAAATATATAACGCGCACAATCTTTTTCTGCTTCTCAGGGGTAGAAAGCTTGTAAAATGTAACAGACATAGGAGAACTAAGTTACAGGAGAAATTAGAATAGAAATTAACAAATATGATTGTGCTAATAGCTAATATAGGGCTAATTTCAACATATCAGAGCAAAAAAAATGCCTTGTGCTTGTTTCCCTTAGTAGGTTATTATAAGGGCAACATAATCACCCTGGAACAAGTCCCATATTAGGTAGTACAGGAAGGGTGCATGTTAGCTTTGAAGCCTTCTATCCTCATGCTGAATCAACCTGGATCCTGACCTAGAACAGATTAGAAAGTCATTCTGTGATTCAGTTTCTTTTAATGGTATAATAAATTACACCTCAAACCTTATGGAACAACTGATATTTCTATTGTGCATATATTCCTATGGGCTATATATTAAGTCCATATGAATATATATGGACTGAGAAAAGATCATGTTTCTGTTGTGATAGTATTTTTAAGTATTTCTAAAAGTCCTGAGAACACTCATACTGATAATTTCTATTTTGTGAGCACATATCATGGGTCTTGCATTCAGAATACTTGGCCTCATTATTAATACTAAATTCTCATTTCAACTCCCAAAGGAGCCATCCCATTGGAATATTAAAGGAAATATATTATCGAGTAGAAATCAAAAAGCCTGCTTTTCCAGACAGTAAAGTAGAAACTGATAATAAAGTTAGTGAAGCCAGTAGATGGTAGAAAATATGGGATGAACATGAAGAGGAAACATGAAAAGCAGAATGAAGTGGGAGAAGTTATGTTAATACATGTCAAGAATGAAATGAATGATATGTATCAAGCAACAGCAGAAATGGTCTGCTTAGAGAGTCTCCATGTTACACAAAAGAGATTAGACAATACAGCAAAAAAGAAAAAAGAAAAAACATAAAAAAACAGATATAAAACCTAGATTAAGATATGCCTACGTCTGCACCCAGACCTGATCCTGTGAATCAGTGCTCCATATCCAAATACCAGTGGGAGAGTTGGTCTCCCAGGAGTAAGGACAGACCTGTGAGCACAGGAAAGACCACCACTTCTGCTCAGAGGGACCTGCCCAGAGCCTTCAGGATACAGGAACCCAGGAAAGGCTGGGACAGGATACATCTGCTTTCCATCTACACTTGGAACTGACCGTGTACCGCAGCTCTCTGTAACCAAATTTCTTCCAGAAAGAACTGGTCTTGCAGGAGTACTGACACACAGGATTGCAGGAGGGACAAGCCATAGTCAGAAACAGCAAGTCATGATGAGAGGCAAGGGCAAGAACAGAAACAACAGAAAACAAGGCTACTTGGCATCACAAGAAACTATAGTGGGAGCACTACAGTGAAAGCCCAACACACCAGAAAAGCAATATTCTGATTTAAAATCACATCTCATAAAGATGATAGGGGAATTTAAGAAGGACATAAATAACTCCCTTAAAGAAATACAGGAGAACAGAGGTAAACAAGTAGAAGTCTTTAAAGAAGAAACACACACACAAAAAAATCCTTAAATAATTACAGAAAACAACCAGACAAGAGAAGCAATTGAAGAAAACCATCCAGGATCTAAAAATGGATATGGAAACAATAAAGCAATCACAAAGGGAAATAACCCTGGAGATAGAAAACCTAGGAAAGAAATCAGGACTTATAGATGCAAGTGTCACCAACAGAATACAGGAGATAGAAGTGAGAATCTCAGGTGCAGAAGATACCATAGAAAACATCGACACAACAGTGAAAGAAAATGAAAAATGAAAAAAGCTCCTAACCCAAAACATCCAGGAAATCCGGGACACAATGAGAAGACCAAATCTAAGGATAATAGGTACAGAAGAAAGTGAAGATTCCCAACTTAAAAGGCCACTAGATATCTTCAACAAACTTATAGAAAAAAACTTACCTTACCTAAAGAAGGACAAGACCATAAACATAAAAGAATACAGAACTCTAAATAGATAGGACAAGAAAAGAAATTTCTCCTATCACATAATAGTCAAAACACCAAAGGCACAAAACAAAGAAAGAATATTAAAAGCAGTAAGGGAAAAGGGTCCAGTAACATATAAAGGCAGACCTATCAGAATTACACCAGACTTCTCACCAGAGACCAGGAAAGCTAGAAGATTTTGGGAATTTGTCATACAGACCCTAAGAGAACACAAATGCCAGCCCAGGCTACTATACCCAACAAAACTCTCAAATACCATAGATGGAGAAACAAAGATATTCCAAGACAAAACCAAATTTATACAGTATCTTTTCACAAATCCAGCCCTACAAAGGATAATAGATGGAAATGCCAATACAAGGAGGGAAACTACACCCTAGAAAAAAGTAAGACAGTAATATTCGTTCAACAAACTCAAAAGAAGATACCCACACAAACATAATTCCACCTCTAACAACAAAAATGACAGAAATCAACAATCACTATTCCTTAATATCTCTTAAGATTAATGGACTCAATTCCCCAATAAAAAGACATAGACTAACAGACTAAATATATAAACAGGACCTAGGACTTTGCTGAATACAGGAAATGCACCTCAGTGTCAAAGGCAGACACTACCTCAGAGTAAAGTGCTAGAAAACAATTTTCCAAGCAATTGCCCCAAGAAACAAGGTGGAGTAGCCATTCTAATATCGGATAAAATCAACTTTCAACCAAAAGTTATCAAAAAGAATAAGAAAGGACACTTCATAGTCATCAAAGGAAAAATCTACCAAGATGAACTCTCAATGCTGAATATCTATGCTCCAAATGCAAGGGCATCCACATTCATAAAATAAATTTTAATAAAGCTGAAAGGACACATTGCACCTCATACAATAATAGGAGGAGACTTCAACACCTCACTCTCATCAATGGACAGATCACAGAAACAGAAACTAAACAGAGACACAATGAAACTGACAGAAGTTACAGACCAAATGGATTTAACAGATATCTATAGAACATTTCATCCTAAAACAAAAGATTATACATTCTTCTCAGCACCTCATGGTACCTTCTCCAAAACTGATGATATAATGGGTCACAAAACAGCCTCCAAAGATACAAGAGTTAAATAATCCCATGCATCCTATCAGATCACCATGGACTAAGGCTGGTCTTCAATAGCAACAACAACAACAAAAACAAAACAGAAATCCCACATATATATGGAAGCTGAACTATATTCTACTCAACGATAACTTGGCCAAGGAAGATGTAAAGAAAGAAATTAAAGACTTTTTAGAATTTAATGTAAATGAAGGCATGACATAACCAAACTTACAGGACACAATTAAATCAGTGCTATGAGGAAAAAATCACAGCTCTGAGTGCCTCCAAAAAGAAACTGAAGAGAGCATACACTAGCAGCTTAACAGCACACTTAAAGCTCTAAAACAAAAAGGAGCAAATACACCCAAGAGGAGTAGAAGGCAGGAAATAATTAAACTCATGGCTGAAGTCAACTAAGTAGAAACAAAAAGTACTATGCAAAGAATCAACAAAACCAGGAGCTGGTTCTTTGAGAAAATCAACAAGATAGATAAACCCTTAACCAGGCTATCCAGTGGGCACAGAGATAGTATCCAATTTAACAAAATCAGAAATGAAGAGGGATATATAACAACAAAAACTGAGAAAATTAAAAAAAAAAGATCCTACTGCAAAAGCCTATATTCAACAAAACTGGAAAATCTGGATGAAATGAACAATTTTCTAGACAGATACCAAATGCCAAAGTTAAATTAAGATCAGATAAGCATCTAAACAGTCCCATAACTCCAGAAGAAATAGAAGCAGTCATTAAAAGTCTCCCAAACAAAAAAAGACCAGAAACAAATGGGTTTAGTGCAGAATTCTATTAGACCTTCAAAGAAGACCTAATACCAATATACTTCGAACTGTTCTACAAAATACAAACAGAAGAAACACTACCCAATGTGTTCTTTGAAGCCACAGTTATGTTGATACCAAAATCAAACAAAGACCCAAGAAAGAAAAAGAACTTCAGACCAATTTCCCTAATGGACATTGATGCAAAGATACTCAATAAAATTCTCACAAACTGAATCTAAGAATACCTCAAAATGATCATTCACCATGATCAAGTGGGCTTCATCCCAGGGATGCTGGGCTTGTTCAATATATCAATGATCATTTTATTAGATGCTGAAAAATCAGGTAGATCAACAGGATAGAATTGAAGGCCCAGAAATGAACCCACACACCTACAATCATTTGACCTTTGACAAAGGAGCTAAAACCATCCAGTGGAAAAAAAGACCTCATTTTCAACAAATGGTCCCTGTTCAACTGGTGATCAACATGTAGAAGAATGCAAATTGATCCATTCTTATTTCCCTATTCAATGCTTAAGTCCAAGTGGATCAAAGACCTCCACATAAAACCAGATACACTGAATGTAATAGAAGAGAAAGTGGAGAAAAGTCTGGAACATATAGGCACAGGGGGCAAGTTCCTGAAGAGATCACCAATGACTTATGCTCTAAGATGAAGAATTGACAAATGGAACCACATAAAATTGCAAATCTTCTGTAAGGCAAAAGACACTGTCAATAGGACAAATGGCAAGCAACAGATTGGGAAAAGATCTTTACCAATCCTACATCCAATAGAGGGCTAATATCCAATATATACAACAATTCAAGAAGGTAGACTCCTGAGAACCCAATAACCTTATTAAAAGTGGGGAACAGAGCTAAGCAGAGAATTCTCAACTGAGGACATTCGAATGGCAGAGAAGCCCCTTAAGAAATGTCCAAGATCCTTAGTCATCAGGTAAATGCAAATATAAATGACCCTGAGAGTCCACCTGACACCAGTCAGAATGGCTAAAACCAGAAACTCAGGTGACAGCAGATGCTGGTGAGGATATGAAGAAAGAGGAACACTCCTCCATTGCTGGTGAGATTGCAAGCTGGTAAAAACACTTTGGAAATCAGTCTGGCAATTCCTCAGAAAATTGGATATAGTACTATCTGATTAGTCGGTTATACCACTCCTGGGCATTTTTCCAGAAGATGTTCCAACATGTTATAAGGACACATGCTCCACTATGTTCTTAGCAGCCATATTTATAATAGCCAGAACCTGGAAACAACCCAGATGTCCTTCAACAGAGGAATGAATACAGAAAATGTGCTACATTTACACAATGGAATACCACTCAGCTATTAAAGACAATGACTTCATGAAATTTGCAGGAAGATGGATGGAACTTGAAAACATCATCCTGAGTGATGCAACTATGTCACAAAATAACACATGATATGCACTCACTGATAAGTGGATATTAACCCAAAAGTTCAGAATACCCAAGATACAATTCACAGATCATATGAATCCCAAGAAGAAGGAAGACCAAAGTGTGGATGCTTCAGTGCTTCTTAGAAGGGTGAACAAAATACTCACAGGAGGAAATATGGAGACAAAGTATAAAGCAGAGAGTGAAGGAAAGGCCATTCAGAGAATTTCCTACCTATAGATCCATTCCATACACAATCGCCAAACCTGCATGATATTTTGGATGCCCGGAAGTGCTTGCTGACAGGAGCCTGAGATGGCTGTCCCCTGAGAGGCTCTGCCAGAACCTGACAAATACAGAGAGAGGCTGATGCTCACAGCAAACCATTGGATTGTGTGCAGGGTCTCTGTTGGAGAAAGGACCGAAGGGGCTGAGGAGGTTTGCAGCCCCATGGGTGAAGCAACAGTGTCAACAGGCTAGGTACCCCAGAACTCCCTAGGGCTGGGCCATCAACCAAAGAGTACATATGGAGGGACCCATGGCTCTGGAAAAATATGTGGCAGAGGATAGCCTTGTTGGACATCAGTGGGAGGAGCAGGCCTTGGGCTTGAGGGTGTTCAATGTAGGGGAATGCCAGGGTGAGAAGACGAGAGTGGGTCATGGGTGGGGGAGCACTCTCATAGAGGCAGAGGAAGGGGAGATGGGATAGGAGACCTGAGAAATGGATGGGTGGAACAGAATAAGTTGCAGAAGCAGTTTAAGACATGTGATGTTACCTGAGTCAGATAAAAGTAACACAAGAAGTAACTGAGAGCTAGGATGATTCTCCATACATGATTCTGTGCCAACTGGATGAGAACAGGGATCAAGTGTATCCTGATTCCTACATCAGCATGTACACTAATGTAGCTAAAGGAAAAGCACAGGTTTCCATGTGAAACGTGGGAAAATGAAGTTCTAAGAGGTTACATTTCCTATAGATGGAATTTTGCAGACCATCATCACTTGTGACTGGTGTACTTTAGCACAGACAATATTTTCAAGGTTCATTTCATATTATAGCATAGATCGACCATCTCTTTCTTTCCATTTCCGAATAATGTTCCCTTGTATGAAGAGATATTTTATTTGAATATTTATCAGTTATAGAAATTCCATAAATAAGCTCTGATCGTTCACTGGATACATGCTGAAATGGACCAAAAATTAAAAATGTAATAAAATACATTCAGTTGTACTTGCTATAACAAAGCACTATTAATAAAGTATTTTACATGCAATAGGAAGTTATGCTATGGATGCTGCAAGTTCCAAAATCAAGGCCTAGAAGAGTTACTCTCTGGCAAAGGCTCAGTTCCCTACTCATAGCTTGCAACTTCTGACTTCCTTAAATCAAGTTAGACTTGGGCCCCTTATAAGGGCTTTATTCTGTGGATCTAATCACTTCCCATTGACCTTCCATCCTCATACAGTTATCCAGGAAATAAGAATCAAAAAGGTAGGTCTGGGGTCTACTCAATGCAAGCATATCAAATACCATTCAGCAATGAAAGCACAGAGGTTTTATGCAGCACTGTGAATAAACTTACAAAGCCCATATTGAAGAAAACAAGTTAATCTCACTAGGTATGTGACTCTATTATCTGTAACATTTTAAAGGAAAACTATCAATGTTTGATATCGGTGTTCAGAGACTTCCTAAGAAGGGGCCATCAGGTGTTTAATAGCCCCTTTACCTTCTGGGACATGCACAATCTTTCCTGTAATATTTACATTTCAGTCTCTTCTTTGTTATAGAATCTTTGCTGTGATATCCCAGCACTGTGATAGGCTCACACGACTGTATTTATATTAAACACAAAACTTTTAAGAATAGATAGAGACAAAGAAGCTTAACTATTGCCAAATGTGAATGGAAATTATTTTTCAGGACCAACATATTCTAATTGGTTTTTACAGTATATGGAAGGTTCATGGCCAAGGTGAAAAATTTTATTTAAGATAAAAAAGAAATCATGATACAAAATCAAGTATATTTACATGGTTGATAATTATAATGTCATAGAGCTGACAATTCTCTCAAACTCAAGATGTAAATTCAATACAATTAATAGTCAAAATTGAAAAATACTGATTCTTAACTTGAACGAGCAAAGTCTACACATCCTCTAGAAGCTGCAAAATCTATCAGTGGATAAGGTAAGATAAAATAAGATAAGAGAGGAAAGTAAGTTTGAAGATGCAGTTGACATGCTATATAAACAAGAGAGAGAAACAAGAATATGGATTAATATTAGTAATATTTAGTTATAAAACACCAATTATGTTATATCACTAATCATAAAGATCACATAAAATGGTAAGGTGTTAATACATTAATCTGGATGGTACATGGACAAGAATAGAAATTAAGTAAACAAACAAAAATAAAGCATAATACTGAGGGAAGACTTGAAGCTTACTTATGTCTGAGCTTATACAATGAAGAAGAATCAATAAAAGATTTTAAGGCTTCTGTTAAGACTGCTCTCTTCCTATATTTAGGAATAAATTCCAAAGAACCTAGGTAACCATGAGGAAAAAAATCTTTTAATATTTTCCATAGAAGCAAACACTCGATCTTGTTTGGTTAGGCAATGAGTTTTGCATGAGTAAAAGAAATACTAATTCCATAAGACACCTTTCACATACATATTCCAACACACGTCAATTTTTAAAAAGTCTTCTATTAAGAAAATAGTATCAGAGAAGTGGAAAGACACCACCACCCATGGGACCAACAAAGACTGCGTCTTAATGTTCAAAAAGAAACTTAAGGCTAATGAGATGACCCAGTGATTTAGAGCACTCACTGACTTACAAAGGACCCAGGCTCAATTCCAGGCACCCATATAATGGGTTCAGTTCCAATGGACCTGGCGTTCTTTTAACCTCCACAGGTACCAGGCATGCACAGGGTACAGTGACATATATTCAGGCAACCAGAGATAAGATATCTCAGAGACATAGGATAAAAACAAATACTATTGGTTCAAAAGCAAATAAATGAACAAATGCAAAACCCCAAAACAGACAAAACAATACAATTACTGATATGATAATCTGCCATGCACTTAGATCAGTGCCTATTCATTCATCATCAGAGAAGCTTCCTCTTGCAGCAGATGGGAACAAATACAGAGATCCACAGACATTACATGAAGAGAGAGAGATTGGAACATACAGCTCAAAAAGGATCTCTTCAAAAATTCTTCCCTTAAAGAGCTCAGAGAAGCCAATGGAACAGGAGGTGGGAAGAATATAAGATCCAGAAAAGAAAGAGGACGCCAGAGAACAAGTCCTTCTGGATCATCAGGCAAAGGCTAACATGAGTCTGTATAAGGTCCTCTGCAGATATATTATGACTTTCATGTTTATATTTTAAAAACTCCTGAATGGGTCTCTGTTTCTAGTGCCTTCTCTTGGGCTATTTTCCTTCTGATGGTTTACTTTGTCCAGCATCAATGTGAATAGTTTTGAATTTACCTTATTATATTTTGTCTTATATATATATATATATATATATATATATATATATATATGATATATGGAGAGAGGGAGAGAGAGAGAGAGAGAGAGAGAGAGAGAGAGAGAGAGAGAGAGAATACAAAGATTGTGGGAAGCCTAGCTCCAGCAGATACATCTGCAAAATAGTTCTTACTCCTGTGGTTATGGTCAGCGAACATTGATGAAGAAAAGAGAGACAATTATATTAGCCAGAATACCTTTAAGTCTCCTGTATGACTGCCTTTCTTAGAAAGGTCTCCACAAACAAGAACAGAACAATGAGAACATCAATTGACATGCTAACTCAGAAGGAAAGAATTTTCATGGTGTCTTACCCATCAACAAAAAATGACAAGCAGAGAAGGGGAGATAATCCCAAAGATGATTCCGTGATGAGTTATCCAGTACAAACTGGCCAGCCCTAAAACTACATACATGTAAGCAACAATAATGGACTTCAAAAAGCAATTTAAAATGTTAAAAATAAAATAAGTATAATTTAAAAGATATGAGTCTACAAAATATAGAACTCACTTGATGCCCCATTGTACAGGAATGTCAGAGCAGGGAAGCAGGAGTAGGTGAGTGGGTGGGTAGGGGAGCACCCTCATAGAAGCAGAGGGAGGGGGGAAGGGATAGAGGGTTTCTGGAGGGGAAACCTGGAAAGGGGATAACACTGGAAATGTAAATAAATAAAATATCCAATGGAAAAAAACAAAAATGTATTAAAATTATAGAGAAAAACAAATTCAAAAATAGATCAGGTATATTAATAAGTAATTGAGAGCAGAAGAAATTCAACTGATAATAAGATGAGTGATTTCAGCCCCATTAGTAATCAGAAAAGTTATAATAAATGTGATGATAAGATTGCATTGCACTTCAGATCATCAAAGAGTTCTGCATAGGTATCGACAATTCCACTCTCAGAAGGTGTCACGTCTTTTATAGAAAACAAAGAATGGAAAGAAAGTATTGTCTCACAATAATGAATTGGATACATGCCTGGTCAGTTCTGGGTGTCGTTATTTTTGTTTATTTTTTTTTTATTTTTATTTATTTATTTATTTATTTATTTATTTATTTATTTATTTTGTTTTTGTTTTTTTTTCGAGACAGGGTTTCTCTGAGCCCTGGCTGTCCTGGAACTCACTTTGTAGACCAGGCTGGCCTCGAACTCGGAAATCCGCCTGCCTCTGCCTCCCGAGTGCTGGGATTAAAGGCGTGCGCCACCACGCCCGGCTTTTGTTTATGTTTTTAAAGTAGGGTTTCATTACATATCTCCGGTTGGTTTGAAACGTATTATATGATGAAGGGTGGCTTTGAACTTATAGCAATTCTTGTGCCCCTGAACGTTTGGCATTATAGGTGTATATCATCATGCCCGGTACAGACATTTTGAATTGAGGAGACGAGAGCAATGATATGTAATTGTATCTCACTGCTCTAAAAAAGAAACCCGAGACAAATACAACATAACGTTAACACATTTAATAATATACTGATGAGTACATGATTTTCGGTTACATTGTTTTCTCTTTTTAAAATATGATAATTAAAGTTTAATGTAGTTCTAGTGAGAAGTGCAGGCGCATGCTACAAGTTTAATAATATGAGTTTAAAATATAAAATGAATCTTCAATGGCAAGAGCTCACGTCTAAGAAAAGGCTATAAAGTGGCATTTCAAAGGAGTTTTTAATCTTATCCTGCATTAAGCCTTAAGTCATCCACTCAGAAGATAGCTAGAGCTGGTGGACCTGCTGCCTATGATACTAGATATTAACAGTTACTTTCAAATTACAGAACACACTCAAACATCTACATCATCTTTCATGACTGGAAGAAATAATTCTGAGATGCACTTATAGATTAATAAAATTCGAGGGAGCTCAGATTTGTTTGTGGAATACACTGAATCGGAGCATGTTTTTCCTTTGAAGTGTTTAAGCTCACCAGGAAATCTCAATTGTAACTGCTTCATGTGTTCAATCATAGTGTTCCATGGACTCAAACTTGGTGTCAACTCAGTGTCATCTCTTAAAGGCAGACACTTGTGTTAAATAATATACATTAGCATATAAAAAGGTTAAATATATATCTGCAAGGGCATGAAACAGAGACAAGAATGTATGAATTAAAGCATTGTCTTTTCCCTATGTTATAACTGTTTTGCAATAACATTCTCTAAAGTTCCTATTTAAAGCCATCTGTCATTGTTAGCCACACACCAAATGAAAAGACCACAAAGAGCTTTAAGTTCGTAAGTAAGTCTTTTTTTTTAAAATAAAAGTTCCACATTACGTAGTATTCATATTCTAAGAACTTTCTGATTTCTTTGATCAAACCTGGCACACCCATAACTCTCCTGGGTTCGGATGCATTGATCTCTCTGGTTACTATACATACCACTGTGATTCCTCAGATGAGTTATTTCTCAGCTCTAAAGTTGAAGATGTTCTTGGTTACAGTTGCTAGGCAAAGCCTTCTGGGATAGAACCACCTGCCCTAATTAATAGGCAAACATTTCTGAATGTGGGTCACTGGGGCTCACCAACACCCACATCTCTGAGAATAGATTTCTGTGGCAGTGCTGCCCTATCGGAGCCAACCAATTCATTTTCCATGGTTTGTTAAATAGGTTGCCATCTGTTGGAGGCTTCCCTGTGGATCTGGTATACTTCATTTGAAACCCCATGGAGATAAGCAGTGTAGAAGAGATTCTTCTCAACCCACACCTGATGTGTGCTCCCTTTTACTTTATCAATGGATGCAGCGCCTACTAGTGGCAGTTGGAGAAATCGAATTCGAGTTTTCTCCTTGTCTAGTCCAATTGGGTGTTTGAAGGCAAAAAATGTATTGAAATCCATTATTTATGCCCTGGATCTATGAATGGAACATCTACATTTTTAAAAAGAATAATTACAATCCTTCAACTACTTGGACCAGCTTCCTTTTGTCCCAGTAGGAAACTGTTCCCTGTAAAAGCTCTCATATGCAGACTCTCAATATCCATTTTGAATTTATCTATCTCTACCCAGCTCATTCTCTAGTTTAAGAAATCAGTTAGTTCCTCATAGCCTTGAATAAATTTCTATGATAGTATGTGCTCAATAACTGTTGGTTGAAAAGAACAAGGCCTTGGGTAAAAAGCTGATCATGGCTCTGGCATTAGAAACTCTTACAACCTTGTGAGAAAACAAATGACAGAAGCAATGTAAGGGAGAATGGTTTGTCTTGGGCTCAGAGATTATGGAGAGATACAGCCTATGTACCATGGCAGAGAATACATGATGGTGAGAGCCTGAGATGCCTAGCCACGCTGTCTCTCTACTAGGGGAGCAGAGAAAGATGAACACCAGTCTCTGGAATGTGTTCTGGGGATCTTTTCCCCTAATTTAAACCTCTCTGGAACACTCAAACATTCCTACAGTTTTGTTGTCTAGAAGATTCTAAATCCAGTTGAGTGGGCAATGAAGTTTAAATGACAGTAACCATGCTCTCGATTCAGAGAAATCATGGCTTTCCTAAGCCCAGTCCACCATCTATCAAGTATGTTTCTGGCTCTATATGGTTTAGTTTTGCAATTGAAAGGCTCTCAGGCCTGAAGAAGCTGTGTTTGAGCATTTATCTCCATTTCCTCATCCCCATTCACCCTTCAACCCACTCCATTGCACTTTCTCTCTGATAGTCCTACCGAACTGGTCTAAGTTCAGCAGTGTGTGTACATTGCTCAGCTTGGATCCATTCTGTTCTCAGTTTATTGAACTATCAGAAACTTTACTATAGCTTTGTCCTCAAGTTATCGCATGTCCATTGTCATCTTGAAATCAGAGAAGTTGTCATTATCCACACTAGACCCTCAGAAGAGCAGGTCAATTGACATCCTTTATAGAAGAGACAGGCATCAGAATCTTACCTGATATTCCAGCCATTCAATCACTCCTCTGATCCTGCAAGCTGCATATCATTCTGCCCCAAATGCATGTGCACATAGAAGGTGGAATGTTGCTGAAACTGACGCATTGTCCTCTGGGACTGTAGTGATGAGGATTTCAGGCTTAATCTTCATGTTGGGGTGATACAATTGCCTGAATCTCCCAGGTTCCTATAGTTATCCCAATAAGCCTATTTGCTCACCAGGCTGAAATTTGGTGGAATTGTTCCTTTTGTTTGACAGTGCTTTATCTGGGGGAAAGAGGACTGTCCATATGTCTTCCTAGGAAAATCCATCCAACTGTAGCAATTATCAGTACTCACCATAATGTCCCCCAAATATTTTTCTCCTGCCTCAGCTTCTTGCAACATCCTTTTTGATTTCTTCCTACCTCCTTGGAGTTTCCTCCATTTTCATTTTCCAGTGATCATTGGATTTACCCACACCTAGCTCAGGTTGTCTACTCCTCTTGTTCTACAATTTTAATGCTATGCTCTCACAGATTTCTATAACTTAAATAACTACTATTGTGGAACATGGTCTGCTGGGCATGGCATAACTATTATTCTTTTGAAATCTTCAGCATATGTCACTACTCACATGAGACTCATACAAAATTGGGGCTATTAACCTCCATCTTTGAGTGACTTAAAGGCACTAGCCCCTTCTCAAGGTTATATAAATAGCTGATGGTTGCTGGCAAAGTTGTCTATGTTCCTATAAATAACTGCCATATTTTTTTTTAACCCTAATTAGACTCACTGGTCCATAAAGGTGGACTTGAGTGAAGTTGTTGTGTTGTTCTACTGATGGAGCCCCAACTGGAGTGAATAGACACTTGTTTCCACATGAAAAACTCAGACAGCAACTATGAATGTGAAAATTACTTGCAAGTGTTTGGTTCAAGTCTAGAGTACTCTTCTGAAACACAAATTCAACTTTCTAACTGTCTTATTAAATTTTCTATATAAATGTGTCAAGTGTGTTACAAAATTCCATTACTCTGATATTCCTCTACATTTATAATTCTTACATATGCCTCCATTTTCCATTAAGTGACTTCAGAACCCACTTTTTAAGCCTAAAACTTTAGAGGAATTCTCACCAAATTACTTTGTCCTTCTCATTTCCCCCACATGTATATAATCAATACACTAAGTTTAAACATAGATATGTCTCTAATCTGTGTTGTCTTTCCCATATCCATACTAACAGCAACATACATTTCCGTAAGGACCTGGGAACCAGTCTTTTCACATTATTTTTGGACTTCTGTGTGATATTTTCCTGCATGCATCTTGTATGATAACAAACTTGAAAAGTTTGTATCTTGCTCAAATCATTCAATAGAGTCTTACCATTCCTAGGAAAAAAATTCCCAAATTCTTAACCTGTTGTACTGGCTAGTTTGGTTTTTTTTTTTTTCTTTACAAAAAGCAACTTTTGAGAATGGTGTATTTCAGATTAAAGTTTAGGGGTACAGTCTATCTTGGTGAGGGAATCATGTTGGCAGGAACTTGATGAAGCTGGTCACACTGCATCCACAGTCAGGGAGCTGTGAGCAATGAATGCTTGTTCTCAGCTTGCTGGCTCCTTTTTATTTACTCTAGTACCCAAGCCAATGGAACACTGGCAATCACTGTTTAGGATGAATTTTTCCATTCCAATTAACGTAATTAAGGAAGTACCTTTCAGTAACATCAAGAGTTTAACCTTTTCTAGATAATCCCTCACATGTGTGCCCAGAGGCATACCTTTTAAGCGGTACTAGAGCTTGGCACACTCTCATTCAATAGAAACCATCACACCTGGCACAGAAGTACATGGAATGTATGTACTATTTCGGGTTCAAATGATAGGACTAAAACTTGAGCTAACTTAGACAGCACAGAGAATAAGAGAATGCCTAGCTCCAAATCCTGACACTACAAAGCATTGGCCATCCTTATTGACAGTAATATCTAAAAGCTGAACTATCTTACCGGGACAAGTTTTAATTGCTTTTAAAAATAGTGCTGAGGGAGCTATTTTCTCAACCTCTTTCTGGGAGAGGGGTTTACTGAGTTGCTCAGGCTTTCTTGTGACCCAGAATAAGTGGAGAATATGGCTTTCTGCTTTAGCTTCCTAGGTAGTTAATCATACATTAATATTACACTAAGCCTAAACTGCTATGTTTTATGGTGTTGTATTTTTCAGCATTGAAGGGACACCTGTGTGGTGCCAAGATTTATCTAGCACAGATAGTTGGAAAGTTGGGAATCAGAGAGGATTTTCCTAATTCAGCTCGTAAGCCATACTAAGGAGAGCTCCTTGGCTGATGCCCAGACAATGTGTCTATTCCTATCACTGTAACTGTACTGGGACTCCAATAGGAAACAAGAAAAGGAACCAGTGATGGGTCAGCTGAAGGCCATGTTAGCATCCCTGGAAATGGCAGGGAGTGCTTTTAACCCAATTTAATTTCTAGGCTCAAGAATCTGAAAGAGTTGGTTTTCCACAAACTGGACAGATTATAAACAAACTGATTTCAGTGCAGCTCCATTTTTATGACCTGCACTCTGAGATCAAGCTACACTGTCCTTTCTCTTCTTTCTGCTATGTGTCCTGTAAAAAGTGCACATGCTTCCCTCCTCTGGCCCTGTACAAATGTCTAGGATGCCCCATGTCTGCCAGACATAAACACAAACTTCCTTACTGTCTGCTTGCCCACTGGTAATATTATGTCCAGCATCCTTAGGGACTGATAAGCTCTCCAAATTTGAAATGAAACATGGATTTCAGCAGTTGGGAAAGGCAGGACAGTTCTTTGTTTTGTGGATATTCTCATGTCATTAAAAAAAAAAAAGAAGAAAAGTAGGAGTTGTGGGGGACTAAGTCAGGATGTTTGTAAAAGTTTTCTTGTTACTCATTCATGAATATCTGCCAAATAAAGTCTATCACACACAAATGCAGATTCTATTTACCAATTGACTATGCTACCTCAAAAACTAGGCTAAACAGTTTTAGGTAATGATAATCTTAAGTGAGAATATTAAATCATGTGCAAAAATATGAGGGAGATGTTATTTCTCCACCTCTTTAAACCAGAAGAAATAACAAAGTTTGCAAATTTCCTCAGAGAATCTCAACATCAAAAGGGACACCTGAAATTATTCAAAAATAACCATCATATCTGTGTGTGTGTGGGGGGGGAGAGTATATACCTTTTACTGTACTAGAAGAAAACAAGCATTTGAGGCTTGATTCTCTCTACTTACATATGTTTTTTTAGTCACTTTGAACCCCCTTTCTTATGTTTAAGGTATGAGAATGACATGTGTTTTGCAAGATGATTGAAAGGATTATGTGTAGTGTGGCTAAAATGGCCTATACCTGTCTGGATTTTTTTTATGGATGCATGTCCTTCCAGAACAGAAAATCTCTGAAACCCCAATGACTGGATACCATATAAATGTAGGTTTTGTTCAGGCAATGTCCAGCTCATAGTTTTTATTCAGTGGTTCTAGGACCAGCCTCTTCCAATCCTGCATTTAGGACATTTGTTTCCAGACTGCGGAGGAAAAAATAATGACTGAAGAGCACTTGATGGCTTCCTTTTTCAAGGCCTGGATTAGACATGTCACTATGCCCACCATCAGCCTTGCTCAGCTACCCGAGTATAAAATATAAGTGAGATGTCCAATAAGAGATCTGGCCACTCCTCCATACTCCCAGGATGAGCAAATCAATCAACACTGTAACAGACATTGCCACCTGTCTCCTAGTGGGCATCAGTGCTTTATCAACCACAAGTATAACAGCAATCCTTATTTTAAACATTTATAAAGTAAGCAATAAACTAAGACCAGGAAAAGCAATAAGATTAAAAAAAAAAAAGAAAGAAGAAACTTGGGTTGAAGTTAAGAAAAAAAAAAAAAGAAAGAAAAGGTAAATATTTTTAATGCTGTTGCAATGGAGTACAGAGCCAATCTACTGCCTCAAAAGTTTAAACTCAGAGCTAATTAGTGTTAAAGAATGAATCAGACTGTTCATGTTTCATGAGATGCTCTGAGATATCCAGAAGAACTCAGTCAACTTTAAGCTTTTTATTCTGCTCTTCTTAGAGGCTTTTCCAGATTTTTGTTCTATATGGTTTTGCGTGTGTGTGTATGTGTGTGTGTGTGTGTGTGTGTGTTTTGAAGAATTTGGGTTGAGATAAGAGGGAAGACATGTTTTTATCCTAAGCATTTCTCCAAACCTCATATCCGTAGGCTTTGGGTTGCAGCCTCATTAGGATTAAGCTACTGAATATGGAGACCACAAAACCCATCTGCAGTCTCCATATATGTTTCTAAACTCACAGTGACTAAAAAATAATTCCAAATAAGTGTAAAAGGAATGTGAAGCGTTTCAGCTCTCCTTGCCTATGGTGTTTCCGGTAACTTTATTGCATGATTGCTTCTTTACACACGACATGCACACATTGCACTGTGCATGTGGGTACACCATACATGGCTGCCAACAACTGTTGTCTGGAAAACCCCAGCTTAGATCTGAGACTTTAATGTGTACTGCATTAAAGTGGTTTTGAGTATACATGCAAATGTTTCTGCCTTTGGAGATGCAGAATGGGTTAATTACAGAAAGCAAAGCCTGTGAATACTTCCTCGCCATGTAAATATCAAATTATTATCTTGGATTATATTGTATTCAAGTGTTTTATTTTAGAATTTGCTGTTGAAATTGATTAACTGAGTTTCATAATAAACTGTTCAATGCATTTTGGCTTAGGATTAAGTTAGAGTTTCCAAAATTTTCTGAAATGGCACTAAACATAATTCTGCTATTTTTGTACTATAATTTTATGTGCAGCAGTGTTCTCAGCATTGATGATTATCAAATTGAAGTATCAATCAACTCAGAAAGGGTCTGAAAATGTTCAATGCCCTGTACTATCAGCCAAGATTTATTTAGGCAAAAAAAGCACATGTGTTTTATTAGTATGTAAATTTGTTTTCATCTTGAGTAAATGATAAAATTATATCCATGTAAAATGTTTTAAAACCAATGTCTTTATGACTTACCATTAGTAAAGGCTTCATATGTATATCTATTTTGTATGCCTATATACCCAGAGGAAAATGTTTCATTTAAAAAGAAAATATTTAAAAAGCCCTATTACAAAGAATCCTTACATTATAAATTTCTACCACTGGGTTATTGCAGCTCCACTTGAGGTGAGGTCCTGCTATCAGATTCAAGGAAGGTCACATTTCACATCAAAGCCAATAATGTAATGGGGATGGTGAATGAAGAACTCTCCTTAGACTTGGATAGATGATACTCATGCTCTTCTTTGGGTGGCTGGACCAGAAACCAATCAAACTGGACAATATGAAGTTGTTGGATCTTTTGTACAGTGTTGTCTGTGGGATGTAAAAGTAATTAAGATTCATATAGGTATAACCAAGGGCATGACAACTACTTGTTAGGAGATGGTTATATGCATATCTCATATCTTTACAGGATCTCAGTCCTTTCAGCAACAGTGCCCAGATCAAAATTAGGAAAAATTGTAGAAGATATTCCAGAAAAGTTAAGCACAGAGGTCTTCCTCTTTCCTTCTATGGCCTATAGGTAGTATAGGATGAAACCCTCTTTCATTTTCTAGAAAAATCAACATTGATTTATCTGCCAGGGACTAGAATCTGACACTGGTAAATGATGCGAGATGTGGAATGAAAAACAGCTTCATCTGCTGTTTTTACTGGAATAAACCATACCTGTCCACCTTAGAGAGCTTACCTTGAATGGTATTAAAGATCTCATACTCAAGCTACAACCTGAAACAAAGAAATTCCAGCATAGTTGTGGGAAGTTGACATGTAATCAGATCACTATCTAATGAGCTATTAGGATTTGATGGATGTGGGGAGAGGAAGAGTTGGGTTTTTTTATGATTCAACTCCTGGTAAGCTTACCACATACTAGAGCATATCTCAATCCTAAAACTAGCTGGACTTGGTGGGAGACAAGGCTAAAAAAGAATGTAATCTCAAAGTCGAATACAAAAGCGGGTGGTTAAAAGAAGGTAAGGGGAAGAGGTGAGGAGGTGAATGTACTCAATTATATTGTGTGGAATTCTCAAGGAGTTGATAAAAGTTAGTTTAAAAATTCTCATACTCTCTCAGCATTTGGCATCACACCATGCTCTATACCTTCATTCTCTTCAGTCTTTTCTCTGTTTTTTTTTTTTTTTTTTTTTTTTTTTTTTAATGAGTGCTCATTTTACGTTATAAATTTCTCTAAGGACCCGGGATACATCAGTAAACTACTAAGTAGTATGGTCTCATATTCTATAGGATAGATAGGTAATAAGCAACTCAATTTGTTAAAAAGAGCTGTTTTTTATATGGTAGCCCATTTTGTGGAAGAATCTATGACTGCCATGCTTAAAGTAGGACTTCATGTAGGAGAGAACCTAGCTGAGACAAGGTGGTAAAATATGGCCTGTCAGCACAAGGGAGAGTTGTGCTTGCCTGAATGATAAAACATGACATCCTCGAAAGAAGGGCATTCCAAACAGAGAGAAGAACAGACCTAGTGTCTGAAGGGCTTGGAGTAGAGCCAGTGCAGTTGGAAGACAATGGCCTGGGAGAGAACTGTATGCTTTAAGAATAAGAAGACAACTCATGCTTGGATGGACTGAGCAACCTTGAGGGCCCTTTTAGCACATCTATTTTTAAACATTTTATATGCAACCAAGAGCATGAGCCTGTCAGTAGTCAACTGTGAATCAGAGAGGGTCCCACTAGAGTCCCACCCCTTCCTGCTGAATGCCTATTAATGGATTCTGCAGGAGGTGCTGTCATGGTTTTCAGTGATGTACCCACTGAGAACATCAGCTGGCTCTGATGGATAGACAGAGCCACACATATAGTTGTGGTTGAACACAGCAGGTCTAAAAAAGAAGAAGACATGAGCATCAGAAATTAAATTGTAGAGAAAAGGGATAATGACGGTGGGAAAGGGGAGGTTAAAAAGGGTCGGAGTTAAAGTGGTCATAATATTCCTTATATGTCTATGAAAAATTCAGAGATCAAATTCAGTAGAAGTTATTTTTTTAACTTTTGTTTAAAAGTATTCCTTTCATTTACATCTCAAATGATACCTCACTTCCTGGTTACCTCCTCAGAAGTTAATTTTTGAAGTGTTATATTTGAAAAGAGAATTGAACATTTCGATTCATATTGGACCTGCTTTTGTTAGCAGTTGTTTCCATCTTTGTGACTCTTATATGTTGCTATTATACTATGGAACCAGGGAGAATGGCATTGGTCTCTGACATATGTGGCTCCTAATGAGACTGAGAGACTCAATACATATCTGACCACTGTGATAATTTTAAAGAATTGCATGTGTCTAGGCTACTTCAAGGAGGGACAGCATCTAACTTAGCCTAGTGAGCAATTGTTTACTTAGTTTTGGAGCAGACAGGCAAGTGGTGATTTCCCATAATAGTAATAGCAACTGAGTCAATGCTCCCCACATATGGGCTACATGCCAGATGTTAATCTTATACTTCACTTGAATTGACTCAACTCTCCCACCAGCCCAGTGAGACAGGTTGCAGCTGCTATAGTCTTTTAGATAAGACATAGAGATATTGACTAGTTTGCCCAGGGTCATAAGGCCAGAAAATTCTGTGAGCCAGGAGTAAAGCCCCAAGTACTCTCTGTCAATTCTTCACACTTCCTCCCATGCCTGTGCCTTGACTATTAAGTCCATTTTTGTTGACATTTGTAAATCTTGTTCATTACCTTTTCTAAAATGCTTAGGTTGTTACTTGGATTTTAATTCCTTTAGTTTACTGCCTTCATAAAATTATTGATCTGTATAAGTTTAGGATTTTGTCCCTGTGAAGCTTATAAAATTGATATTATTAAAGTTAGTCATACATTAAAGTTATTGATAATAATGTTATTACATTCAACATTTTAATTTCTTTCCAGACTCATCATTTATGAGATAAAAAATTCATATGAAAAGATAGATAGCCATATATGAATTTTTCTATTATAAGGGAACAAGTCATAGTGATTGATATTTCTATGCAGATATTCTTTTATTCAGCCAGTCATCCATCTATTCATTTGTCAAATATTTTCTGATTATAATCTAGGTGCTGGTCTCTAAATATGTGTCAGGGATACAAACAAAAAAAGACACAGTCCTAATCTGAGAAGATCCTTCCCTATTTGGGTTTAGAGTCAAATTTCTCCTTGTGATAACAGAAGGGAGAACAGGAAAGAATCAGGAAATCTCAGGAGCAAAGGTTTCTTTTTTTTTACTTAGTTTGTTAAATGGTGAATATTCATGGTGAGTAAAAAGGATGGAGCCTTTTTATGAAAACGGAAAGATCTTGAATAAAGAATCTCAACACATGAGTGTGCATAAACAGAGAGGGGGAGGAGGGAGAGAGGAAAGCAGGGGTAAGAAGGAGAGGGACAGGGGGAGGGGGAGGGGGAGGGGGGAGGGGGAGGGGGAGGGGGAGGAAGAGGGAGGATTCTCTCACTACCTCTCAGTGATTGGCAGACTCCTTTTTAAAACCCCCCTTAACAGAGGAAGGAAATAGATCTGTGACATGAGGATTTAGAGTAACTTAGTAAAAAAGGTTGTATTAAACTTTAAATAGGAAATTTATAATGTATTAAATAATAATTGTGCTTAAGAATTAATGTTGTAGTGCTCAGCTATGTCTAATGCTTACTTCTCCTGAACTATTGTTTAAAGATAAACCCTTTAAAGACATGCTTAGCTCTGTAAGTAAAGCTCATATTTAAAAATCTGTGGTTTGGGTTTTTGTTTGTTTGTTTGTTTGTTTGTTTTTTAAGAATGAAATCCTAGGTGGAGGTGAATCCTGCAAATGGCGAGACCAGATCCTTGAAAGTTAGGCTTCAGCCATCAACTCTCTGAGCAACATATGAATTCTCTGGCTTTGCTATAAAAGGCCTTTTTAACATGCCTCTCTCTAACATAATTAATTACCCCAAAGTTAAGCAAAACCAAATTAAGGAGAGAGAGGCTCTCCTACTGATGGTTTGGATTCTTCCTGTAAAAATTTTATAATACATGCTATTATCGGGACCACCAACCCCCAACCATGACCACAAATACAGAGAAGATATTCTATCCAAAGCAAGGTTTAATATCAGGAAATAGCAAAAAGTCCTGGGCAAACAGCCAGAGAATCTCACACTGTCTGGGGAAAGAAATGATGCAGGATCTGCAGGATGCTAAGGCTGTGTGTTGCCTTCTCACTTGACTTACAGATCTCAGGAGTTGCCATGGCTTTATTGACATCTTGTTGTATGGTTAAGGAAATAAAAGCATCTGTATAAGGCTTTCATGAGATCACACAGTTTGTGAGGAAAAGAACAGCAATTTTAAAATGAAAGTTGCCAGCAACTGGACCTGTGCTGTTGTTGTTGTTGTTGTTGTTGTCCTGATAGCATGCCATGATGCATGCCACTTAGTCTCACTGATAGTACAAACTGTCCAATCTGAGAAGCCAAACAAACTTGTGTCTGCTCAAACATGAGATTTTGCAGAATGCAACCTTTTTACATTTTGCATTCCTTTGCTGAACTATGAAAATCATGAACTGAGCAGAAACAGAGCTACTTACAAGTGAGATAAGGGCCCTCCTCAGCGGAGTTCATTTGCAGAGAAAGAGCTCATCAGAGTAAAGCAACTGTCTTGATTGTACAGCCACAGCCTGGCACACCCACAACTTGATGCTATGCCAGCCAGGGCAGTCTGTGTAAGAACCCTGTACTTCCATGAATGGGAATGGTCCTAGATTCTGCTCTTCTACTAGGTACATTTTCTTAGTCTAATTTATAACTCTTGGTTTTTCCTCCAACTTCATTTAAATCTACTTTTCCCCTAGGGGGATTATACAATTTTGTGTATCATGAAATTCAGTTTTTGCATAATGGATCGCTGTGTTTTCAATAAGTAACATGCACCAGGATTGGACATTTTTATCAAAGCCCTCACAGCCTATTGAGAAGCCAAAAAGAATTCTATTGGAAAAATAAAACGTGTCATATCAACTACTGATACTTTCAGTAACATTTTCTATATAAGCTAAAAATTATTGCCCAGGTATCAATAGTTTTATTTTCTAATTTATCATCCTATAAAACATTATCTATACTATCAAAAGAGGGATTCTGTCTTTTCTGACAAACAGAAGTACAGTCATGTTATACATCCAATCCACATTGTGCCACAATGGTGGTCTGTAAGAAGAGATTGCCTAGCAGGCTTCAACTCCACCTCTAACCGGTGATCTATACACATTGCTTCCAGCATGAAGACTGTACACCTCTATCTTCCTCATTTGTTTATGTGGGTGATAGCCTGCGCAGTATGTGCTGTTTGATCCAGCAGGTGCTGCACAGATACCATCTTCTGCTCCCAGTGTGGCTTCTCCAGCAGCAGAACAGACCATTAAGGATTAAGGACGCCTGTTGAATTCCTCTGCCTTCTCACTGGGCTATGAGGGCTTTCATGCAAATCTCCAGTCATGGTCCATGCTACTTATTGAAGCCATAGTGATCACATGTTGGAAACTGTATTTGTTACAGGAGAACAAGGCAATAGACCTCCTGCCTTCAGAGAATCTTCACTGTCAGAAACAAGTACATGCTTCCCTAATTTTAGCTCTGTACCATCTTTAAATAGGAAAAATCATGACAACATCTTCATGATAGTGTCTTCAGGATGCTATACAATAGAATATAATGACCATTCTAGTCTCAAGATACATACAGTTAGTACAATCCTTTTAGCCCTTTATTTTATACCAAGAACACAGGCCTACTATCCTTATTACCATCTGCAATTAAAAAAAGTATTCCTCTCTCAGGGAACCAAAAATTACTCTCAAATAACTTATTAGTAGATATCAATATTTCATGTCATTGCCTAAAGATGGGTCCATTAGAAAAAAGGCTAATCAAATGTTTTGAATGTAAAAGATACCCCCCAAATCGATGATGACCCAAATTAACATTAAGAAGTCACTGTAATGCTCATCTGCAAGATTTTAAAAGTAACAAGGCAATGAAATCGCTTGGCAATGTTATGTTCTAATAACTTCAGAAACTGAGGCATTGTGAATGTAAAACTATTTAATTGTAAAGACTAGTGATATAGATCAGCTAAAGTACTTTTATAGCATATTTTAGGCTCTGTGTTCAATCCTTAATACCACATAAACTTAGTTTATAAAAGTGAAATCATTGCAAAGCAAATTATCAAACCTCTAATACTACTTCTAATATTTTGAAGACTATAATAAATGCATCTGCTTATATTTTACCATAAAATAGCATAAAATGAAAAAGATGGAAAATATATAACAAGTACTTTATATGTGCATCTAAAGATTTTTTGTTAAAATTCTATATCTTTGTCTCAGATGATTCATATACACACATATGAACACATATACAGATAGATAGATAGATAGATAGATAGATAGATAGATAGATAGATAGATACATACATACATACATACATGCATGCATACATACATACACAGAGACACACAGAAATAAAAGATATACACACTGGCACAGCAATATTGGTAATATGTATAAATACATGCACTTCAATACTTAGACCCATACGCATATCTCATTTCTTCCTTTCTGGTACTTCTATCTGCCAGCACTATATTTCCATCCTGACATTGTTTTTAACTATTTGCTACATATGGTTTTGATCATAAGCTGCTTTATCTTTTAAGATACCTTTACTATTTTCCTTCTCTCTGCCATTGCCTCCTGTCCACTCCAACTCCTGCTTCAATTCTGGAAGCACACACATTGTTATAAGGCTCAGTTGTTTCAAGCAGTGACAAGGAGAGCTTGCTTTCCAATCTCCTTCTCACAACCCAGACAGCTCAGAAATGTGTATTAATTTTTTCAATGTTTCTCCATTTTCCCATATAACACAGTTCCTTTGCTTGCACCAACTTGTTTTGTCCTTTCCTTTCCTACCAATGCTTAAAAATCTTGAGAAGATATTTGCCTCTGGTTTCATCAAGACAGGGCTGCCCATTCTCTTCCTATCTATTCAACATAGTACTTTAAGTTCTACCTAGAGAAATTATAAAAAAATAAAAGAAAGAAAGAAAACAAGGGGATATAAATTGGAAAGGAAGTCAAAGTATCACTACTCACATATGATAATATACATAAATGACCTCAAAAATACTACCAGAGAACACCTACACAGCAAAGTGGCAGGATATAAAATTAACTCAAAAAATCAGTAGCCCCCATTTATACAAACAATAAATGAGCTGAGAAAGAAATTAGGGGGAAACACCCTTTATCATCGCCACAAGTAATATAAAATACCTTTGTGTAACACTAACCAAGCAAGTGAAAGATCTCTATGATAAGAACTTCCAGTCTCCAAAGAAAGAAATTGAAGAAGATAACAGAATATTGTAAAATCTCCCATTCTCATGGACCAGTAGGATTAACATGGTAAAAATAGCCATCTTACCAAATGCAATCTACAAATTCAATGCCATGCCCATCCAAATTCCAACACAGTTCTTTACAGACCTTGAAAGCACATGATGATGCACTGCTGAATGATATGTTCTTAGATATTTGGTTCTACTTTTTATACTCTGGCGCCCACCAGCTGTTCCCTGCTTTTGTCTCTATCTACCCTAACTAACACATGTTTCCCTTTACTCTCTGCTGGCATACTTCACTCATTCCTAACCTGTCTCCTTTATTTGTCTCATGACTTTAGGAACTATGTTATCATTACATCTTATTAATATTACTTTTGTTATTACTAACATTACTACTACTACTACTACTACTACTACTACTACTACTACTACTATTACCCCTGTGTTCAGTTAGTGCTGACAAAAATGGGTGCAAGTATCCGGCCATTAACTGAGGTATAGGCTGTTCATAGATATCTTTTGATTTATGAAGATACATAACTAGTCACTGCTTCTTCTTAATGGACATGGCTCTCTTGTACTTATCCATAGGTCTTTGTCACTTATAGGTTCTCTCACAGTATTACAAGATCAAGGAAGAACTCCTGACATGTCAAACAGCTCATGATTTTCCTTTTGGCACACTCTTCAAAGACTATTGGAATACTTAAATCACTTAAATCTCTTACAAATCATGAATGGATATCAATAGAGAGGGCATATATCTTTCATGTATGTAGAAACCAGGTAAAATTGACAGCTCAAGGAGACGCTGTCCAACTCAGTCTTTTCCACAGCCAGCTGGAGGGGAACAAATCCAACAGGAAGCTGACAAAATATCACATGTTCCTAATACAGTTCCCATTATATTCCTAACTGCTTTTCAAAGATACTTCCCACACTGCAACTTCCAGGTCCCACAGTAATTTCATCTGACTCATTCAAGCTGCACGAATATAGAAAATCATTACCATGGCCTTCAATCTTCAAGTTTTGTGATAATAAGATCAGGACAATAGCTCTTTCTTTTCAGTGTGGTGGTGCAGGTCATGCTTCTTACTATCATGCTTAACATGCAGTACATTCTCAGTGAACTTCATGTCACTGACCATCATACTTCTGCCTATACAAAAGCAAATGGAAACTGAAATTTCTATGATCGTTGACCAAAAGTAATTAAGAAACAACTTAAGGCAGAGATTTGAGGCAATTTTATAAGGAGGAGGAGAAGGGAGAGGGGGAGGAGGGGGAGGGGGAGGAGGAGGAGGAGGAGGAAGGAGGAGGAAGAGGAGAAAGGAAGGAGAAAGGAGGGAGAAGAAAGAAGGAAGAAGAAGAAGATGAAGAAGAAGAAGAAGAAGAAGAAGAAGAAGAAGAAGAAGAAGAAGAAGGAGGAGGAGGAGGAGGAGGAGGAGGAGGAGGAGGAGGAGGAGGAGGAGGAGGAGGAGGAGGAGGAAGGGGAGGAGGAGGAAGAAGGTGGAAGAAGGAGGAAGAAGGAGGAAGAAAGAAGGAGGAAGAAGGAGGAAGAAAGAAGGAGGAAGAAGGAGGAAGAAGGAAGAAGAAGGAAGAAGAAGAAGAAGAAGAAGAAGAAGAAGAAGAAGAAGAAGAAGAAGAAGAAGAAGGAGGAGGAGGAGGAGGAGGAGGAGGAGGAGGAGGAGGAGGAGGAGGAAGGAAGAAGGAGGAAGAAGGAGGAAGAAGGAGGAAGAAGGAGGAAGAAGAAGTAGAAGAAGAAGAAGAAGAAGAAGAAGAAGAAGAAGAAGAAGAAGAAGAAGAAGAAGAAGAAGGAGGAGGAGGAGGAGGAGGAGGAGGAGGAGGAGGAGGAGGAGGAGGAGGAGGAAGGAAGGAAGAAGGAGGAAGAAGGAGGAAGAAGGAGGAAGAAGAAGAAGAAGTAGAAGAAGAAGAAGAAGAAGAAGAAGAAGAAGAAGAAGAAGAAGAAGAAGAAGAAGAAGAAGAAGAAGAAAGGATTCCTGAAAACTTTTTCTATGCATTCATTAGCATTGGAAAATACATTGTGTGTGCCTAGTAAAAAATGCTAAAATATCCTTCCCTCCTGTAAATTGCTGAGCTGAGCTATGTTTTGCACATCATTGCCTTTCAACCACTGAAGGATGTTTAGCCTTTGGACAATGAACCAGTTTGAACAGCATTTATTCCTCTTTCTCTTTTGTAAACACTACAGATATTGCATGAACATAGAAAATAATTATCACAACATTTTGTTTTCTTTTTCTAGAAAGGATTAGGAAAGGTAAATCAGAGACTCAGTTTCTCAAAGCTGGTTGCCTGCCACCACCAACTAAGCTGAGTTTGTCCTGTGAAATTATGAATGTGAAGAAAAACAACAAAGTGTCCTTGATCACAGTATAGCAAAAAGATATCTAGAGAAGTTATTTATTGTTGTAAGCAAACAGGAGGCTAGATATTCTTTAGCTCAAACTGCAGCAGCTGGCTGGCTAGATGATCGATCAACTTGTTCTTATGTTGCTCTATTTACATGCACAGGCACAGAAGGCAAGCGGCAGAGACATCTCTCAGTTGTGTGTTTCCATAATGCCTCACCATCCTTCACCCCTTCTGTGGATTTTCTCTGCATTTAGAAAGTCATTGAGGAATGTTAATGGTCGAGGGGGAAAGTCGCTTTTGGGGAATGACGAATGGGCAAGCAGCAGAACGAGGGTGTGCGGCTAATGATTTCCTACAAGTGATGATTAACCATCATTCCTCCATCTCGCAGCACCTAATTCTCCCCAAGGCTGATTTATGGAAGACATCCTAATGTACAGCTCCTGCAGTTTTATTAGCCAGGAACAATTTAACCATGAGACGTAGTCCACCTCTGCCTCTCATTTTCTTCCAGCACAAGAAGAGATGATGAAAGGGCAAACATGTTCAGGCTTCCTTTGCTTAACACTAAAAAGAAAAAGGCACAAACTACAAAGCTAAATGAGGACTCGAGGAGTCTTTCCCAGGATGAAATTCATAATGGCATTATTGTCACAACTTAGAAGCCATTACCATTTTCCAGATAGGAGACCGTTCTTACGGTTTCTATAAATGGAATCCCCCTGCTGCTATTTCAGTCCATCTAAAAATAAGTGCACATTTTATTTTCCAAAGGCCAGCTCTGGCCATCTCATCCACCTTCACATACTTTAGCCGAGGTTATAAGATATACAGGAGAACACTGAAGCAATGAAGCTTGTGATAAGAGGAAGTGGGTATAATAAATGTTTTCCTCATAGGTGGGGAGGAATCAGAATCAGATGGGGATGGGAAGAAAGTGGAATCGTTGTAACTCCCTCTTCTCTGTAACCACGTAATTCTTTCTTCCTGTTGATGATTTTAACATTCTTCAATATCACATATCCAGATTATCAGATTATCAGTAATTCATTACATTACCTCAAATTGGAACTAACAATGGCTACCTCAACACAGGTTATAGAGAGTACATTGGGTAATTTGGAGGGAAAAACTGAAGCAAGCAAGTTAACGTTTATTGCTTGTGGAATCATTTCAGGTCACATCCCCTTGCTGTAATATCTCTTAACACTCACAGGATGTTCACTTGGTGCTCAAGATGTATTTTATATTTTTTCTAGATTGTTATGTTTAATTCTCATCAACTTCACTTGAAGTTGCTATTATCATGTCCATTATGAAAATTAAAAACATGAGGAAGCAAATAATTTGCAAATGTGAGCAATGTTGGGACTAGAGAAGTTGAGTGCTAGGACTGGACTTAAACCAGTATGGCATTCAATCCCATGAACATTTTTCCTCATATTCACTTCCTTTGGTCCAAAAGTATCTTTGATAGGCAAAGTGAAATACACGTAATCTACAAGTTCTGAACTCAACCTGGATCCTGAAACAGTTTAAAATACTGTTCTGAACAGAAATGAGCACGAATAGAGTTCCAAATTTAGAAGGCAGATCGAAAGACTTCTTTCATTTACAAAAATCTGTGTCATTTTGTAAAGAAGAAGGGGTTCAGTGGGAGTGGGTTAGGAATAAGTGTGAGTGTTATAAGAGGCATACATGCTCCAACTGCCTTGTATGTGTTTCTCTCTCTCTCTCTCTCTCTCTCTCTCTCTCTCTCTCTCTCTCTCTCTCTGTGTGTGTGTGTGTGTGTGTGTGTGTGTGTGTGTGTATGTGTGGTGTGAAATTGTGAGAAAATAAATTGTAAAAATATGTTAGAGATCTATTAAAGACATTCATCCATACTTTGGCCTCCTCATACAAAAATAATAATATATGCTGAGCAGGATCTTAGTCTCCATTTTCTGTGGTATCAGGTTCAATTCTAAGAGGGCTGAGGGATTGCCACTGTGTCACAACACTTTAAATAGCAACTGGATCACCCATAAAAAGCTCAAAACACTCAAAATTTTAGTACCCAACCAGGGAGTATCCTAGAGGCCAGTTCATTGGACTATGATAGTAATCAAAAACAGATTCAAATCCTGTCATTCTGAAGTTTATAATGCATTTAACCATATAGATACTAGTAATTCAAATATGAATATCTATAGTGACTTATATGGTATGACATACAGTATGGGGTGGATATATTTGTTTCAACTCTTCTTGAGACAGAGATTCTGCCTCTACAAAGTAGCCACTGTAATAATTTCAGTCCAGAGTATATTAACTACAAGGTTAGGAAGAGTGTACCGGAAAAAAGAACCTGCGCAAAGACCTTGTAAAACAAGTGTGCTAGAAACCATGCCAAGTACATGAGAAGAGACAAGAGAGGAGTCCAGAGGGCCAGGAGATGTAACACATGAAAAGCAGATTTGCAGTAGTGATGGGGATAGAGGGAAGTGATGGGCTTTTGTTATAGCAGAGTTTTGGGGTTTTATCAGAGAACTTGGAGCCTAGGAGGGTACCAGCTTGGGGTACAATTCTGAGCAAATACACAAACAGAACATACTCCCTGAAGGTGGCTGGTCTTAAAGATTGCCCCACTACCACCACACCACCATGCACTTCTGGTAAAGAAAAAGAATTCTGAACTCCTGCACCAGGCATGGGACTACAGAAAGCTCTCTGAAGTGAAATAAAGTGCTCAGAATTGCTTGTCTTACATTTCAAGATTAGAGTCAGAGAGAAAATTGTGCTTTCTGACATTCAAATTTGCATTTGCTGTTTGCTACATTGTGGCAAAATGTTTGCTACATTGTGGCAAAAGAACAAAGGGCCCTGGATGGCAGGGAGTTTCTTGGTTCAAGGCTTCAAACTGCAAATCAGCTTAAAGAGACACAACAGGCCAGAGAAGAGAATTGGGGAGGGAAACAGATAAGAAAACAAGCCTGAGGACTGGGAGGATGGCACCACGACAACTTGGGAAAGTGTAGGAGATGACAAATGTGGTGATGCAAAGCATGCTTTTGTCAAATGTGTTCACTGCCATTCCTGTTTCCTTTGGGCACTCAGGAGTGACGGGATTGTTCAAACAACTCATTTTACTCTGCTGAGACTTGGTATCTACTGTGTAAAATCAACATTAACAAATCCTTCCCCAAAATGCTATTGAAAGACATCAAAGACATGCCATTAGAAAGGACCATTTATGGCTTATGCCTATAAGTGGATATTTACCATAAAGTACAGAATAACCATGCTATAATAGAAGGGGAAACAAAATAGATATCAGAGATCAATAGGGTAGAAGAGGAGATTATGAGGGGAGCAAGGAGGTGGGGAAGATCATATGTGTGGAAAGCAGAGGATAGAGAAGGGAGATCAGAGATCAGAGATCTGAGATGTGGAAGGGCCCCAGAGAGTATAAGGGGGCACCTCTAGCTGAGATTCCTAGCAATGAGGAATATCGATCCTGAAGTGGCTACTTCTAACCAGGCAGGATTTCCACTGGAGGGATAAGGACCGCAACCTACCCACAAAGCCTGGGACCCAAAATGTGTCCTGCTCACAAGATATTCAGGGACACAGAGCAGAGACTAGGGGAATAGCCAACTAATGACTGCCCCAAATTGAGACACAACTCATGGGCAAGAACCAATACTTGACACTACTAATGATACTCTGTTATGTTTGCAGACATGAACATAGCATAATTGTCCTTTTAGAGATTCCACCCAGGAGCCAATGGAAAGCGATGTAGAGACATCAAAACATTAGATGGACATTGGGGAGTCTTACAGAAGAGTTGGGAGAAAGATTTAAGGACCCAAAGAGAACAAGAACTCCATAGGAAGACTAACAAAGTCAACTAACTAGAAGCCTTGGAGGCTTCCAGAGACTGAAACACCACCCAAAGAGCTAGCACAGGCTAGACATATGCCCCCTGCACATATTCAGCAGATGAGCAGCTTGGTCTTCATATGTACACCTCAAACAACTGGATCAAGGGCTGTCCCTGACCCTGTTGCCTACCTACCTGCCTGTGGATCCCATGCCTTTAAATGGACAGCCTTGTCTGACCTCTTTGGGAGAGGATGTACCGACCACAGATACTTGATGTGCTGGGTGTGTGTAGGGCAGTGGATGTGGGGAAAAGAGGGGAGTAGGAGAGTACCCACATCCCGCCAGAGTTCCAGTGCTCTGGGCAGGCAGACATGGGAGGACTGTACATGCTTTCCATGTGGCCCTGGGTGGGAAACTGGCTGTGTTAAGCCACTGACCCCACACGGTGGGTGGTGGACAAAGGGCAGCCCTAGGTATCAGGTTCCCAGCCTCCCGCATCCCACACTAGATATGGTGGAGGAGCTGAGAACAGAGTAGGGGCCCCGGGTCGGCACTCGGCCTGGGGGATGAAAGGAGGTAAGAGCAGGGGGAGAGGTGGCACTGAATGGTTCCTCCGTGGGCAAGGTCCATGGCTGGAGCACAGGATGGCCTTCTGGCTGGACGTGTTAAGAGAAAGCCTATTCCATCCATCGTTCAAATACGGCAGCTTCATGATCTGAGACAGTTTTAGAGCTTTATTATAGAAAGGCAGGGGGAAAGAGAGAAAGTAGAAAGAGAGAGGAAGAGGCTGGCCATGGCCATGTGGAGAGAGGGGAGGAGAGAGAGAGAGAGAGAGAGAGAGAGAGAGAGAGAGAGAGAGAGAGAGAGAGAGAGAGAGAGAGGGGAGAGAGGAGAGAGGAGAGAGGAGAGAGGAGAGAGGAGAGAGGAGAGAGGAGAGAGGAGAGAGGAGAGAGAGAGAGGGAGAGGGGAGAGGGGAGAGGGGAGAGGGGAGAGGGGAGAGGGGAGAGGGGAGAGGGGAGAGGGGAGAGGGGAGAGGGGAGAGGGGAGAGGGGAGAGGGGAGAGGGGAGAGGGGAGAGGGGAGAGGGGAGAGGGGAGAGGGGAGAGGGGAGAGGGGAGAGGGGAGAGGGGAGAGGGGAGAGGGGAGAGAGAGAGAGAGGAGAGAGGAGAGAGGAGAGAGGAGAGAGGAGAGAGGAGAGAGAGAGAGAGAGAGAGAGAGAGAGAGAGAGAGAGAGAGAGAGAGAGAGAAGAGAGTAAGAAAGGTAAAAGCTTAAAGAGAGAGAGGTGAGTCCAAGCAGCTCCTCTTATAGTGGGCTGAGCTATCTTGCTGTTGCCAGGTAACTGTGGGGAGGGACATACCTGGCTATAGTCAGGTAACTGTGGGGGAGGAGTCTAGCCAGTATGCCAGAAGCTTGGGACATTGTCTGTGTGACTGATAGCCACAGCCCTCCCCTGTGGTGGCTGTGGGGGCAGTAACTTTGACAGGAGCCAGGGGTCCAGGAAACATGATCAAATGCCTTCCATCCCATGTAGGTGAAAATTACCACCCACCGAGTCCAGCCAGGATTCAAGACCTAAGCTCGACTGGAGACCAGGCTGTCTGTGCATAGCCCATTGCCCCATAGGTGTTTGGAGGAGCTGAAACCTAGAAGGGCAGAGGTTGAAATCCCCTCTTTTGAGAAGAGGAAGGGAGAGTTGGAGAGGACTTATGTGAGGGGTTACTGGAAGGAGAAGAAAGGCTGATATTGGATTGTAAAGGGAATAAATAAATAAATTTATTTTAAAAAAGGAAACACTTTCTTAGCACACATCAGCCTACTCTTCTAGATCATAGAAGGTCATCATTGTTCATATTCAAGCATGTTATCTCTGAAGCCCCTCTGCATGTGTGGCCTTTAATTCTCAGGCCACCCACCACACTCAGCTATTAATGGGAGAATGTGGAGGGAGCCTTGCTATTCTTCAGCAACAATAAGAGCACCAAGTTTGCATCTGATAATTAATGTGTTCATCCTACTTATTAACCCAGCCCAGTACCCTACAAGATATAATTTCTCTGTAATACCAATGCATGAATAATTAAATGGACTCTTGAAAAGGGATTTGAGGTCATCAAAACAAATTCACTTGGAGTCTGAACATTGTGTGAGAAGATGGCTGTGTCACCCTATTGTCTATTCTTCTCATTTTAATAGGGCACTACAAGAAATTTGTGAGGTTGTTTTTCTAGCATGGCCCTTTTCCTTACATTACAGAATGCTTGTCACGCCTTGCTCCTGCCATTAAATACCAGTATTGCTTTCTTTTTTCCCTCCAGCTATCAGGAAAACCTGCTACTGGTCTGCAGTCACTAGAGTTTTTGAGGTAGCTGGAGGAACAGCAATCAGATAGACAAAAACTAGGAGTACTGTATCCCAGCATCAGGTCCACTGTTAGATGATATGGGAGAATCTCAGTCCCTGGGTGCCTATTTCCTTGTCAGGATATACATAGTATCTTGTTGGTCCAAGCTTTCTGGAATCAAGTTCATGTGTCAGACCTATGGCTTCCGGTTCTGGTAGGGGCTTTTCCTCTAAGCTGATCATCCTTATAAAGTATATAAGAAGTCTGTTAGCAGGAGACAACAGGGTAAAGCTGTGTATACATGCTCAACTAGGTTGTTGGAAGAAGGAATGACAACTAGAGTCACAGAATTGGGGATCTTCTAAACACATTAAATGAAAAAATAGCAAAGGACAAAGGATCCAATACTCACCCCACACTAAAAGTAACATGAAAAAGTTACTAGAACAAAGGCAAAGAAACACACCAATGCAGAACTCAGGCAACAGGCATAATTCAAGGAGGAAGGAGATTTTTAGGTTAATTGAAAAGAATTGATGATTCATTTCTGGAACCTGTTAGAAAGCCTGTTAGAAAAGAAAATCAACGAGATTCTATTTTCCCAAAGATTATACATTTTTCTGAATGCTTTTTTTTTTCACCCAAATCTAAGCATGAGAGAACTCTTGTCCTTTAATAACCCTTAAGGATCCTTTGGTTTTTAAACTTCTGCTCAAATAAAGCAATAACTTTTTTTTTTTTGGATTTTTTTCTTTTTTAATTCTTTTTTTTTTTATTTTTATTACATATTTTCCTCAATTACATTTCCAATACTATCCCAAAAGTCCCCCATAGCGCCCCCCCACTTCCCTACCCACCCATTCCCATTCTTTTGGCCCTGGCATTCCCCTATATTGGGGCATATAAAGTTTGCAAGTCCAATGGGCCTCTCTTTCCATTGATGGCCGACTAGGCCATCTTTCGATACATATGCAGCTAGAGACAAGAGCTCCAGGGTTCTGGTTAGTACATCATGTTGTTCCAACAATAGGGTTGCAGATCCCTTTAGCTCCTTGGGTACTTTCTCTAGCTTCTCCATTGGGAGCCCTGTGATACATCCAATAGCTGACTGTGAACATCCACTCCTGTGTTTGCTAGGCCCCGGCATCGTCTCACAAGAGACAGCTATATTTGGGTCCTTTCAGCAAAATCTTGCTAGTGTATGCAATGGTGTCAGCGTTTAGAAGCTGATTATGGGACGGATCCCTGGATACAGCAGTCTCTAAATGGTCCATCCTTTCATCACAGCTACGAACTTTGTCTCTGTAACTCCTTCCCTGGGTGTTTCGTTCCCAATTCTAAGAAGGTGCACAGTGTCCACACTTTGGTCTTCATTCTTCTTGAGTTTCATGCGTTTATCAAATTGTATCTTATATCTTGGGTATCCTAAGTTTTGGGCTAATATCCACTTATCAATGAATACATATTGTGTGAGTTCTTTTGTGATTGTGTTACTTCACTCAAGATGATGCCCTCCAGGTCCATCCATTTGGCTAGGAATTTCATAAATTCATTCTTTTTAATAGCTGAGTAGTACTCCATTGTGTAAATGTACCATAATTTCTGTATCCATTCCTCTGTTGAGGGACATCTGGGTTCTTTCCAGCTTCTGGCTATTATAAATAGGGCTGCTATGAACATAGTGGAGCATGTGTCCTTTTTACCGGTTGGGACATCTTCTGGATATATGCCCAGGAGAGGTATTGCTGGATCCTCCGGTAGTACTATGTCCAATTTTCTGAGGAACCGCCAGACTGATTTCCAGAGTGGTTGTACAAGCTTGCAATCCCACCAACAATGGAGGAGTGTTCCTCTTTCTCCACATCCTCGCCAGCATCTGCTGTCACCTGAATTTTTGATCTTAGCCATTCTGACTGGTGTGAGGTGGAATCTCAGGGTTGTTTTGATTTGCATTTCCCTGATGATTAAGGATGTTGAACATTTTTTCAGGTGCTTCTCTGCCATTCGGTATTCCTCAGGTGAGAATTCTTTTTTTTTTTTATATATATTTTTATTACATATTTTCCTCAATTACATTTCCAATACTATCCCAAAAGTCCCCCATAGCGCCCCCCACTTCCCTACCCACCCATTCCCATTCTTTTGGCCCTGGCATTCCCCTATATTGGGGCATATAAAGTTTGCAAGTCCAATGGGCCTCTCTTTCCATTGATGGCCGACTAGGCCATCTTTCGATACATATGCAGCTAGAGACAAGAGCTCCAGGGTTCTGGTTAGTACATCATGTTGTTCCAACAATAGGGTTGCAGATCCCTTTAGCTCCTTGGGTACTTTCTCTAGCTTCTCCATTGGGAGCCCTGTGATACATCCAATAGCTGACTGTGAACATCCACTCCTGTGTTTGCTAGGCCCCGGCATCGTCTCACAAGAGACAGCTATATCTGGGTCCTTTCAGCAAAATCTTGCTAGTGTATGCAATGGTGTCAGCGTTTAGAAGCTGATTATGGGACGGATCCCTGGATACAGCAGTCTCTAAATGGTCCATCCTTTCATCACAGCTACGAACTTTGTCTCTGTAACTCCTTCCCTGGGTGTTTTGTTCCCAATTCTAAGAAGGTGCACAGTGTCCACACTTTGGTCTTCATTCTTTTTGAGTTTCATGCGTTTATCAAATTGTATCTTATATCTTGGGTATCCTAAGTTTTGGGCTAATATCCACTTATCAATGAATACATATTGTGTGAGTTCTTTTGTGATTGTGTTACTTCACTCAAGATGATGCCCTCCAGGTCCATCCATTTGGCTAGGAATTTCATAAATTCATTCTTTTTAATAGCTGAGTAGTACTCCATTGTGTAAATGTACCATAATTTCTGTATCCATTCCTCTGTTGAGGGACATCTGGGTACTTTCCAGCTTCTGGCTATTATAAATAGGGCTGCTATGAACATAGTGGAGCATGTGTCCTTTTTACCGGTTGGGACATCTTCTGGATATATGCCCAGGAGAGGTATTGCTGGATCCTCCAGTAGTACTATGTCCAATTTTCTGAGGAACCGCCAGACTGATTTCCAGAGTGGTTGTACAAGCTTGCAATCCCACCAACAATGGAGGAGTGTTCCTCTTTCTCCACATCCTCGCCAGCATCTGCTGTCACCTGAATTTTTGATCTTAGCCATTCTGACTCGTGTGAGGTGGAATCTCAGGGTTGTTTTGATTTGCATTTCCCTGATGATTAAGGATGTTGGACATTTTTTCAGGTGCTTCTCTGCCATTCGGTATTCCTCAGGTGAGAATTCTTTGTTCAGTTCTGAGCCCCATTTTTTAATGGGGTTATTTGACTTTCTGGAGTCCACCTTCTTGAGTTCTTTATATATATTGGATATTAGTCCCTTATCTGATTTAGGATAGGTGAAGATCCTTTCCCAATCTGTTGGTGTTTTTTTTTGTCTTATTGATGGTGTCTTTAGCCTTGCAGAAGCTTTGTAGTTTCATGAGGTCCCACTTGTCAATTCTCGATCTTACAGCACAAGCCATTACTGTTCTATTCAGGAATTTTTCCCCTGTGCCCATATCTTCAAGGCTTTTCCCCACTTTCTCCTCTATAAGTTTCAGTGTCTCTGGTTTTATGTGAAGTTCCTTGATCCACTTAGACTTGACCTTAGTACAAGGAGATAGGAATGGATCGATTCGCATTCTTCTACATGTTAACAACCAGTTGTGCCAGCACCATTTGTTGAAAATGCTGTCTTTCTTCCACTGGATGTTTTTAGCTCCCTTGTTGAAGATCAAGTGACCATAGGTGTGTGGGTTCATTTCTGGGTCTTCAATTCTATTCCATTGGTCTATTTGTCTGTCACTATACCAGTACCATGCAGTTTTTATCACAATTGCTCTGTAGTAGAGCTTTAGGTCCGGCATGGTGATTCCACCAGAGGTTCTTTTATCCTTGAGAAGAGTTTTTGCTATCCTAGGTTTTTTGTTATTCCAGATGAATTTGCAGATTGCACTTTCTAATTCGTTGAAGAATTGATTTGGAATTTTGATGGGGATTGCATTGAATCTGTAGATTGCTTTTGGCAAGATAGCCATTTTTATAATGTTGATCCTGCCAATCCATGAGCATGGGAGATGTTTCCAAATCTTCTGAGATCTTCTTTAATTTCTTTCTTCAGAGACTTGAAGTTTTTATTATACAGATCTTTCACTTCCTTAGTTAGAGTCACGCCAAGATATTTTATATTATTTGTGGCTATTGAGAAGGGTGTTGTTTCCCTAATTTGTGTAGAGAAAGGCCATTGATTTGTTTGAGTTAATTTTATATCCAGCTACTTCACCGAAGCTGTTTATCAGGCTTAGGAGTTCTCTGGTGGAATTTTTAGGGTCACTTATATATACTATCATATCATCTGCAAAAAGTGATATTTTGACTTCATCTTTTCCAATTTGTATCCCTTTGATCTCCTTTTGTTGTCGAATTGCTCTGGCTAGGACTTCAAGTACAATGTTGAATAGGTATGGAGAAAGTGGACAGCCTTGTCTAGTCCCTGATTTTAGAGGGATTGCTTCAAGCTTCTGACCATTTACTTTGATGTTGGCTACTGGTTTGCTGTAGATTGCTTTTATCATGTTTAGGTATGGGCCTTGAATTCCTGATCTTTCCAAGACTTTTATCATGAATGGGTGTTGGATCTTGTCAAATGCTTTTTCCGCATCTAACGAGATGACCATGTGGTTTTTGTCTTTGAGTTTGTTTATATACTGGATTACGTTGATGGATTTCCGTATATTGAACCATCCCTGCATCCCTGGGATGAAACCTACTTGGTCAGGGTGAATGATTGTTTTGATGTGTTCTTGGATTCGGTTAGCAAGAACTTTATTGAGGATTTTTGCATCAATATTCATAAGGGATATTGGTCTGAAGTTTTCTATCTTTGTTGGGTCTTTTTGTGGTTTAGGTATCAGAGTAATTGTGGCTTCATAGAATGAGTTGGGTAGAGTACCTTCTGTTTCTATTTTGTGGAATAGTTTGTGAAGAACTGGGATTAGATCTTCTTTGAAGGTCTGATAGAACTCTGCACTAAACCCATCTGGTCCTGGGCTTTTTTTAGTTGGGAGACTATTAATGACTGCTTCTATTCCTTGGGGGATATAGGGCTGTTTAGATCATTAACCTGATCTTGATTCAACTTTGGTACCTGGTATCTGTCTAGGAACTTCTCCATTTCATCCAGGTTCTCCAGTTTTGTTGAGTATAGCCTTTGGTAGAAGGATCTGATGGTGTTTTGGATGTCTTCAGGATCTGTTGTTATGTCTCCTTTTTCATTTCTGATTTTGTTAATTAGGATGCTTTCCCTGTGCCCTCTAGTGAGTCTGGCTAAGGGTTTATCTATCTTGTTGATTTTCTCAAAGAACCAGCTCCTTGATTGGTTGATTCTTTGAATAGTTTTTCTTGTTTCCACTTGGTTGATTTCACCCCTGAGTTTGATTATTTCCTGCCGTCTACTCCTCTTGGGTGAAGTTGCTTCCTTTTGTTCTAGTGCTTTTAGGTGTGTTGTCAAGCTGCTAATGTGTGCTCTCTCTAGTTTCCTTTTGGAGGCACTCAGAGCTATGAGTTTTCCTCTTAGAAATGCTTTCATTGCGTCCCATAAGTTTGGGTATGTTGTGGCTTCATTTTCATTGAACTCTAAAAAGTCCTTAGTTTCTTTCTTTATTCCTTCCTTGACCAAGGTATCATTGAGAAGAGTGTTGTTCAGTTTCCACGTGAAGGTTGGCTTTCTATTATTTATTTTGTTATTGAAGATCAGCCTTAGTCCATGGTGATCTGATAGGATGCACGGGACAATTTCAATATTTTTATATCTGTTGAGGCCTGCTTTGTGACCAATTATGTGGTCAATTTTGGAGAAGGTACCATGAGGTGCTGAGAAGAAGGTATATCCTTTTGTTTTAGGATAGAATGTTCTGTAGATATCTGCCAGATCCATTTGATTCATAATTTCTCTTAGTTTCACTGTGTCCCTGTTTAGTTTCTGTTTCCATGATCTGTCCATTGGTGAAAGTGGTGTGTTGAAGTCTCCCACTATTATTGTATGAGGTGCAATGTGTGCTTTGAGCTTTACTAAAGTTTCTTTAATGAATGTGACTGCCTTTGTATTTGGAGCATAGATATTCAGGATTGATAGTTCCTCTTGGAGGATTTTACCTTTAATGAGTATGAAGTGTCCCTCCCTGTCTTTTTTAATGACTTTGGGTTGGAAGTCAATCTTATCAGATATTAGAATGGCTACTCCAGCTTGTTTCTTCATGCCATTTGCTTGGAAAATTGTTTTCCAGCCTTTCATTCTGAGGTAGTGTCTATCCTTTTCTCTGAGATGAGTTTCCTGTAAGCAGCAAAATGTTGGGTCTTGTTTGTGTAGCCAGTTTGTTAGTCTATGTCTTTTTATCGGGGAGTTGAGTCCATTGATATTAAGAGATATTAAGGAAAAGTAATTGTTGTTTCCTGTTATTTTTGTTGTTAAAGTTGGCATTTTGTTCTTGTGGCTGTCTTCTTTTAGGTTTGTTGAGGGATTACCTTCTTGTTGTTTCTAGGGCGTGGTTCCTGTCCTTGTATTGGTTTTTTTCTGTTATTATCCTTTGAAGGGCTGGATTCATGGAGAGATAATGTGTGAATTTGGTTTTGTCGTGGAATACTTTGGTTTCTCCATCTATGTTAATTGAGAGTTTGGCTGGGTATAGTAGCCTGGGCTGGAATTTGTGTTCTTTTAGTGTCTGTATAACATCCGTCCAGGATCTTCTGGCTTTCATAGTCTCTGGTGAAAAATCTGGTGTAATTCTGATAGGCTTGCCTTTATATGTTACTTGGCCTTTTTCTCTTACTGCTTTTAGTATTCTATCTTTATTTAGAGCATTTGTTGCTCTGATTATTATGTGTTGGGAGGTATTTCTTTTCTGGTCCAGTCTATTTGGAGTTCTGTAGGCTTCTTGTATGTTCATGGGCATCTCTTTCTTTAGATTTGGGAAGTTTTCTTCTATAATTTTGTTGAAGATGTTTGCTGGTCCTTTGAGTTGAAAATCTTCATTCTCATCCACTCCTATTATCCGTAGGTTTGGTTTTCTCATTGCGTCCTGTATTTCTTGGATGTTTTGAGTTAGGATCTTTTTGCATTTTACATTTTCCTTGATTGTTGTGCCGATGTTCTCTATGGAATCTTCTGCACCTGAGATTCTCTCTTCCATCTCTTGTATTCTGTTGCTGATGCTCGTATCTATGGTTCCAGATTTCTTTCCTAGGGTTTCTATCTCCAGTGTTGCCTCATTTTGGGTTTTCTTTATTGTGTCTACTTCCCTTTTTAGGTCTAGTATGGTTTTGTTCATTTCCATCATCTGTTTGGATGTGTTTTCCTGTTTTTCTGTAAGGACTTCTACCTGTTTGATTATGTTATCGTGTTTTTCTTTAAGGATTTGTAACTCTTTAGCAGTGTTCTCCTGCAATTCTTTAAGGGATTTTTGTGCTTTCTCTTTATTGTCTTCTGCCTGTTTAGCAGTGTTCTCCTGCATTTCTTTAAGTGTGTTATTAAAGTCCTTCTTGAAGTTCTCTATCATCATCAGGAGATATGCTTTTAAATCCGTGTCTAGCTTTTCCGGTGTGTTGGGGTGCCCTGGACTGGGTGAAGTGGGGGTGCTGGGTTCTGATGATGGTGAGTGGTCTTGGTTTCTGTTAGTAAGATTATTACGTTTACCTTTCGCCATCTGGTAATCTCTGGGGTTAGTTGTTATCGTTGTCACTGTTTAAAGATTGGAGCAGAAGCTGTGTTCCACTCACCAGCAGTCTCTAAATCCTGCGGCGGGGGTCGTGGGTAGCTGACGGTACCCTGGTGCTGGTCCAGCCGGAAGAGGCCTGTGGTCCTACACAGGCCGTTTTTCTGCTTCCCTAACTAATGCAGTCTCTGGTCCCGCGTGCAATTGGATTGGAGCAGAAGCTGTGTTCCACTCTCCAGAAGTCTTAAGATCCTGTGGTGGGTGTTGTGGGTAGCTGGTGAGTGTCAGCCGACCCTGTGCCCCAGCTGCCCTGGTGCTTTTCTGACCGGAAGAGGGTTGTGGCCCTATGTAGGCCGGATTTCTCTCTCCCCAACCAGAGCAGTCTCAGGTCCCGCGTGATTGGACTGGAACAGAAGCTGTGTTCCACTCACCAGCAGTCCCAAAATCCTGCGGCGGGGGTTGTGGGTAGCTGGCGGGTGTCAGGCAACCCTGCGCTCCTGCTACCCGGCGCTGATCCTGCTGGATGAGGCCTGTGGCCCTACTCAGGCAGGTTTCTGCTTCCCTAACTAATGCAGTCTCAGGTCCCGCGCAATTGGATTGGAGCAGAAGCTGTGTTCCACTCACCAGCAGTCCCAAAATCCTGCAGCGGGGGTCGTGGGTAGCTGGCGGGTGTCAGGCAACCCTGCGCTCCCGCTACCCCGGCGCTGATCCGGCCGGATGAGGCCTGTGGCCCTACTCAGGCCGGTTTCTGCTTCCCTAACTAATGCAGTCTCAGGTCCCGCGCAATTGGATTGGAGCTGAAGCTGTGTTCCACTCACCAGCAGTCCCAAAATCCTGCGGCGGGGGTCGTGGGTAGCTGGCGGGTGTCAGGCAACCCTGCGCTCCAGCTACCCCAGCGCTGATCCAGCCGGATGAGCGCAATAACTTTTACTTAAGGGGAAACATAGGATAGAATTCCCACACTTTGGGTTAATGCAGCTGAGTGCATGCTTCTGTTTATCTCTGAACAGAGAGAAGATGGACTGGCTTCTCTGCATTAGCCAGAGAGGTAGCCAAAAGCATGAGACTACCTAGCCTATCCCTGCTTGCATTAGGATCACCTGTCCTTCTCTATTCCTGTTGCATTTTTGTCTTTCCCAAGGAGCAGAGACCAAATCTCTGGATAAATCTCACATTCTACATCTTATATTTCTTTCTGTGTTTCATACACACACACACACATACACGTGTGCTCATGTGTGTGTTTTCTGTCTGTTTGTCTGTCTGTCTGTGTGTATTCTAAAAGAGGCATAAAAGAATACAAAAGACATGAGAGTGGGTCAGGTTGGGAATGAGACACAAATGCCAGGCCAGGTAAAAGGAAAGACAGATCGGCTTTTCTCTTGAGGTTGGCAAAGCATGCAAACTGAAAGGTCAGTGGTGCTGAGATAGAAGTATGGAGGATAAAAAGATGGGAACAAAGAAGGCACTTTATGCAGAGGTATTAGTGCTATCAGCAATAGTAAAAGCACTCTGCCACAATTGATCATCAATGTGAAAGATGCCACTGAGCAATGGCTGTTCAGTGACTTTCAGATGCACAGAATACTTAGACAGTTGGGAGCAACATGCATATTAAAGTTCTGCAGAAAACTCAGCCAGAGATCCATTGAGTCAGGGGTCTTTTCACCCAAGAACAGATGGCACAGAATTGAAAACCATGCCTTTAGCCAGCCAGCAACCCTGATCTCTTTCTCCATTCTTGCAAAACTGCAGAGCAAAGGAAAAAACAAAACAAAAACAAAAACAGACATCAGAAGCCACATAGTGACAGCACTATTGGCCAATAAATATTGCTTATCACTTAAGTCACTGGGTACTCAGGATTTTCAGCAAGACATGAGTTACAAAACCTGTCCTCAGTAATCTTACAGGCTTGCTTAAGTGTGTGCATTAAAGATGGAGATACTAATTGGGAGCATGTTTCTCAGAGTACAGACTAGCCCCTTTAAATCTGTTAGTAATCTTTAAAAACTAATAGTGTTTAAGTATGCATAAATACACAATGTGATAATACTTTTTAATAGTACTAAACAAACAAAGATTTGCGTCAGTCATTACAATGTTGTATGGTAGACAGTGCTATTTTAATGGAACTCGGTCTTCTAGATTTTTTTCCATGGTATATCTTTCCTTGCTGTTAGCAACCATAGCACAGAGTGGCTGTCAAGGCTCTCATCACACTTCCTAATAACTCATTCTTTAGGACCAGTGAGATGTGGAAGGACATTAGTCCCTGTTCTCTGATACCTGGTTTTAGATGTTAGGAAGCACATGGAGCCCAAGAAGTTAAGGTACTCCAGGTAGAGTAGTATCTAGACCCATGATAAACATGTGCTTCAGATAGTTTCCATTCAGTATCCTGTCACTCCCAGATTAATATGGACACATATTGACATGGAGCACAAGATATAGTGCCACATTTTTCTCCTTAGATCTAGGTGTTGTGTACAGTAAGAAAGGCAACCTATATCTTTCTCCAGATTATTCTTGTGTATCTAAAAATATGTGAGACCTTGGAACAACACAGACAGGCATAATAGAAGCTGTGCCACAAAATCACTGGAGTTCAGACTCTCAGTGGCAAGAATGAGAAAATATGATAAAATAATACACATAAAAAAACAACTATACAGCATTGATACACATTCCTCTATATGTATTTAAATCTCTGATCCACTCTTAAATAATCTTTACTTAATGACAATGAGGTTACATAACCATCCATTTCAATTGGGAAGGAAATGGCAGAATGGATCCTAAAAACTTGACTGTAACTACACTAAGCTAACAGTTGAAAAGGAGAAACAAGTTTCCATGTGCAGAGTAGCAGAACTGTAGTCAATGGCAATGATCTGTATGATACTAAGACAAAATAGAAAGGGCTTTGAATGTTGTCTTTTATTTTATAAAATGAAGACTAGTTGAAAGAGACATATTTACCCTGATGTAAATATTATACAATGCATACATCTATCACTGATCATTTTATATCCTTATACAGCAATGAAAATCAAATTAAAGAAGATATTTGTTATTTAGAGAAAGTAGAATATTTGAGGGAAATGAATATTTGGGGGAAATTATTAGAAGGATAGTAGGAAAGAAGTCTAAAAATTTATGTTTGAGTTAATTTTTTGAATACTGTGATAGACTGTTCAATTCATTTTATTAGTCTACTCTTGAACTAATCATGTTTTCTTTCTTATTTAAAATGGATTTGCTAGACAAATAATATAAGTATAATTTACATTCTTATGTATAACAGATAACAAAAGAGCGAGCTACAAAGAATTTAGCTTTTACTTTTCCTGGTACAGGAAATAGGTTTTTTGGAGACCTAAATGAAAGTCATACTTTTGTCTATTTATATATATTCAGATGATCAGATGACAGTTGATAAACAGACAAGAGATGGGTCAACATATATTCAATAAATGTTCTCAAGGTGCCCTGCACATGGTTACTTGGCTCTAGAAAAAGAGCAAAGATTTAAGGGTAACAAGAGTGAATTACCACACCCTTGCTTTCCCCAGTTTATGGTACCCACAGAGATGAGATGGCAAGGAAAGAATGTGATGCCTCTTTGTTCATATTTCATGAATCAGACTAATCACCTGAGGAAGCTCTTAAAGATCCTCACTGTAATCAATAAAAGATGGACAACCTCATCCTGAGAACCTAGGAGATTAGAGACGAAAAATGCATCTGCTTTGCTTCAGGACCCAGAATACCAGAAACCTACATGATCTGCCCCATGCTTCTCATGAGACTGAGAAGATGGACAAACAGAAAACTGACATACATGCAAAGGAAGGCTGTGGAGAGGACCCCAGTGAGAAAAGCTCACTGTGTAAACCTGAGATCTGAGCTCAGTCCTCAGAATCGATGGAAAGAGCTGGGAGTAGAGGTGAATGCTCTTAATTCCACTCTTAATGCACTGGAGAGGGAGATAAATGAATACTGGTAGCCCTGGCCAGTCAGCTTAGCCTATTTGGAGCTCCAGGTCAAACAAGATCTGGTTTCAAAGAGCATGGTAGAGCTGGTTCAGGAGGTAGAAATAGTTTCTGTGCAGGCCTGATGACCTGAGTTCAATTCCCAGTCGAAGGTGAGAACCAAGTTCTAAAAGTTATTCTCTGACTGCTAAACATACACATCTACATTCCATATACAAAGCATTCTCTCTCCCTCTCCCTCTCCCCTCTCCCTCTCCCTCTCCCTCTCCCTCTCCCTCTCCCTCTCCCTCTCCCTCTCCCTCTCCCTCTCCCTCTCCCTCTCTCTCCCCCTCTTCCTGCCCCTCCCTCTCTTTCTCTCTTTCACACACACACACACACACACACACACACACACACACACACACACACAATTTGAAAAAAGACAAAGTTGAGTCTCTCTGACCTTATGGAGAAATGGTTTCATAACTTGGGGCCTTCATTTAGTCTATGGCTTTCATGCTGGTAAATTTTTCACCCAGATCAATGGACATTCCAGAACACCTGCCTATGATACTTAAATTCCTACTGAGATGGGCTATTGGGACAAGCATATAATTGCAAAATAGCATAAGATGAAAATTATTTTGTTACATATATAGAAAAAGTGGAGCAAAGTAGTCATTACCTCTTAATAATGACCATCACAGAAGACCTTCATTGGATGTGTGTCAGTCATGTTTGATCTGTAATGTTATTACCAGTAAAATGTTGGGGATCTGTCTATCATTAAAACATGTGCTTTTCTATTTGTCTAAAAAGATGTTCAAGAAAGTCTGCAATCCTGTACATATTAAAACAGGAGGGTATAGTTGATCAATCAATATAATATGATCTGGTTCCTCTTAAATTGGCATCCTTCCTTCTTCCTCCATCAAAAAAATTAGTCCAAATAGACAAACACAATGTGTGCATTATCCATGGTAAAGAGATTTAAATAAAAACTAGAAATAATAGTTTTCACCCACTACACAAAAAGACATTTAACAGTCCTAAGAAAGGTGCAAGAAAGAGTATCTATACTCACGATGTGACTAAATTGGTCATCTGGCAAAATCTAGCAAAATGCAAATGAGCTGGGGACCTTGCCAGTTATTCTGCTGCTTAATTTACAGTCATAGTAGGAGCAGAATGACATAAAGTGACCACTAACTTCATTTTCTCAAGCAAAATAAATAGAAAGTATAACAATGTACACAATTTGGGCTGTAGAACATCCCAAATGTGTGTTAGAGGAATCATTCTGAAATAGACAGGAATCTAGCCATAGAGCAGAATAGTGCATGGCTATTAAAGAGAACAAAGTAGTTCTTGGACTTTCGTCAAAGATGAATTAGCAGGGTCTACTCTTCAATGAAAAATAAATAACAATATATTATCGAATGACTCCTGTTTGTGTTACAGGTAATGTACCCCTTATCCAACTGGCATGGAGCTAGAAGTGCTTTGTATTTTCAATTTCTTTACAGGTTGAAATATTTAAGTATGCATAGTGACAAAACATGTTAAAAGTTCATGTGTATTGTATGCTTATATCCCATGTATATACATAGGTTATATGCTATTTGTATCTGTTTCTTAATTGTGAACCATCACACAATTTTAGCGGAAATTAGCGGAATGTAAATGTGTGATCAGGATATATTTTATGAAAAATATCCATTTTTCAATAAAAATAAATTTGAAGACAAACAAACAAACAAACAAACAAACAAAAAGGGAGTTGAGAAAAAAATGGAAATTCTACTCTGGCATGATCTTAATACTTAAAATTTGTCCAACTTTGGAGAATTTTAGATCTTAGTGTAGATATACTTGATTTATAATGATGATTAAACATGCACACATACACTTACACACATACACTAGAACCTTCATAAACACACACACATACATACACACATACACACACACACACACACACACACACACACACACACACACACACACACACAGAAGCATTGGCAAGAGAATTTTTTCCTGAAAAGATCTTAAAACAATACAAAATCTTGTTACCTTTAAAAATAACCACAGTTCATTTTATTTATACCTTTTAATATTTTGTATTTTTATATATTTTTAAATGCATGCATGTAATAATTCTGTGTATTATATTTTAACCAAATTTAAAATAAAGAAACCACAAATATATGTCATCTTATTTACCACATATGAGTAGCATATCCATATACAATAGGAAGATGGAATTTTTTTTATGTTTTCAATATTTTATAAATCATTCAACAAATGTCGTTACATATGTGAAAATATTTCCACTTTACCCTTGCAGGTGTGTAGATACTTTTTTGAATAACTGTTTTTACTTTTAATTGTGTGGATGTATGTTCAAGGATATATGCCCATGGCTATAACTGTGTTTCCATCTCCGTGAATCTTTCAGAGATACTAGAAGGTACATAGGAAGACCGAGACCACTCTGGATCAACAGACATGTGCAGAGTGACAAAAACACATCACCGCGATTTAGAACCAAATCCAGAGCACAAAACCTATAATGTCTTACAGAGAAGACATTATATCCTCATCCTTTTAAACTATGAATTAACTCAGCCAGGGAGTCAATTGCAGGAGGTGTGACTTTTCCCTTATAACTGACCTTGACCTTTGCACAAAGAGTGTGTTGGTGAATGGGGCAATGGCTGAAGGCAGAGGTACACTTACTCCTTCCTCTTCTGAGCAGAATCTCCCCCCTCCCCATGTTCTCCTAGTCTAATGCTATTCTATAAGGAAGGATGTCTCTGTCCTTTGCTTTCAGAATTGATGGTCTTGGACTCCACTGTTATTGCCCCAGCTCCTGAAAGGCCTGTTGATTTATTCCCTTTATATTAGAAAACCATATCTGCTCATTATCTAGGAAGGTCACTGGGAGGGAGATAAGTCTTCTGACTTCAATAGCAGATCACTTGGCCCTTTTTCACATCTCTCTTGGCACAGCAGGAGTTCTGTGAGAATGGGGGAGGCCTGGACAAACAATAAAGGAAAATTTATTCCTGGGAAGAAAGCACAATTCGAGAGGCTAGTGAACATATAAATATGCATAGAGGGCTCATCAGCTACCATCCTTGGTTCCTATTTCAACTTCTATTTTCAAAGCTAATTATTCCTGTCAGTGAGAAGTTCAGCTTTAGCTAAGGTGGCAGGAGACCATGAGTCATTGAAAGGGCTTTATATTCCAGGTGAAACTTAAATCTCTCATTTCATCCAATTCCAAGGAGAGCAATATTTTGAAGGGTGGTGAGACTTGAATGTGTGTGTGTACATATATATTTGCAATTGGAGTGTTTCTAAAATATTTTTAACAGAAATAGAATTTATTTTCCTTTTAAGTTACACATTCTAACTTATCCATATCAGCTTGCCCTTTCTATTTGTTGAAAATAAAGCACATGTCTGTAACTAACCACTACACAGTCAGTGTTGAGAGTTAAAAAAAATAAATACAACAAAAAGGACCCCCAAACTCCCCCACCTAGAGTTGGTTAAATTGGTACACTCTACATTTCCCAACTATAATCATTTTGATATTGCTATGAGGAGAGCCATGTTGTCTCAGAATCCTTCAGGAACTACTGATTTCCCCTGGGAGAGGTCCTTTAAATACAGTTGTCTTGGGCCTACACTATCCTTCTCGAATAATGCATTTTTGATACAGACCCTGGGAATATTCCTTAAAAACACATGCCTGCCACTGATCTACATTGGATTGTTAAGATAAGAACTCTGCAGGACTGGCGACAGAACTTGGTTGACAGACTACTTGTCTAGCATGCACTATGTCCTGGAATCAGCCCTCAGGAACTCAGAGATAATGTTAAATGCCTGTAATCCCAATACTCAAGAAATAGACACAGAATAATAAGTTCCCATCATTCCCAGATACATATTAATTTCAAAGTCAGCCTGCACTACATGAGACTCTCTTTAATAATACTAATAATACTACTACCACTAATACTACCAATAATACTAATACTATTGCTAATATTACTAATATTATTACTAATAATAAAATTTTAAAAGGAAATCTGTGGTTTTATAGGCATAGAGCCAAATACACCAATACAGTCTTTCCTTTATCTCATAACCTAACACCAGGGGGCGCTCTCCTGCCAGCAGCCCAGGCTTCTCCAGGAGGACAGGGGCCAGATGCCTAGAACCTCTAAGAGTGAATTGTGCTCCAACAGCTTCATTCAGAAGTCTCTTTCATTACTACAGGTCTGATAGAAGAGTAATTGCTACACTAATGGTAACCTACTCACACAGTTGAATTTTATGATGCATAAATTATAACAAGAAAGTTATTTAATAAGTAATTTAACAATAATTTTAATGAATATTTGTTATGCATTAACCAAGGTTTTTGGAGCTTTTCAAAATATCTCCATTCACCCACATAATGATAAATGAGTTTCACTTTATATTCAACTTGAGACTAGAAATACAAAAATAAAAGGAGCTGTATGGTTATCTTCCCCACCCCCTCAGCTTCTATGGAAATTATTTATATAACAAGTGTCAAATACATTGATGCTACATTTTGATTCCACATTATTTCCTGAAGAAAACTACCTGTGAGTTTGTGACTCTAGTAAAGATTTTAAGATGATGCATGCCTATAATACCAGCACTCCAAAAATGGAGGAAGGAGGATCCAGACAGTAGACAAGGCAGAAATGCGCTGGGGACCACTTGATCTCCACAAGGAGACATGCTTACATGGTAATTATACCAAAAGGGTAACTGGACATCAAGGGAAAGTGTTTCTTTGCTATGGCACTGCTCATATCAGGCTTGGCAGGGTACCCTGAACCTTGCTGTGACAAAGCAAGCTAATCTCTAGTAAAGCTAGAGCTGAGAAGGGCCTTCAGGGAAAAGACTAGTCAGATGAGGTGTTGGCCAATGGAGAGATAAGCAGAGGATATCCTTTCTCTTTGTTCTGTGTATGCTTATGAAATATCTTGCTTCTTGAAGCCCATGGGTACAAAGGAACAGAAGAAAGCGTGATTAGTGTATAAAGAAAACTCACAAAGCAAGAATCATGACCTTTGTCTTGCCAAAGTATGAGTCAAGGAAGGTTTTGTCCCTCCTATTGCTAATTCTTTCAAGGAGACCTTACAAAAACAAAGGATATTAATTAATTTCTCAACTACTGTTAATCAACCTTCCTGAGACAGCAGAAAAGACCATGTCATTTGATCTCTTTTGCAGGGATTCATAAAAATTACAGAATGGAAATCCTCAAGGGACACAAAGTAGATCTGGCACAACTGGCATTTCACAGTGTGTATCACTTCTCTTTATTTCAGCCCTATGCAACAGAATGTCCACGTCCCCAGTGATTTCCCATGGTTCAGTGCATCACTGGGATTGAAGTCACTTCTAGGCCCTAAGAACTCCTCCATACTGAGATGGGGTTAGTATTTCCTTTCATTATGTTGATCCTGACATGGCTTATAATTCTCCATAATTATAAAATCTATCTAGTGAACAAGGAGAACTAGGAAGAACCCCAGTCTAAAGATTTGGTTTGGGAAGACATGGTGCTCACATCTATAAACATCTTTGCTGTGTCAGGTTCGTATGCATATAGTATGTGTATGGCATTGATCCTTAAATAAATCTTCCGTGTAAGCACTACCTCCTGTTGTCAGGTTAAATAAACATCAGAAGACACACATAGCCATTTGAAGGTTTTTTGTTTGTTTGTTTGTTTGTTTGCTTGTTTGTTTGTTGTTGTTGTTGTTGTTGGTTTTGTTTTTGTTTTTTTTGGTTTTTTGAGACAGGGTTTCTCTGTATAGCCCTGGCTGTTCTGGAACTCACTTTGTAGACCTGGAACTCAGAAATCAACCTATCTCTGCCTCCCAAGTGCTGGGATTAAAGGTGTGTGCCACCACCGCCCAGCCAGTTTGAAGTTTTAACTTGAGCTCTTATCCACTATGGGATGATGTTTCAAATTTAATAAAGAACCCAATTATTATTTTGAAGGTTGACTAGCACACAGTATAACATTCATTTGAATTCCTGGTAAGATTTTATGGAACTCTGTCAACATGCAGAATTGTGATGTCTTGTCAAGTTCACAATTTCAACCATCCTCCTACCATAAGAATCAACAATAAGTTGTCTCCAGGTTTTTACTGTTTATTCTCTTTCTAATACTTTCTGGTTTCCTTGAAACTCAAAGGTCAAAGTTCACACTCCTCTGTTCAAACCCCTCCTTAGTATCTTTGCTTCAGATAACTGCTCATCCTCCCTAAGCAATTCCCATAACACTCTAGATGCTTTCTTCTCTCTTTCCACACAGCTCTTGACTTCTGTGTTAGTGGTCATGTATCTTCTCCTGAGGAATGTGTTCCCAGATATTATTGAGACCGTCTTCTAGACCCTGAAGCAAGATGGACTCTATGTTAGGTGATCTTACCACTGGGAGAGCTGAAAAGGAACACTGTTCCCTAACTCAGGAGGCTTTGTAGTGGCAAACAGAAACAGAGGAATCTTGCCAATCAGAGGATGAAAATACACTTTGCATGGGGTCTTACACAAGATGAAGAATAAAAAGACGCTCTTCCATCTGTCCTATGAGAGGGAAAGGTTTTAGCAGATGTCCATGAGAACCAGGTGTCCACTGTGTGTTATGGAATGGGTACAAAAAATGTACTGCTTCAGAGATCCGATATTTCCCAGTTCTTAATTTCTACTTGGCTAAATAGTTTAGGATTTAATTTCTAATCTGGAAATCAACATTTAACAAAGCCTGGGATGGCATTTAAGATAACTTAAGTTCACTTTCTCCTCCTTATAGGGCAAAAGAATCCTACCTAAAGCACTTCCATTTTCTTTATCCACTCAGACTCTCCAACCATTTCTGAATGGAGGCAGCCACTCTCTTTACTCCACTTAATTCATGTGCCTTAATTACCAATCAACTCCGTACCAGCCAGCTGTCTTCTACTCAGCCTTATGTCCCCAGTGAGACAGCCATAAATTTTTACATCAACTGGAATCTAGTCTACTGTTGGAAGATCTCCTAATCGTATTATTTCCACCAGACATCTAACCTATCATGTAAGATTTAAATACTAACAATCTTATGCCAAGAGTCATAGAAACTTTGGGATGAAAAATTCATATGAATAAACACAGGATCCTCTCATCACTACATGTTTGGAAGCTAAGAAGTGTTCATGGTCAGCCTAGTAATAGCATCCAGCATGAGCTCTCACATCTGACAGGTAGTCACAATGTGTATGAGCCATACTGTGGATGCTGTATTTTAGACTTTATAATGAAAGACAGAAAAAAAGATGCAGCTATTCATTAATAGAGTGCACAGTGAGCCCTAGTGAATGAAACACATTGGCTGGCCACTTTTGTCTAAACAACTGAGGCTCTAAGCCGAATACTTTTCATTCCTTTATAAAAGACTGTATTGCCCCTTTAAAGCTAGGTTATTTTTATAGACAGAGAACTCCTGAAACAGTAAACATGGAACAGGTATTTCAGGCTTTAAAGGTGAAAGAGGTTATTTAAGAGTGTTATCAGAGCTAGCCAGCTGCAAACATACACACTATCAGAAAACCGTAAAACTTTCCCTTCATATATGTACTCAATTTTTCATGAGCCACCCTACTGGAGGTTGTTCATAGACTCAGTATTGTCATAAACCTTGAGATGCCCAGTCCTCCCTGCTGGCCCACTGGATGAATAAAGAGTTTGAGAAATAGAAATAGTCTCTCCATCTATTCAAATCCCAAGAGTCTATTTTGGAAGTGATGAAGATAAGAATAATAATGGTGGTGGCTGCCATTTCTTGACACTTCCTAAGTGTCGAGAAATGAAGCTGACCTCAGTCATTTATGCTAAAGGTGATTAGCAGATTTATGGAATGTGGTCCAAATAAGTTAATGGCAGAACTGAGAGCTCAATTCAGATTCTTGAAGACTATAAATTATGAGCTTCATATTGTTGAATCAACATTTCTGAGTTCTCATAAAAATATTCATCCTCATCAATTCCTGCAAAAAGAATCGAACATGCAAAGTGGAATCTTAGCCATATGACCTGTCCATACATAGCTTTTACTTGTAAGAACTTCAGAAGGCAACTCTGTAGAAGACTTTCACTAACAATCGATTTTTCTTAAGTAAATCAGGCTTTACAAATTTATTTGAATCAGAAATCCATTTTCTTTTTCTTTTTTTTTTTTTTTGGTTTTTTTGTTTGTTTGTTTGTTTTTGTTTTTCGAGACAGGGTTTCTCTGTGTAGCCCTGACTGTCCTGGAACTCACTCTGTAAAACAGGCTTGCCTCGAACTCAGAAATTCACCTGCCTCTGCCTCCCAAGGCATGTGCCATCACACCTGGCTAGAAATCCATTTTCTAATATATGAGATGTATTTTATTGTCACCAGCACGTCCTGGAGAGTAGTGTGTATGTCAGGAAAATCAACCTGACTACCCATGTAGTTAAATGAAGAAGCCAATTATACGTTATGTAGAATTGTAAAATTGGCAGGACTGCAGACCATTCCAAATCACGCAGAATTCTTATTCTTTCAATGCTCTTTTTCTTGGATTTAGTATGCCATTAGAGCTCTGCTTCTCCAATTTGCATTCTTTTAGGACAGAGTGTTTGTATAGGAAAGACCCTGGCCTTTGAACCCCAAACCTATCTTTATGAGCACATTTATGAACACTTTAGCCTCCCAAGCTCAGATTTGTTGATTGAAAAGAGGTGAATTAAAACAATAGCAAAAAGTAGCAGCTTTTTTGAAAATATGATAACCAGAATCAATGTGTTTAAATCATGGGAAATTGATCACCGTTCTTATGTTCTTATTGGGTTCTTATGACACTATGATTTTCCCATTACCTAGGCATAATTCCATTGACTTTCCCTTTGATCTATAAAATCCTGTTCACCGACTTAGGCCCAACTCAAGCATTACTTCTGCTGTGAAAGTTTTCACTACTGCCTCCATCATCTTCCTGCTCCTTTGCCTGCAAGTGTTCCTTGTCTCCTATCCAACACCATTCATTATATGGCTTCAAGTCACTCTATGTGTAATATCCATATTACCTCTTTGAAGACATAGCTTGAACCACAAAGACAGTGACTTGTACACCCAGTGTCCGATGCACCACAGGAAAACAAGACTCTTAAGAAATATTGTAATCATGAAGATATGAGTATGAGTGTTATAAGTTATGACTTTTGCCTCCAGAGTATTTCCATTCCACCCGAAATGACTAATCAGTAAACACTCTATAAGATGGTAACAAATTAAATATGTTTCTTATGATGGTAAGTTTTATTTTTCAACCTGACAGAGACTAGAATCTCTGAAGGAGAGAATCTCAGTGAGGGATTGTCTAGATCAGGTTAGCCAATGAGCATATGTGTGTGAGATTGTCTTAATTGATATGGAATCATCCAGCCCAGTGGGCTGGGAATACTAAAACCTATAAGTATAGGTAGAGCACTGAGCATGAGAGAGCACACATGGGTTCATTCTCTTGACTGTGGATGTGATCAGCTACTTTATGTTCTGCCTTAACTTCCTACAATAATGGAGTGCAATCTGAAGCTGTATGCTAAGATCACTTTTTTTTTTCTCTAATGATGTTGTTGTTGGGATTTTTTTCACAGTGGCTGAAACAAATCTAAACATAAATTGTGAGCTAAAAATTTAGGGAGAGTATTAGAGAATAAAGAGAGTACAGGTTCTGAAAATGCTCTAATGTCTAACATTTATTTTTTTTGAAGTTAGATCATTATTAATAGTCCAAGCCTATTCATCCTTTCTAATGTACAATTACCATCAAGGTTCACTAAATAAACATGCCACTGAACTGTAACTATATCACTTACCATCTCATTAAGTCTTGAGCTATTTTTATAAAATCTTTAAACCTTGGTTTATCCTTTATACAATAATTCATAACAGAACACTGATAAAGCTTTGTGGATTAAATAGAAGGCAATATACATACATTTCCCTAGTAGAATATCTAACACAGTATAGACATGCAACAAATTCTACCTATTAATAATTGATACTTATTCATCCTGAGCTCATCGAAGTTGCAAGTATTTCATGGTAATCCTAACTCTGTGTTCTCACTGCCAAGCACTGTTCCAAGAATGTAATGAAATGCAGGGATATTTGTAGTATAATAAAATAGGTAAACAATGATGACTGAGAGCAAAATGAAGCGTGCCTTCACCTATTACTTTCCTTTATTGATATTCTAGTATCATTTCAGTGACACAGGGCACCTTTACATTATTTTAAATTATGGCACAAGTATCACATTTACACATTGAAAAGGGATGCTTCTATTTGACAGTATATGACCTCAAAAGAGATACACAGAGATGAGTAAGGAAATGGAAAGCATGAGTAGGGCTGAGAAGATGACTCAAGACATAACAGCACCTGCTCTCAAGTATGAGGAACTGAGGCTGGATTCCAACCAATCCCATAAGAACCAGATGTGGCCATCCATGCCTATAACCCTAGCACGAGAGCAAAAGCCAGTGAGTTCTGGTTCCAGTTAAGGACCTTATCTCAGTAGAATAAGGCAGAGAGTGATAGCGTTATGATCTCTGTGAGAACCCATATAGACCACTACTAAACACACATACATGAACACATTCATATACCACACACACACAAACACACACACACATAACACACACATGTGTACACAAGCACACACACACATACATGCATATGCAGATATAAAAGATATTAAGGGATTTATAGAACTACATATGTCTGTTTTATACATGCAAATGATAGCTCTCTTTATAAAAAGATCAACCTACAAGGACTGGAAGGAGGACAATATTTGGAATGTAAATAAATAAGCAAATAAAAGTTTGAACTAGAAGATGGTAATAAAAGTGCACTGTGACTATGTGAATATTTTACTTTTAAAATATTCCTAATCAGCATGAATTATTTTTTAAATTATTTATTTTGTTCTTTCAAATTATAATATAATGACATCATTACTCGTTTTGCTTTTCTCCCTTCAGACCTCCCTTTACACCTACTCTTGCTCTCTTCAAATTCATGGCCTGTTTTTAAAAGTTTATTGTTGTTTATGTTTGTGAAACCGCTTTAATTTAATTGTCAGCCAAGAGTGAGCACTCTTTATTCACGTGGTGTGAGAGGAAAAAGTCTGTAAACACACAGAAGAGAGGCCCCTGAGATACCACTCTTAACAGAGAAGTTACTGACAGTGGATTGTCGCTGAGATAGTCACTCTCCTTCAGGGACATGACTGCTATAGGTTTTCCATGTATTATTAGATGGCCCAATTCCCACATACACTTAGGCACCACTAATTAGACATGTGCACTATAAATGAAAAGAGCATAAACAGAGGATATGAAGGTTGAATAGATATGAGTGGGGCTCTGGGGCAGTCCAATACAATCAAAATGCCTTGTACAAAAATGTATGATTTTCAATAATAAATTAAATACATTATACTTTAAAGAGCTAAAGAAGCCTTCCATAGCAGTGAGTCTGCCCATAGAGGTCATCTGGCTGTTCTCTAAGCAAAGTGGCGGTTTTCTTTCCATCCTTTATCTTCTACCTTGTGCAAGAGAAGAGACAAAAACATCACTTTGCTACCTTAAACTTACATCTTCATTATTCTTCTTCACATTTGTTTTTATCCCAGTCTCTGCATCTTTCATGAATGATGCTCTCCTTGCCATTCCCTTGCCATCAACAGCAAAAATCCATCATGATGCTCTTCTTCCTACAACCTGAATTATGATGTCATTACCACTCTAGTCATCTTTCTTATTGGAATATCCACTCAGGGTCATATCACATTAGAAGCAGAGACATAGTAAGAGTCATATAAGCCTAGTTTTCAATCCTTATACTTAAAGATACTTATATAACCTTGCATAATTTCCACAACTGCCAGGGACCCAGTTTCTTTAATTAAAAAGAATAGCTTCTATGTTGCTATGACTTGGATGTGAAGTGTCCCTTCAGGATCATGTGACTGGGCAGTTGATGTACTGGTGTCACTGTTTATGGAGGTCACAGTACTTGCAATAAGTGACAGATGAAAGTATGACACTGATATAGGCTCTCTGACAGTTTGAAATCTCTCTGCTTTCTAGTTCTGGCAAGATACTACAAGCTGGCTGAGCAACCTCCTTACCACAGTGCCCCAGCCACAATTCATTCATTAATGCTCATAATTCATTGAATCCTCTCTCAAACAATGAACCAGAATAAAATCTTTCTCCTTTAAGTACTTTCTGCAACATAAACATTTGAAAGCAAATCTGTCAACTGCTTAGCTCTAGCACAAAGTATGATTTCAGCTAAAGGAATTTTCCTTATCAGGAAATCAACAGGGATCATTCTCCACATAAGTGATGACTGGCTAAGTCCCAGATGTAGGATAAGAGGAAAGATTGCTTACAGGATGTTGAGAAGGATTCCATAGTCTCAACAGCAGGAAGGAACGTAAGGCCACAAATGGAGATTGCTCTAGGTATGTTTGACTATGAAAAACGTTTTCTTTACCATCAGTGATGCAAAGGATGAATAATCTTGCAACCTGATAAAAGTATTAAGCTGAGATATTTCTTAATTTCTGTAGTTCCTACTTATAAAAGGATAAGTTTATTTTGGGCTACAGTCTCTGAGGGGGAGTCCATAATGGGGTAGGAGAAGACATGGCACCCAGAGACCAGAGCAGGAAACTGAGACCACATCTTTGACTGCAAACATGAAGCAGAGAAACCAAACTAGAAGAGGAGTGAGGGTATTCCGCATTCATATTATTTTTCAAGCAAAGCTATATCCTCCATAACCACTCTAAACAGTACCACCAGCTAGGGCCCAAACCAGGTATTCAAGTATCTATGCTTCTTGGAGATATTTCTCATTTAAACCACAATACTTGCCAATTGTTGGTTGTGAAATTCTTGGAAAGATCTGTTTACTTTCTGCAGCCCATGTCTTCATTTATAAACTTGGTTTATGACAGGTGGCTATTATATTGCTGTAAGCACATATAAAACCATTAGGGTCATGACGTTTACATAATAAAGAATCAATGCATGTTAGTTACACTAAGAAACATGTGGACCAAATTCCTGGAACTCAAATAACAGTAATCAATGTTTATGTTTTAGCTACTAAATATCAGGTGGCATCATAAGTGGTGGTTGAATATTCTGATATATGAAGGTCAGCTTGTGTATTAACTTTATTGAGCTAAGTGACTTTCAGACAAATGTTAGAGTATTCTTTCTGGGTGTGACTATGATGGTGTTTCTATAAGAGATTACCATCTGATCCAATAGCCTGAATGACTCAATAGCCTGTGTGCCTTTATTGTCATGGTCTGTAAAATCACCAAATTTTTAAGAGTACAAACATAACAAAGAGACACTGGTAGGATGAAAGGATGAATTCACTCTCACTCTGAGTTGGGAAATTGTCACCTGTTTCTCCAGACACACACACACACACACACACAAACAAACAAACAAAGTGGCATCCTCAGTAGGCTTTTGAACTCACACTATAATGTCCTACAATTTCATTTAGTAATCTAGCTCACAGATGGCAGATATCAGGTCTCCTGGGTTCCATAATTTTTGAGGCAACTTCTACAGGATCATCTATGTCTCTTTCACAAAATCTCATGTGCCATATGCACATGTATATATACACATATAAACACACACACACATACACATATTCATTCTTTATAAAAGACTGAATAAGGCATCATTAAACAATCAGAAAGCAGGATATGAAATGATATTACTGTCCTATTTAAGATGAAGGAAATTGATGCAGAAACAGCAATAGATTTGCCTGTATCACACAGCTAATATATGCAGAGCCCAGGGACAAACCATCAAGCCCAATAATGCCAATGTAGCCTATACATTAAATACTCTGCTGCCTCCAAAATTCTAAAAAATGAACTCAATGTCACATGCCCTACATTAAAGGACTTAATTTTCAAGAGTACTGCCTTTCCTAATCTCTGTAATACTTCACATCAATCATGGCTTTGAGAGCAAGGAACCATAGACATATCTGCCAGATTTAGAAGTATAAACCTATAATATTGGGCTGCACAGGCTTAAGAACTAGGACCAGAAGAAGAACTGTTGACTAACAATGGCTGCTGCATATTTAGAAGCAATTGTAACATCCTTGTATAGAAATTTTGTGTGATGATAGTATAGATGGTAGATTATTAGACTAGTTTTTTCTGAAAACAACTATAAATGTGGAGGATCTCTCTCTCTCTCTCTCTCTCTCTCTCTCTCTCTCTCTCTCTCTCTCTCTCTCTCTCTCCCTCTCCCTCTCCCTCTCCCTCTCCCTCTCCCTCTCCCTCTCCCTCTCCCTCTCCCTCTCCCTCTCCCCCCCCTCACACACACACACACACACACACACACACACCAACAATCTATGATTTATTAAGAAAACTTGCATGCATCTACATGGCTACCATTGCCTGCATTTACAACAGGATTGCACACTTTGTTGACTGTAAGGTTTCCAGGGATTAGGTGTCCTATGCATCAGCAGTTGGAAGCCAGGAAAGCACTCTACCACCCGACCTGTAGCCTCACCACAGGATAAGCAATATATTTAAAATAGAAATTTAACATCTAATTCAGAATATGTGCTTGAAATGAAATCAAAAGTTGAAATGAAGGTAGATACTTTTCTTTAGCCTCGGGTTCAGGTAGTACTGGGGCTCTGAATGATCAGGCTTTTGAATGAGCTTGGCTCTGCTATGCATTTGCCCATCTTCACCACCAGAAGCCTGCAAATATACTTTCCAGCAAGCACCATTGGAGGTTGCAAAACAGTTACAAAATGAACCCAGGTGACTTTTAAAACACTGATTTCATTGGATGGCATACATTAGGTGGCATCAGACCATCTTCATTCATATGGATATTTTATATTCTCATTTCCTCACTACTGTGCTCAGTATAGCAATAAACAAAAATGTGCAAATACCCTAGTGCTATGTTAACTCCAAGCCAATCGGGCTGATTCCCCAGAGGAGCATAAGTGAGTCACATGGTTTTGAGGGACCCTCTACACTGCTTTCTGTGATGGCTGCAATGGATTACTTCCCAACTCGTGACGAATGAGGTTCTTGACTCAGAGCATTGCCAACATGGATCATTTGATTTCTCTTTGAATAGCGTTGGATATAATCTGAAGAGTCGAATATTATTAGAAATTCAGAACCTCATAAAAGTCAATTTGCCCACTCTAATCTGACAGGTAAATGCTCTCAGATGACAGAATGGACAGAACTCTGCATCAGGAGGGAAAGTTCTTGACTCTTCACTTCATTCTATGTGCATTTGTGGGACAGTTCATTCTATGTGTGTGTTGCGGGTATTCACCTAGTTTCTCTGCTTTCATTTACCACATCTCTAAAACAGATATTTCTTTTGCACCTTGATGACTGTGGAGCCCATCAACAGAAGTTTCTGAGAGACAAGGATAATGGCTACTTGGCTTCATACCATGCCTTTGGAATGCAGGGCACATACAATTTTTCCTACAAGTTCATGTTTATGCTTAAAGTAAATGCCAAACAAAATCTCCCTAGATTTAACTTTTAGACAACAAAATTTAAAAGGTACATATTACAGAAAAAAATGCCCCAGTGCAGAGCAGCACTAAGCAGGAACAACGTCTACTTCCTGGTGTTCGGACTCAGATTCATCTGCTTTGATGTAACTCAATAACCTCAATGACAGGGTGCTTACTCTGCACCTTAGTCCTCCTACATTAAAGCAAAGATATAGACTCTATATGTGAACCCTGTGCAGCTTGACAGTCAATGACTCTGAGTCTATAAATTGATTTATCTTATGTCTTTACATTGGAAAATCACACTAAAGTTCGCACTCCATGGAAAACATTGTTATGTTTATTCCTCGTTATATTTTATGTTTCCAGTTTCAATTGTACTCAGCTAGGCTGATCTGGACCTTTAAGTCTAGGAAGATAATAAATCTAAAAACAATTGCTTTCTTTGTCCTTGGAAATGAAAACAAGATCGGGAGACTGTTAGCTGCATACCTTTCTTTTAAGAGATAAAAGGCCATTCTCACTAATTGATGCACTATTGTCAGGACTACTAGTCATGGGCACTCAACAGAAATTATAAAAATTTAATGACATTGGCTTCCCGAGGCACCTCCTCCGTGGAAAAATTATACTTTGCCAGCCATGCATGATACTGTTTCACACCTCCACTGACACTTCTAAATTCACACATCCAGTCTTTGGAGGGCCATAAGAAGCACCTGGAGTCTTCATTGCAGCGTCACCTTTGTGCTGCAGAAAGTCCCTGAGTATGGCAGAATGTCTCACACCTTCCATTTGCACGTGTTAAACATCTGAATGGTGCGGTCACATTTCCTCCTCAGCTATGGCTGTATCTGTTTGCACCTTGGAGCTCACTGTCATGATCATTACCATAGCATCATCCCTGACACCCTTTATTTCTTTATTTCTTTCTTTATTTATTTATTTCTTTATTTATTTCTTTATTTATTTCTCTTTCTATTTGACTTAATGCAATCCAGAAGGAAACAAAAATATGTTGTCTATGTTAGTATCCTTTTCTCCAAGTGAATTATTTCCTTCAAGCATTTTATTTAGTTTTAGTTTTACCAACATGTACGTGTTTTACATATTAGGGGGCTCATCGTGATATCTTAACACACAAATACATATGTATATGTATGAATGTGTGTTTGTATGTATGCGAATAGATGCACTGATCACCCTCAACCCCCTGTTTTCTACTTTTTCAGCTCAACTATCCCATCCTCTGTTAACTCTGGCCATGACTATTTCAATTCATATCAGACTTTTATTTTGCTTCCACTAATGAGAGAAAACACACAGTACTGGCCTTCTACAGCGGACTCATTTTACATGATATGTCATCTAGAGCTACCTACTGTGCTAGCAATGACAGTCTTTCAGTGTGTGTGTGTGTGTGTGTGTGTGTGTGTGTGTGTGTGTGTGTGTAAAACATTTCTTTAAATACTTTGGATATGTACATAAGATGGTCACTTAGGTTGCTTCCATTACTTGGCTATCATAACTAAGGCTGCAATCAACATGACCATGAACATTTCTTTTTGCAGTACTAATTACAAAGCTCTGTTTATATATTCAGCGGTAGAATAGCTGGATCACATGATACATCTACTTCTTAGGATTTGAGAGCACACCTTACTGATCTCCATAATGATTCCCTGCACAAAATTCACCTCAAAATAGATCAAAGACTCTGACCTCTAAAACTAATGAAAGAAAACATAAGGGGAACAGTAGGATACTCACATTGATATTTTAATATGACCTCTAAACCAAACTAAACAAAAGCAAAAATAGGACAACATACCAAACAGCTTCAGCATACCAAGGGAATCCTAACTACTCCAAGGCACAGTGTACAGTAATGCCCTATGCACAGCTATCTAGTAGAGTAGTCTAACTCAGATTAATGATATAAAAGAAAAAGCCTCATGGAAACAACTAGTTAGGGAGCTAATTTTAAAGTACTCCTTCAAAAGAAAATAGTTTGAGCAGGATTACCCTCCATTGGTAGACAATATTATTCCCAGAAGATGTAGATAATTAAAAGAAAATCACAGTACAAGGCATGGGATAATATCCTATGACTTATTGGACATAGTGGTCTCAAATATCTCTCAAACAACATAGTCTATTATAATTACCCTTCATTACCCATGATAACTTACACAGTGAGACACCATACACTTTGGTTGCAGGACAGAGAAATCATTCTCAATTGGACTGGGACACTTCTTTGCTGGCTAGCTTTCATGGTGTCAAAGGTTCTATGGTTTTCAGGGAAGAAAAATTTATAGGTAGTGTTACCCAGCACTGGACTCTGAATAGCTCTACCTGCCAGGAAAGATGTACTTGTCATTGAAATAATTGTAAGGCTGTTATGGGGTAACTCAATTCATTCTGATTAGATTTTGAGTTTTGCTCCACAGGAAGGAACATAATGCCTAGAAACTATAATTTCTCGTTAAGTTCACATGACTAGAGATTTCATAGGCCCTAGAGTAGAACCTGTTATTGTTATTTGGCCAAATTACTGTTGTGAAAATTACCCTCTAAATATTTCAGTTTATGACTATAGACTTGTGCTTCTCTCTAACTTGGCCAGAAAAGTATCTTTTAATAGAGGATGGAAGTCAATAGGAGATATGTAACTGTTCAAAAGGTGAAAAGAAGAGACTCACTGCTTATCTCTCAACGGGATCTTAATTTTCACTACCACCAAGTCTCAGAGAACATTGTAGAAGAGTCAGAAAGAATTTAAGAGGATGAGAAAGATTATCCCCAAAATGTCTTCTTCACACAAAATGTTTATCTTAATAACCACGTTGTAGCATCTGTGGTTGCATGTACAAGGCTTAAACAAGATTAAGCTAGCCAAAATCCAAGTATTGATGGAAGAGATAATATCCAGGCCCTATACCATACTGGGGAGATATCTTTCCTATCTTTTCCCCTGTTGACCTAATGTTCTAAGATGTACTTATGTCCTTTAAACCATTCCCATCTTTATGGAGTGCCCCATATAATCTATAGTTCCACTACTTTTGAAGAGTCAGTAGATCACTTACTCTCTGTGTCACCTAGGGCTCCACTAGCCTGCACGGGCCACTGCATCCCTTTTCTGCCCCCACAACCCTAGGCTATATATTTGTACACTTGTCATGTTGCATTGTGATCTGGAGATATACAAAATTCAAGTGCTTTAGAACTCCCTCCTTTGAGAGTTCTCATTTTGCTCTCTTTTATTTCACATTGAGTGGAAATTCCAAAGAAATAAAACAAGAATATATGCTATTTACTCTGCATTTACCCATATGTTACTTTTTTGACTTTACTAACTAGCCTTTAAAATAACTTCCTCCTATTATTACTATCAGATAGTACCTAATTGCCCTATCACACCCCATATACCAGTTATTCTGGAAACAAATGGATTGCTTTGCTTGTTTTTTAATTTCACCCAAGTTACTGTGTTTCTCCTTCCATTCAGTCCCTAGTTCTTTTTACTTCTGTTCTTAATACTTTCACTTTTGTTATCTTTCCATGTGTAGTCACCCAAACATGCAGGGATTTTTTTCTTCTTTTTAAATAACTTATTACTAAATCAATCCAAACCTTATAGAGATTTGAGTCAATTTCAATATTTCTATGAATGACCTTCACATTCTTTTCACCCTTCAGTTCTTAGTTTATCTCTGAAGGCTCTGAAATTGATCTCACCCATTCACTCAAAAAATTATATCTATGACCTTAATTCACTTTATCTTCTCATGTTCAAGTACCTTTTATCTTTCTATTAGTTGATATCTAGAATGCTAACTCGGATGGTTACAAAATCTGCAGACCCTTCTTTTCCATGGATGTAATCACATCTCTCCCTCTCACCTCTTTCTTTTCACTATGCCTTGATTTTGTCATATATCCACTTCCTGTCTTACTTATCTTATTTGCCATGTTTCAATAGTATAATCACACTTGTCATACAGTCTCAACCATGTCTGTATTCCTTTGCATCACCTTTGCCCAATATGTGCAATGTTTGCTCCATGTCTTTGCTCATAATAAATATTGTATGCCCTGCAATGCTGAGGAACATCTGAGAACGTGATCACATTTTACCTCAATAACTATATATTACAAATAGTTATTTGACCAAGGCAATGAAACGTCTCATATTGATGGGCATATAATTTAGTTAGTAAAAACTATGGAGTCAATCATTTATAGGACAAGGGATATTTGATACCATTGAAACATCACATTATAAAAACAAACAGGTTATTAAAGATATTTAAGGATGTAAAAAAGTAGATAGACACATACTGGAAAAGAAGAAACTGTAGATGATTCTCCACATAGTACACTTTGACTTGCTTGCCTGGCATATACAGGTCAAAGAATGGATGTTTACCTCTTCAAAAAAACACAAGATAATCTTCAGGCTTTGAGGCTGATAATTGTTTAGATATATTAAGGGAGAGAGGGAGAGAGAGAGAGAGAGAGTTGGGAGAGAGAGAGAGTTGGGAGAGAGAGAGAGTTGGGAGGGAGGGAGGGAGGGAGGGAGAGAGAGAGAGAGAGAGAGAGAGAGAGAGAGAGAGAGAGAGAGAGAGAGAGAGAGAGAGAGAAAGAATCTCACTATGATGCTCTGGCTTTCCTGGAACTTACTACTATGTAGACCAGGCTGGCTTTTAAGTCAATCACCTCACATACACATTAAAGTAAGCTAGCCTAGCATGATAGAATTTGGCTAACTTCAAAACTCTTAGATTTCCATCATGCTCAACTGTCTTCATTGAAGATAAGAGGGAATGTTCTTGAAAAAGGATAAATGGAGGAAAACTACAGAGTGAGTGAAGTAAAGGAGTGTCAATGAGTAGATGGATTCCACTGACTACGCAGAAATGTTTACAATGGATGATTTTGTTACAAAATGTATTCATATTCCACGGGCATGGCATAGAATTGAAAGCCTTTATTCCTGAGGAAGAACTCTAATCCTCGATGTCAGGTTCCTTTACTCTTTTCAAAGACCTGCAAATTTCTTTCTGTGTTATCTCTAGCAGGCATACCTACTTAGACTGATATTAATTACCTTGGATCTTATACAGTGCTGGAGGGTATGTTGGTTTGAAAGAGAATACCCTTCATAGGCTCCCAGTTGGTGGGCTACATAGGAAGGATTTGAAGGACGCATGTGGCCTTATTAGAGGAAGTATTTCACTAGGATGAGGAAGTCAAAGGCCCATGCTAGACCCAGTCTTACTCCTTCTTATTGGTTCCCATCACTCAACATATTCATTCATCTTTTCCTTTGTTCCTTTGAGCCATTTTGTCATCTTGGACATCTTTCTGATTCGTGTTAATGTTAATCATTAAGAATTTTATACTTACTATATGCCAAAAAATTGCCTAAAGCATTTAAAATGTGTTAACTTGCAAAACATTTCTTGAATTGGGTTATGTCATAATTTCTGCCCTAGAGGTAAAACAAAACAAAACAAAACAAAGCCACAAAATATAACCCTCCATTCCACAGAATGATTAAAAAAAAAAAAAAGCTTATCCCAAATCATGTAATAAAAAGCAGAACCAAGATTCCACCCCAGGTTCCAGAATGAACCCGAGGGTCTAAACTTACCCTGGAAGTTTACATTTCCTTATTTATTCATGTAGTCTCAATATTTTACCAGAAATATTTATCATCTTTGGAGATCATTTCTCTATAGGTTATAGAATAGATTGCATATGTCTACGGGGAAAAAAACAAGGCGCATATGAACTAGTAGGTGCGGTAAAACTATGATGTCATTCCTAAATGGGCAGCTAAAGAGAATGCAATAGCAATAATAATAATAATAATAATAATAATAATAATAATAACAATAATAATAGTAACTTTTGATTATTTATTTTAAAAATAACCAATTAAAATTTATCTAATATAGTTCTCCATATGTTTGGCTTTCTTCTCTCTTTATTAATTTCTTATAAATACATGACCAGCTTCACATAATAAAACAAGAGATCTACTCAGCTTTTTCCTATTCCCCCAGATCTCTGAAGAATGGGCTTCATGTCATTTTGATTCCTAACGATCATCTACACATCACCCAGGATCTGTTCTGTCTGCTGAAGACACAAAAGGAGGGAAAGCAACTGTAAACTACCAAGGAACTGATAACAGTTTAATGGTAACGAACCACAAATCACTGCTTTTCTATAGGAAATCATATGGTTTGTACTCGTGTCTGGGAAGACCAAGATCACAGCTGGGAGACAGACACAAGTGCAATGTCAAAGATTAGTTTGCAGGAACTGTTTTCCTTGTGGCTTCTCTATTGTGTGCGCGATAAGGGTAATTGCCACTACAGGAAGAGTGAATCACAACAATGGCAGGAACATAGGTCTCTGCCACTAATTCACTGCACAGGATTTAGACTATTTTCCCCATTTTCTGACTTCAGGACTTGAAGGAGAACTCCATTCTGAACATTTGGATTTGCAGACAAATCAGTGAAGTTGCTGGCTCAGGTCAATTTCCTCCATCTTCCTTTTGTAAAAAGCCGATTAAGTGCCGAAGTCTGGATCAGCTGAGGTGCTGGTAGTGTTGAGAGACTCAGTGAAAGTGGAGGGTGGATCATGGCATTCACCACCCTAGATTTCAATAATCCAAGCGCCTCAAATTAGGAGCACAGCACTGTAAACTCACAGAGTGCCTGCCTGCTGGGAATCCTTAGAGCAGCAGACCCCAAATGAGAAAAGATCCTGGGCAGAGCTCCCTCATCCATATATTTAAACTGCTTTTCTCTGACAGCATCCTTGATGATTTGGTAGACTGAGGAGACAATACAGTCCAGAGGTGTCAATAAGAGGTTTCTCTCTTGTTGTAAGCCTGATGTCTTCCAGAGGGCTGTTGACAAGGTCATGACCTGACTTGAGGTGGAGAACCTTGCTGGGAGAGCCTAGTCCTGCCTACTCTAGAAGGTTATCCCTGAAATGCAGACTCTAAGAGCTGTGCTTTTAAAACATTTGAATTGTAAGAGCTTCTTACAGACTTCAACAGTCCCTTGTGGTGCACTCCCTTTGGGGCCCTGTTTGTCTAAACACACTGACAGCTTTGATGAAGCCGACTTGGTGGAATATTTCTCTGAGTTTAAACTGCATCAATTCACAGACATACCACATGCATTCTCTTTTGAAACTGTGCAGTGATTCATTTTTCTGACTTCTGCTAACACTGCTCCTTCCCACAACCCAGGCATCTGAAATCCATCTACACTTGACATTCAAATTCTGATTCCAGTATCACCTAAGCCTGAAATCCCTTTATCCAATGAAGTGTGCCTTAAGAATCCTCTGGAACTCAGTAGCATATGATTTATATTTCTTCAGCCTGATCCTGTTACCTCATACCTAATCCAGTGCTTATGTCCATCCTACCATCCCCAACACAATATGTCCTGAGAGAAATCAGTCATAGCAATCATATTTGTACCCCCTGGTCCTCAAAGTTGATAATCAACACTGTTGAGCCGAGTTAAAATTCAACTACCATTGAGCCACAGGCTTTGTTTATATTGGTCATACTGAATTCACAGTTAGGAGGCTAACATAACTGTCCTCTGAGAGGCTCTACCCAGCAGATGCCAGCAACAGATGAAAAGATCTACAGCCAAACATTAGATGGAGCTCAGGAAGTCTTGTGGAGGAGTTGGTAGAAGAATTGAGGAACACAGAGGCAATAGGGACTCTACAAAGAGCCCAACAGAATCAACTAACCTGGATCCTCAGGGGCTCCCAGAGACTACACCACCAACCAAAGGACATACAAGGGCTGGACTTAGGCATACCCCATACATATGCAACAGATGGCCAGCTTGATTTTTTATTCAAGTCCACCTGCAATTGGAGATGAAGCTTACCTTGACTCTGTTACCTGCCTGTAGATCCTGCTCTCCTAGGTAGGCTATCTTGTCAGGCCTCAGTGGGAGAGGATTTGCCTAGTCCTGCAGAGGTTCCAGGAGGGTTTTTTTTTCCCCAGAAGGGACCTCTGCCTTTTCAAAGGTAAAGGGGAGAAGGGAATGGGGTGTATGAGAGGGAACTGGGAGAAAAGGAGTGTCTGCAAATGGGATGCAAAAATAAATAAACAGATAGATAGATAGATAGATAGATAGATAGATAGATAGATAGATAGATAGATAGGTAGATAAGTGGAAAAATGGAAAAAATGTTCAGTCACTCATCAACACATTTATTCACTTTTCTTGCCCAGAGCTCCAGTTTTGTGTGCATTAGGAAATTAGATGTTACACATTGTTTAACTTGCACCTACAATTGCATGCTAAATGTGGGTCAATGCTAAAATCTTATTGAATGTTCCATAAGGGTGTGTACTTTATAACTTGTTCATGAATGATTTGGTTCTAGTGTGTTTCTTTCAGTCATTACAGAAAAGTAGAAAGAAAAGGATCAAGGACAATAGAGAGAGAGCCAGGAAGAAAGGAAGGGAGGGGATGTGGGAGGAAAACTGAATGGGAAGTGGGAAGAAGGGAGGAAGGGCAGAGGGAAGGAGGGAGGGAGAGAGAGAGGGAGGGGCAAAGAAAGGGAGGGAGGGAAGGAAGGAAGATGACAAGTCATGGTCCCAAGCCTGTTTGCTTGTTTCTCACATCAGGGCTGAAGGAGTCATATCCTGATGAGTTATGTGCCCTGAAGGAGAAGCTTTAGGCTCCCTCTGCTAATTTATTATGCTGACCTGAAATCCTTTGAAGAGTGTTGGACCACAGTTCTGTCTTTTATCAGATCATTCTCTAGTTTACACAACCCTGTTTGTTTGGTTTTTTTCTTTTTCTGCCTTGTCCTTTCATTTATTCCTAGCATACTTTAATCTCTTCCAGCACACTACAAGCACCAGGGACTCTAACGTCATATTATATGTCATACTATAACAGTAAAGTAATTCTGACATTTTAATTCCAACTCCATAATTCTAAGTACTATACAGTCTAGACCAAAAGTTTATTATGTTTAAAAAATCCATAATTGTTTTACAGGCAATTTAAATATCGATTTATGCATTTTAGAAGTTAATTTGATTCCGTTGATAATCTTCTACAATTCTTTGTGATATGCCCCCTTTATAAAAGTTTAATGTATTTTCTACCCCACCCCAATGTCCTTTCCCCAGTAAAATGACTTCTATAAACAGGCAGCCTGACTTTTCTATCTTTGTCCTTCCTAATCTCTTTCATAATTAATGAGGCAGCTATACTTAGCTTCCTTTCTTCTTTTGGAGGAGGAAAAGGAGAAAGTAAAAATGTGGAATTAAGAATTTCTCCAGAAGAATGGCTAGTGTAGGTTCTAGTAATGTGCATAAGGTACAGATCCCATTCTGAATAAGTCTGAGTCCTACAGGAGCATGGTCCATATCAAAGCAATTGTATCTCATGTGAGTTTGGGCTGTGATTTACATTACAGTCCCACAGGGGTGAGGTATCCGTTAGAATCTTGTTATGCAGATACCACTGGGCTCATCTGAGGAGACTAGAACTCCCACTCAGGACAGCAGCTCGGAGGAGAGGGTATAGTCAAGGGAGTCTTTAGGGATCACAGCCAGGACACTCCGCTGCAGCTCCAGACCTGCTGTCTGCGCTGACTGAACAGTCTTCACACTCTTGGCAGACAAGTCTACTTCCTGGAAATAGGCTTCCCCTCTTTTTGTTGCCTAATGAGTCCAGAATTGGACCAGGTGTCTTGGCATGCTATAATCAGTGCTTTACAAAAGGCATGTATCCTGGGACAAATAGTATGGTCTCTGAACACAGGCTGACAGTGTCTCAGCTCTTTCCATGACTCTTGTACCTTGCCCAAAATATAAATGTTCATTCCTGGAGCAAGCAAAGATTTTTTTTTTCTTTGCCATATTAACTAATTAAGCACCATTTAAACTGTACTTAGCCTGGCATTATTTCTACCCAAGTGCATCAATTAGCCACATTAAATTTCATATTCTACTTTGAAGCCCAATTGAATAATCTCCCAGAGTTTTCCCTGCTTTCATATTTTAACAGTTTCTCTGTTTTAATGCCAATGATAGATGTTTAAAAAGAGCTTACATTGCCTATAATCATTTCCACTGAAAAATAAGCTCATCAAGAAAGAGATACAACGAAAGATGGCCTAGTAGGCCATCACTGGAAAGAGAGGCCCATTGGACTTGCAAACTTTATATGCCCCAATATAGGGGAATGCCAGGGCCAAAAGAATGGGAATGGGTGGGTAGGTAAGTGGGGGGCGCTATGGGGGACTTTTGGGATAGCATTGGAAATGTAATTGAGGAAAATATGTAATAAAAATATTAAAAATTTAAAAAAAAAAGAAAGAGATACAAGACAATGTCAATCCATAGAAACCAAAAATATGAAAACAGGCCTGGGCATTTTTATTTTTGCTTTTTGTTTGTCTAGCATTTAATTGTTTTATGGAACAAACACACTGCTATTGGGAAGCATTGGGAATATCTTTATATGTTCACGTTAAATACCTTAATATAAATGTTGGCCACTTAGTTAAGTATAAACATCAAAAAGATCTGGATTCAGATAGGTTGTGGGTGGGGTGGATTTGATCTTAGATCTTATTAAGCCCTGTCTCAGAGTGTCATCTTCATTATTTGAAAGATATCAGAAATAAGATCGACCTTACAAAGGCTGTTAAGAAAGCCATTAAAAGCACGCCATGTATCTGATACTTAAAGAGACAATTTTGAAAGCTATTATCATGATAGTGATGATTATATCAGAGAGTAAATATTTAAACTTGGTGGGTCACAAGGCCACATGCTCTGTCATTGTGTAAGGTAATCAATGGTAGGCGATGCATAAGTAAATGTCGATGGCTGTGATTAAAGGCTACTCTAAAATAGCAGGCAGGTTGGACTTCACTGGCTGGCTGTAGCTTCTAAAGTCCTGTTTGAATGCCATTCACCATTAGTTTACACACAAAAAAATATTTACTTGGTGTGTGCAATAGGCTAGATACTATACTTTGACTATAAATTATAAGTGCTAACACCTTTTGCACTACAGCAATAAAATGATAAAAAAATAAATCTTTATTCTCTTAGAGTCTGCTTCATGATTATGAAAGGAAGAAGTGCACTAGTAAGTACATGCATAAAGTCAGTGGGGGAAATATCCCAAGGCATTATGAAGAATCTAGCAGGAGAGACAGGTGGTGTGTATGCATAATGCTATAATGCTTCTTGCCACAGCGCAGTACGCAGAGTGGAGTACTATAGAAACTGTTTCCTCGAAGGTTCCCACTGATGTCGCTGCTGTTTTATCTTAGGATTTTCACAAAGATTTTTAAGGTTCTCAAATGTGTTGTTCCCAATGAACTGAGCTGAAATTTGCATTTCTGAGCTCATTAAACAGGTGCATCCAGGAAAGGGGGCAGTTAATATATGGATAAGGTATCAAGGAGAGGAGAGCATAGCAGATCTATAGGAATACCTAGGTAAGAGCCACAGGAGTTTGGGTGGATAGGGAAAAGGTTTGGACTTTTCCTGGGTCCTATAGAGTGTCATCCTTTGTGAAAGAGTCTATAAGTCTAATGGAAAAGAACTGTGCCAATATCTGCTATAAGTCAGGGACTGACATATATTCTTTGAAACAATCCACTTTGCTCTTCTCAATAACTCTGAGAGATATTATTACCCCTGTTTCACAGATGGCAGCGTTGAGGTTTGTATGATTGGGACTCCTCACCAAATTAGTAACCAGAATTGTTAGTATTTAACCCCAGTCCATTGCCTGAAAGGCCACCCATCCAGGATTTTGTGGTTTTCTAACCATTCAGAAAGGTTCTTGTATCTCTAGATTTTTTTCATTCCAGTGTGCATTGTCTATCACAACATTATTATTTATTTCTAAACCTAAATGACATGAATCCATATGTTTATTACTGATAAAGAATGCTGTCAGGGTGACCACAAAAAAAAAACCTGACTGGTATTGAATTTACTCATTTCTCATTTTAATAAGTCCAGTGGCAATTTAATATTTTAAGTATTCAAATGTGTTTGACATGACTTATTTTCACAAATCTCTGCAGCCTCACAGCAATTAAACTGCAGACCTCGGGTGTAAAGCTGTGCAGAGCCTTGAAGTATCCGTTTGTAATATCTTCCCCTCAGAAATAACAGGACTGCCTGTGTCTGCAGATGATCGATCATGCTAATGAGATTTATTATTAGTGTTATCATTATCTGATATGTTTACCCTGTTAGTTAAAAACTGGTTAATAGGCAATCTTAAGATTTCTAATCATATTCAAAATACAAAAATGCTCTCCACTTACCACTGGCACTTTACTATACTATATTCTCTCTAAGTCATTATAAGGATTGCTTGTCCTGTATTTTTTCCTAAAGTACAATAAATAGAGATGATTTTGATAAAAGCTTGTTCCAGATGCCACATTTCTCACAAAAACCTTTGCTATACACCTCGACTTTGTGTAGGTTTTGGGGGTTTTATGTTCATTTTGTTTTGCTTTGTTTGACTCCTTTTTGCCCCACTTGAAGTCCAGCTAGGAAGCTCATTGTGTGGTAGATTCATTTAACTATATTTTCAACTCTGAGAAAAGAAAAACGTGGGTCAGGGTTGGCCACTGGAAGAGCAATAGAAAAGAAATAACAATGTTCTTTGTCCATGTTTTTGAATAGTTGCAAATAACAATTTCAGAGACTAAAATCATTTTTATGTAAACCAGACTATATGCTAAGAGTTTTAAATAAAGAAACTATGTTTTAGTAAACAATTGTCCTGAGATAACAAATGAGCAAAGGAATGAGACAGAATTTCAGCTCAGTCCTGTGGAACTTTTTCTATGGCTTCTGTGCTAAGTATTAAATCACTACTCAAGATTTGTTGTTAGTTGGGCATGGTGGCACACGCCTTTAATCCCAGCACTTGGGAGGCAGAGGCAGGTGAATTTCTGAGTTCCAGGCCAGCCTGGTCTACAAAGTGAGTTCCAGGACAGCCAGGGCTATACAGAGAAACTCTGTCTCGAAAAAAAACCAAAACAAACAAACAAACAAAAGATTCATTGTTATTAGAAGACATAGAGAAAAGTGTGTTGCATATTCTTTTTCATTTTTAAGTACATGGCATCAATTTTATTATGCACTGAGTAAACATTTCCCTAATATATTGAGCATATTTGAAGCGGTAGGTTTAGCTATGAAATACACTCAGGAGAAAGAATATATTCTTAACCAATGTCATTTTCATCTTACAAAGCCTGGACCTAAGTAGAAGTTTAATAATTGCTTCTTGATTAGCAGGTTTATTGGTGGGATGGAGATTTGAACTTCTGTCTAGGAACTTGATTTCCTTTTGTTTTTCCATTTCTTATTTATTTTTTATAAAATATTCCTAAACAAAAGATATCTAGAGCTTAATGCAGATCTCAAGACCAAATATATGGACTACAAGAAACTCTCAGAAAAAAATTCTAAGCGTGAAATCACCATAAACAGACCTATGAAGAGCCTTGAAGTGACCTATGGCACTGAAGATGGCCTTAGCCACGAAGGGCAGTCCAGTGCAGAATGGGGAGAGAAAAATGTTTCCTGAGGGAAACTATAAATATGGTATTAAAGGAGTGACACACATATGAAGTTGCCAAGATATAACATGCTACTTTGTATGCTAGCCTAAAATTTCAACCTAATAATTTGTTTAAATGAATATTATATACTCTTTTTACAATTAGTTAAATTGGAAATCTGACATTTGAGTCTTGAAACAGTAATAATACTCTATAATTATATGGGCTATTTTGAACACATTTTAAAATATAAGTAAAGGATTTGGGGGAATGCCTGGAAAAAAACTTTGAGGAGAAGGTGGAATATTAAAGTGATAATTTAGGACTTGTCTAGAGTATAAAAATACAAGAGTGTTGCATAGCTGTGCGAAGGTGATATGGATGGAATGGAACATTGAACAAGTGGCAGGGCCTGGACTGACAATCTCAGAAACAGCAAGCATAGTGAAATGAGACTCAATGCTATAACTGTTGTCCTTTGCTCTGTATGTCTAGATGAAGTAATCTCTTCAAATGACTGTATCTGTACTAAGACCTTATACTTAAAGTTTTTATTTGATTTCTTGGAGTCTACATGAATATTTAATGTCTCTGATTCTGTATTATTTTACTTGGACTTAGTTAAGCTCAAGCTGCTATAACTGACATCATGGACCAGCTGAAACTATGTATTTCCAATAGAAACACACTTTCCCATGATGCTAGAGACTAAGAGGCTAGAAGCCCAAGATGAAGTCTGGTAGGGCTGGGTTTCTGCTTCCAGGGAAGGATACAGCTGGTTTACAGATGGTACCTCTCTTACTGGGTCATTGCACAGCCCTTCCTTGAGGTGTTTATGCATGGAGAATGGGGAAACGTCTCCAGTGTCTCTTATTACAGGTCACTGATCCTATCAAATGAGGGTCCTACCTTTATGACCCCATTTCACATTAATTACTTCTATGATGACCCTGTGTCCAAATACAGCTACACAGGGGATTAGAGTTTCAATACATGAGTGGGATAATAAACAATGAAGCTCAAGGGCAGTCTGTATGCAGTACTGCCTATGTTATGAACGTGCTAGCATGAAAACAACCCTAAGAAGGGGAACTGTTAAGTTGTGGGTCCTAAGTGTGTTAGAGAAGGGAAAATAAAGGAAGAGAACACAATGAGGATAATGTCTAAGTTTTTAACTTAACTGACCAGAAGAATTGTGTATTCTGTTGGACTTCCTGTCAATCTGCCACTTTCCTTCGATTCCCAAGGAATGGTTCATGATAAAATGAAGTCTGGTACTGGGCAATGGTGGCACATGCCTTTAATCCCAGCAATTATGAGGCAGAGACAGGCAGATTTCTGAGTTCCAGGCCAGCCTGGTCTACAAAGTGAGTTCTAGGACAGCCAGGGCTATACAGAGAAACCCTGTCTCGAAAAACCAAAAAGAAGTCTGGCCCTGTAAAATGGATCATAACAGAGTTACTTCCTTAAGTCCATTCTTTTTAGGCCTAGCTTAAGATTTTGCTTTAAGGCAAACTCTGAGCATGTGATGATGGCCATAGTCTTTTAAATAACAGGTCTTGTCATGGGAGAAATTTAACACACTCTTCATTCAATATTACTTCAATAATTTATAAAGGAAGTTTGGGAAATGTTTCCCTTAAACATCAGAGGCTTTTCTCTTTTTCAGTAGTGCTTCTATGAGTTCTATCCATAAGGCTTTGCCTGGTTGCTAAATTATATAGGCAACATAGGAATAAGACAGGTAACATCCACATCTATTTTTACTATGAGATATATTTAGAACTTCCTGGGGCTGCAGTGGGAAAATGTTTTACTTAATGCTACTTCTTCATCGTGCTGACTTAATAAGATGAGCAGAGTGATGTCTGTTATAGAAGCATATCCTCTTTCCTTGTGTGATAATTAGTAGAAGATAGTAATGTGTTCAATGGTCAGTGACCCTTCTAAGTGGGTCACAGGGAAAGACATCACTAAGACACAACTGAGAAAAAAGTAGTCTACCACATATTTGGATCTTTATCACTTTGTCATGATGCATAAGTCTAAGGGCAGTAGATTGCTATGACCTGGAAGTTAGTAGTGAGGAATAAAAATGAATCCCCATGAGTTGGGTACATTCTCTGTGAAATTCATGGACACAGAACTAGCAAAGAGAGAGATAACCAGACTTGCTTCTCATACATGGACTTCTGTTTTCTATTCCTTGGTTCAAGGTTGTTTTCCTCATAAAAGCATGCAAATTATTGATATTCTCCTTGAACTACTCAGTTATTCCCATTGACTACATTTTCTACTCATTATATTTTCCTGACCAAGTAGGTTGTAGATGAAGTATGGGGTGTCGAAACACTCAAGTAGTTAAGTAGTTTTCTCTGATGTTCCACAACAGATTAATGCAATTGCCTGGATTTGGACTGAAGTAAATAATAGAAATGCTCACCTTGTGAAATCCCCAGATATACAATATAATAAACTCAAAAAGCTTCAAACACTGAGATTTTTCTCATAATGGAGACTATGTTCTGTTAGGGGAATAGGGGCACAATTGGTCAGCATTTTAACTGTCTGTGTGGACCATAGGTAAAAGTTTAAGTTTCCCTTATGGCAGAATAAACTGTGAATAATAGCATGTCCTAGCAACTATTGTAAGTTTACAAAATAAGACATCTCTAGAAGGTGACTCAGGGTTGGAGGATAGGGTTAGCTGCCATCACCATCACTGAGGGCGACTCTGAAGCTCAGAGCACTTCCATTCTCTTTCCCAAAGTTAACAGTTCGCTTCTAAGAAGCTCTAGTTTGCTGCTCTGTTTTGTTTGAGAGATCTCACTTACAATATGGTTCAGGCTGTCCTCTACTCGTGGCAATATACATGCTTCTGTCTGCTAACGGCTAATATTAGATGGCTTGTGCTATCTTCCCTAGCTCGGGTCTACGAATTGAGTTTTCCCTCTTTAGCTTTTGGTAATATCGAGCTCTTATCTGTATTTTTGTATAAACTCATAATCCTATATAACTTTGTGAAAAAACTGGAATTTCAAAATATTTTGTAGTTTTCATTATGACAATGAAGGGTGGACTGAGATAAAAAGATATATTGTGATCATTACCTTCAATGATCTTCATAACCCATGCAGACAAATTTACTGTTTTCCATTTAATATTTATATCTGCTTTCATATTGAAGTTAACTTATGAAATAAAATATTGCTTTATATGACTGTCATGTGAAATGATTGTATTTTATACTTAAAATTTCTTCTTACTTTTAAAGCATTTCTATTGACATATATTCATTCTATATAGTGTTGGCATCCATCAAGAAAATCTCCTCAGGTGTGCCATATACTTGGTTCATATACCTACTTGAACAGGCGATAGACTCACTATTCCATTTCCAAACACTTCTTTACAAGTAACATCAAGTTGCTTTTGAGGAAAATGCTTATTTCCTCAAAATGAAAACCCAATGGAATATATTCGTCACTGAATTCTCTCTCTTTAGCACTGCATTTCAAAGCGTCTCAGACACCTTGATGCACTCTGTGAGAATTTTAATCAGATGAATGCATGTTAAGTAACTGGTGGGAATGTGCACATCAGTGCTTCTCTGTTTCCTGTCATCAAGCAATGACACATTCAGAGGATAAATTACACAACATATGACTGGGAATGAAGTAATGCCAGGCTGCATCGTGCTCATAGCTCCATAATACTATCACTGTAGGATAAACTGAGTGGAAGGTTCACTCACTTCCAGTACTGAATCCTAACATTCTTCATAGTAATTCAACCAGCATAGAGAGAGTGTTTACTGTGCATGGAACACTTTATGTAGATAGTGTGATGTGATTTCCACAAAGGATCTATGAATTTGGAACTACTTAATATGATGATTCAATGGGTAAGGGAACATCAAGTTGGGATAACAGGTCATTAGTGAGAGCTGGGTTCAAGGCATTGGATAAACCTTTTCAGTGTATGTTCATATGTATTTTCTAGAACAGCCAAGTGAAGATACTATTATGTTCATTTCATGAGTGAGGAAACTCAAGAACATAAGCAACATATCTAAGAGCATGCCATCTACTTTTGAAACACTGGAGTCAGAATTGAGTCATCTTGCATTAGGAGTCAAGTCATTACAACCAATCCAGGACCATAAAAGGTATAGGGCCATGTGAAAATGCAGTTAGCATTTATTTGAATTGTTATACATTAAAACATAACAAATGAAAGACAAATGCTATTATCATCTCTGAGAATATAAACTCATTAGAATAGCACATCCATGGTGGGAGCTCTAATTCATTATCTGTCACCATTCCATCTGCATGAATGTAGCTTTAGTATTTTTGTTTTTCCATCATTGGGGCTCAGGGACACAGATATATCTTGATGTTCCTGCAGTCTTTGTGGGCACACATTCTCAAGCTTCTTTGGATCTTACTCACATCCTGTAGTCTTAGAAGTTCAGGTGTCCTAGGGCTCAATCTGTGGAGGTATCATTTCTTCTCTACCTACAAGCATCTCTTCAAAGATGTTTTTTCAAATACAGAAATAATAGTCCAAATCTAGGAGGGTGATGGGTTCACACAGGACAATGATCATGACAGGGGAAAAGAATATAAGAGAGTCACGGAGTCACTACTAGAAACAGCAACCAAGGAAGACAATCAAGTAAATAGTAAATAATGCTGAAGATTCCAATGTTGTAAGGAGGCCAAAAGGGATACAAGAAAAATAACGTGAGGAAGAAAAGCAAAAGTAGAAGAGGTCTAAAGGCAGAGAAAGCACTTGACTACCCATGGCAAAGAGGAAATGGAAATGAAATCTTAAATTACAGAAAGGGCATGGCAGCCATGTAGCATCCAGGCTGAAAGCAGTTGCCATATGGATGTTGCTCCATTAGGAGTAAGCAGGAGATGTCAAAGGCAGAATCAGGGAAAACTATCATTTTGAAGAGGGAGGGAGAAAAAACAAATGCATGTAACATATAATATATAAAATATGTAAATGTACTATTTGATTTGTTCATTTACTAAATGTCTACTGTATATGCAGAACTAGCTAAACAGACTAGGTACCCATGCTGAAGAAAAGAAGAAGATAAGATGTGCTAAGTTCTACTCTCCTGGACTGGATAAAATCAAATAATGAGTGTCTAGAGTGATTTTTCCACAGAATTGCCATGCCCTGAGGGGGCTTTGACTACCCCATTTTATATAATATTGACAAGTTTCACTAGTAGATCTATGCCTTCAAATCTAAAACAAAACCTTAATTTACTTCTATGTCTCCTTCCAAGGTGGTCTGATGTTTGGATTTCTTAAATATAAATAGTGAATGAGAGGAAAGAATGGTAGAATTCTGTGAACGTCTGGGAAGGGGAGAGGATGGGAGGAAGGGGGAAGAGGTGAGCAAGAGGAAAGGGAAGGAGAAGTAAAGGAAGGAAGAAAGGAGGAGGGAAAGGAGGAGCCTTGGGTTTTATCATTTTATCTGGTTCATTTCTGTTCTCTATTTATATCTCCTTCAGACCATTGAAGAAGTCTAAGCCTCTTGCTACTTAAAGGCCTAGCTATGGATTACACAAATATCCAGTGATATGTGAACACCACGTGAATTCTTCTACAGGTGCATGAATTTTTCCAGAATCACATACAAAGCCAGACTCATCATGTTTTCATCTTCTACATCTCCTTTCCAATACAACCTACACACAGGTACATGTACTTCTACCACCAAACTCTGAAAGTATCAAGTGAGAAGAACCTCTCCTCTCTTCCCCATCTTAGTGATAATTACAAAGCTTCTTTACTTTCTAAAGAGCACATAGGCTGAAATCTTCCCAGCAGAATGTCATAATTTACTTTTCAAAGCATGCATGGAATTAAATAGCATTGTGGAAAATGGAATGCAAATGAGGTAAAACTGACACTGTATGAACAAATTATATTGTTAGTATACACCAGGAATACATCTGGGGACTGTTCCTGGGTCTCCATAACAGAGCAGAGCTTTCATTACCCTCTCCTGTGTGGGGATGTGGTGGGGTCAGAGTCAGGACACTCCATTCCCAGCACTGTGTTTCCTGAGTCAGATGCCTCTGCCTGTCTTTAGAATTGTGTATAGAGGACACATAAACATGGACTCAAATACTATTGTGTTCCCTTGGACTGATGAATTTATCCTAAACCTGAATGTGAATGTTGAGGACATCAAATTTCTTGTTGGTAGGTTGGTTTTCTTGTAGACAATTTCCTTGAAATGATAAAAAATAATTGCAAAAAAGTTATGAATGCCTATGGCACCAAATGTAATGGAGGAAGAACTAAACCTCACCCACACTTTTGGGGATTCGTTTCTTCCTTCCTAGTCTGTTTCCTCTTGTTGAAATTAGCAGTTTCTAGGAATAAATTAAAAATCATGAATATCTAATGCCATTTGGACATTTTTAAAAGTGTTCTCTGCTGCTACTTAAAAGATGTTGTAGGTAAAACAACAATATGAACTAACCAGTACCCCCGGAGCTCGTGTCTCTAGCTGCATATGTATCAGAAGATGGCCTAGTCGGCCATCAGTGGAAAGAGAAGTCCATTGTTGCAAACTTTATATGCCTCAGTACAGGGGAACACCAGGGCCAAGAAGTGGGAGTGGGTGGGTAGGGGAGTGGGGGGGAGGGCATGGGGGACTTTTGGGATAGCATTGGAAATCTAAATGAGGAAAATACCTAATAAAAAAATATTTTTAAAAAAGTAAATACCTAATTTTAAAAAAAAAAGATGCTGTAACGACTGACTATTTGAAAAATGGTGAATGGTTATATTATTCCAATCTACAAAAGAAGGAACTACTGACACCTGGGGTCTGGTTTCTAAAAGAAGGGTGAGGAGTCCAGGGTTGGGGGGCAGATAGTGAGTGCATGAATGGGTTGAAAAGTATAAGATTGGTCTAGAACATCATGCTATAATTAAAAAAAAAAAAGAAAAGAAAACTTTCTCATGGGAAAATGACAATATGACCGAAGGATCCAGACATCACTTGATGGAACACCTTTGATCCATATTTAGGACAATATGAGCACCAAACTAATGTCAGTAATAATTTCTTCATTTTTGAAGAAAATGGTAATCCAGAAATCCACAAATGTGAAATTAAATATGTGCATAGTTCAATAGAGAGCATAGTGGCTCTTTATTTCTTGATTTATTTTGGCTCCTTTTTTTTTTTTCTTTGAGACAGTGTTTATTACAAGACTCAAGGTATGTAGAGCAAGGCCATGTTAGATTTTAGCAGCACTCCCCTTGCCTTTGTCTCTGAGTGCTGGAACTATAAATGTGTACCGCACCATGTCTAACAGTAATCACTCTTTCTTCCAATAAAATACAAACTAGCAAATGAAAAAGGAAATGATGGACCTAAAAATAACCACTTTGCATTTACTATAATAATAACTGTTTTAGGAAAAATTCAGTAGATACTGAAACTGTTAGACAAATGATATATATATATCTCCAGGCTTTATCCTACAGGACTCATATGAATTTCAAAGAGGAAACAGAAATTTCATGGAGGCAAGAATTACACACCCTACATTAAATGAGGGATCAAAGTTAAACCACCAATAAAAGGATAGCAAAGTTTTGTGTGGGTGCTAGAAATATGCACCTGGAAAGGAAAGTGCCATTTCTACAGCCCTCCTGGCTAAGGTGCAATCTCCGTGAATGATCCTGAGTGAAAATTTCAAGGATACAAAAACAAGAGATGCTTTTGCCTAAACTCTCTTAGAAAAGGATCAGGGAAGATTCATATGGAAAAACAACCTGTTATAGATTAAAGGAAACTTGAGATTTGACAACTAAATGAGACTTATTTAAAGCAAACACATTATTGTTACAGTGTCAGTCACCACTGGTTTATAAATGTGCTGTGCACCTTTATACCTGGTTATTTAAGAAGTGAAACCAAGTATGTGTCCTTTTCAACCCTCATTAAAGAAGAGGATGCTTTTTACATGAAATGGAGAATGTCAGAAAATCACAACTGGGCACAATACATGGAACAAGGGGTCACGAGAAGGAAAATGCTCAGATGGTATATAAAGATGATATATATGTACATATCATCTTATCTCTCAAGTCTCAGGGATCAACAAGGAGGAGGCAAAGAGAGTGTAGATCCAGAGGTGCATAATGGCTATAAGAAGACTTTGTTTGGATACTGATTAGCTGTATATATGAACTCACAAAGGTTTGTTTTTAAGCGAGAGAGAGACAGAGAGGAGGCAGAAGCAGACTTAGAGGGGAGACAGAGGGGAAGAGAGAACATAGGATTGAGTGAGTAGAGAAGTGGGGAGGAATTGGGGGAGGGGAAACATAGTCAAAATATACTTTATTAAAAATTATATTCCAATACCAGAAAGGTCATGGCAAAAAGAGATGTATTTGTCCTTTGCTTATTAGGCCTCCCTCATTCTCCAGTTGCTGCTTGATCCTTCAGTGATAAAATCACCAGCATTTCCAGGCTTCTGTTATTGACTAATGGACAGCTGCTCTCCTACAAGTCTCCTACTTTTTCTCACCAGATTGAACTACTGAGATATCTGGCTTTATGGCCTGAGAAACTGCTGAGATATTTGCCTCTTCGTCCTAAGACAGCCACTATTCAAACTGTTGAAGTACCTAACCTGAAGGAATGGGCAACAAATGGGTTCTCAGCTTTTCATGTGCAAGAACACTCTTGCTACTATTTTCATGTAAACTGATTTAATACATTATTTTAATATACATACATTTGTCTGTCGTATTGATTCTATTCCTCTAGATCAGTGGTTCTCAACCCATCTAATGCTACAATCATTTAACTTTGTTTGTCATGTTGCGGTGACCTCCAACCATGAAGTTATTTTGTTTCTACTTTATAACTGTAATTTGTTACTGTTGTGGATCATACTGTAAATATCTGATATGTAGAAATCTAATATGTGGCCTACAAAGGGTCTCTACCCATAGGTTGAGAAGTGCTGCTCTAGATAACATGAACTAATATATTCTGTATCCTAGGCAACTGACCCCAAGGATTGCTTTAAGCAGACTGTTTTTCCTTAGGTCATGGGATCCAGTTCCCACAAACTATAGCACTATCTGTGGGAAGCAAGTGCGACCGCATGGGCCAAGATGGCGCCCTGGCCCATTGCCAGGCCCCATGAAACCCACCTGTTTACTGCCTTGCGGGAACCTGTGCAGTGAAACTGCATGCGTAAGCTGCCTGCCAAGTTAGATTATTCCTCGTGATCCGGATCTGTCAGCCTATCTGTGCCTGGAGTGTGTGTGATTCTGATTGGATGAGGTGATGTGGAGTGAGATGAGGTCAGTTGCTGCTACTGTATAAATATAGCCCTTGCCCTAAGTAAAAAGAGCTGCAAGCTAAGAAAGCCGTGAAAGAAGTAAGCTGTGTGAACCTGTCTTGGTGTCTGTGTCATTCTTCTCTCTCCGGGTCGGAGACTGCAGCACTATCTGGTGCTGAGAACTCAACAACAAACAGAGGGGTGCATTGGCCCTCCAGTCTCCCTCTCTTAGAAGCTATTGTGTGGTATAACATTCCTGTGCTTAAGGGAATCATTTCTGGTGGACAGTGACTCTTCTACAGATGGAGGATGGAAGCTAACTTTGCTCTACTCCCATTGCACTGAATACAATATCCTTCCTACTCTGATACTAAGTCATCAATAAAATCAACAGCAATCCCAATTGGACAAACCTCATCCTGCCTGAAATTTCTGTAGACATTTTTAATATGTTTAGTGCCATGGGAAAGACAAGTACTGGAGATGTTCACCAGTGTCAAAAAGAGACCACAGTTATGGTGTATAAAGATTTAAATAACAGCATTGTTATCAGAAACCACCTAAGAAACCGATGGTGGGGTATATAGTCAGGACCTTGCAATGAAAATAGGCCCATCTGGATTTGTCAACACATGAGCCTATATCTTTCTTTCTTTCTTTCTTTCTTTCTCTTTTCTTTTCTTTTTTTTTTTTTTTTTACTTTTTGTTTGTTTGTTTTTATTGAGAAAAAGAATGAGTTGGTTCACAGTTAGTGTCTATTTGTTATGATTAGGAATAACATGCCTTAATATCTTCTAGTATAGCCGCAGCAGGAAGGAGAAACAAATGGATCAAATTAGCTTAATGCAGTAACACTCTGCAATTGTTGACCTTCCAGAGGGACTCCACATCTACGATCATATTTGTCTTTTGTTTGGAATCAGTAGATTTTACTTTGTGTGAAATTTACCTCCATTTGCTCCTTGCTCCTGTGTTTTTCCTCCCTTACATCAAACATCTGGGAGCATTTTACAAGACTTTCCTGTAATCTGCCAAACTATGCACACATGTGTCTTTCAGGCGTCCAATTTTCTCCACCCAGTAATTGGCCAATGCAGAGAAACAAAGTATCATTTTATTTTACATAATGGTGCTATGTAAAATGATTCACTAATTCAGTGCTGAAAAATAATAACCACAAGTTGGAAGATTTAAAAGCACATGTCAGAGAAGAGCACCCAGGGAAATCTAAGTGTTTGGCACTTAGACAAGCTCACTCTTGCCCCCTGCAGTTTGCCAAGGGACCAATGAGTATTTTGCAATTAGCTTTGTGTTTTGCTTGCAAACTTGAAATTTTCATTTGCTTTATAAGGAGCTGTCAGTAACACCCCCCCCCCCAGAAATACAGCACACAATGGTATCATTTATATCATGTAACAAATATGCCCTTGTTCTTCCTTTGTCTCCCTTCTTGTTAACAGAGAAAATCATCCCAGAAACGTATGCAACCTATTCCTTAATATTCCTTAATATTGTATTCTGTGTCTCTTACAGTATTCAAGGAATATCTGTGTAAACAATGAAACATTAGCTAATATTTTTCTCTTAGTAATAACACAAGTTTTTTTTTTTTAAAAATACAGCTCCTAAGGAATTAAATGTGTGCACTTACCTTATAGACTTTAGTTTCTTTGTACTAATGAGATTGTGAGAAAAGTTTCTTTCCAGTGTCCTAGAATTCAGCACCCACATTCTGGACAGCACCCTCTCAAGAAAGAACAGATAAACCAAACAACTGAATGAAAATAGAGAGCAAAATCCTACATATGTGGTTACTAATTTCTCACTAACCCAATACTTTACACATCAACATTTAGTACTCTTATCTCACTTAGTATGGAAATCTATTCTTTTAGTTACCCCAAAGATAAAAAAAAAAATTCAGAACCATTATATAAACAAATTCGAAGTACTTATCTTTCTTCAAAATAACCTTTGTGGTAAGTTGTATATCAATAAGTGATTAAATAAATAATTCAGGATTTTTCCTGTTTAAAAAGAAGAATGGGCTAAATCTCACCTGAAATGAATTCATTGTAAACAGTATGTTGTGTTACAGTGTGTTTATTCAAGCCTCACAACGCATCCAGGCCTGTTCTGTGTGTGCATGCAGTATGTAATGCTCCACCTGTGTTATGCATTTCTGTTTATTACTTAAGCTTCCCTAAGCAAGAATGGGGGAGTCAAAGATTAATCACTACAGTTCCCTCTTACCTATAAGCCAATCAATCTACCAAGCCTATGTCTACTTTTGTAGTTCATACATGTTCTACCTTCATTCTCTCTTTTTTCTTTCTCTTCTCTTTCCTCTACCTGACCCCAAGACATAGAAATGATGTAATTATGTGGTACTCCACAGCTGTGGATAACTTTTTTTTTTCATTAGTTGTTGCTTTGTTTTTTTGTTGTTTTCAATTTTCTGTTTTTTTTGAGACATAGACTGTCACCAAGACAAGCATGGTAACAATTAGTTTAGGCTGTCTGGCCAGCCAGGAAGGTCCGGGGATCTTCCTGTTTTCATCTTCTCAGTGCTAAGGTTACAAGGGCAGACATGTTACCACTCATGGCTTTTAAAATATAGTTTCTGGAAATTATACTCAGCTCCTTGTACATAACAAACAATGTTGTGTCCTCCTTCTGAGGAGGTGTGCTTTTGTCCCATAACAAGAGAAACTCAGAACAAAGGTCATTATTCTTGTTCAGATTCATCTATAATTTTGATCTATAATTATAGTTCATAAGATCAATTATCCCATTATTATGTGTTATGCTATCATATTACAAAGAAATAAATGGCCATTGCTTAAGTAGATAAAGCTAAGCATTTGCAAAAAATAATATAGATAATGAATTAGACAGGACTTATGATAAAGATGTGAATGTAACTCTCCATCCAGTATTATAAATTTTCCTTAATCAGCATATTTTGAAAGGAATTCTTTCAGCTAATAACAATACACTGACTTATATTTTTCAGCCCATAAATGTAATATGTTTCCCAATAAACATGATCCAATAGGTTTTGTAAGGATTTATTTGCTCATTTATCAATTGACTACCTCATATGCATCAGGCATTGTTCTAAGAGTGCTAGGGATTCAGTTCTGAACAAGGCAGCTAAAGTTCTCTTTCTGATACACTATACATTCTATCTGGAGAAGACAGATAATGGAAAAGGAGAGCTATCATAGGAGTATCAAGTAGGAGGTCTAATTTAGACAGTGTGGTCAGAAAAATATTTTGCTGAGGTGGAACGTCAAAGAGAATGTAGTGTTGCAAGCATTTATAGGAAATGTGTATCGGGTATGGTGAACAACTAATGAAGATAACAGCTAAACCTGGATTGGTTCAGCTCAGTCTGTTAGCAAAACAGAATAGCAATGGAAGTCTAGGCGAACACTCTTCTATCATTCTTCCCTTTACTGAAAAGTACCTTGTAAAACTTAAAATTATACGAGAACATTGACACACCTCTAAATCCTTACACCTTACAAATTGAGGCTAAGGGAAAAATAGAGAACCTGCCAGCTGCTTGCATTCATATGAAATTCTAAAAGTGCAGAGTGAATTTGAATGAAGGAAAGCAAACTGGGGTTGTTTGGTGATAGAGTTGAGTTGGGACTGGATTACAAAGGAACTGGAGGAGATCTTTGGGAATGATCAGAGCTTTGTTTGCTGTGATGAGACGGCTCACGGTTGTATGTGCTGTAACATTCCTTTAGAATGGTACATCTGTGCATTTCCACCTACAATAAGTACACCTGACTAGAGTATAAGAAAAAACAGATTTGTTTCTTTCATGCAGGATGGTGGTAGCATCTCTCTGCTCACTTTTGAAAAGTACTGAATAAACTTCCCTTGATAATCTCTATTAGGCTTTACTCAACTGGGCAGGGTACTCATTCTCCTATATTTGGAAGACTATTTTTTTTTCAGTGTGGGACAGTAAAAATATTTCCCCAACCTATTTGCAAATGTCTCCTCAAGAACTTTGTAAAAGAGCTAAAAAGCTAAATCCACGTATTGTTTTAGCATTCCATTTTAATCCAGTCATTCTGAAAAACCTGAGTTCAATCAACTAAATACTTCTTGTCATTTTACCCTGATCCTTAGAAGCAGTCTTCTGTCATCTGCCTTTTCCCTTCTTTCCTAATCCCTCTCTCTGTAATTCTCCCTTTTCTTCTTCCTTCCTTTCTTTCTTTATTTCTGTCTTGCTTCTCTTCCCCCCCTCACTTTCTCCACCCTACCACTGAATTCCATGACTGTCTACATGCACACACACACACACACACACACACACACACACACACACACACACACACACGTACTACTGAGGATTGAACCCAAAGTCTTGCACATGCTAGCTCATTTTTTTTTATATGCAGGAAAAAAATTCCTGAGGTAAGGCAATCCTCTCTTCAAGATCACCAGTCATCTACTTGTATACTTGCAAGCCTTAGTTTTTCAAAATCACTCATACAAAGTACTATATAATATGTATCATATATGACTTTTGTCATTGCCCTTCAGTCCTGTCTGGCACTCCAAATTTCTGGAACAGTTTCTGTTTGGAGGGAAGAAATTTGTGCTCTTGAGGGAAGAAATTTGTGCTCTTGTAACAGGCAAATAGACACACAGCAGGTGTGAGAGTTCTGCCAGCTTCCATCTCAACTTTGGAATACTCTTCTTCAAGACTATTGGAGACAAAGGTAGGTGAGGGCAGATGGCCCCGAAGGCCTCCAACAGACCTTTATACATAAAGTGGACAGCAGGAACACCTTAGAAATATTTTAGCCCATAGTAACTTCAGGTATAGATCTTAATGATGGCCATTTTGACACAGATGAGTAAGTGGTTACCAACTACTTATATTTGTTCCCACAAGTCCCTCTGTGTCATAAGAAGCCCCTATTTTCATTAGTACAACATCAATATTTAGAATTTATGAAGAGGAATCTATTTTTCTAACAGAAACCTAACTGATGCTGACACATTTCATTGGAAACAAAATATTGGATGACTTTTTACAAAATGACTGCTATTGTTCAAGCTTGCATAGCATTTAAACGTGTTGCACATACAGTTCACCTGCTGCAATCTAATTTCCAGATCTAACCCTTATTAACTGGAGACCTTGAGCAGCTTGTTTAAATCCTCTGTACCTCTATTTAACCTATGTATAATGGAGGCAATACTTTATATTGTAGTGACTATTGGGAAATTTTAAAGTTTATGTGAATATTAATTGAAAGTAGTGTCTAGAATATGTGAAGCCAGCAATATATTGTTCATTGTAACTATTATTATCAGTGTAATTAACTAAATTGTACTCATCTAATGAGAAAACTCAATTCTCAAGTGACTATATCCTACAAAATCAATGAATGACTAGTTAATCCAAGTCTAAGTCTGGGGTGCATGTTACCTCTAGTTCTACAGGGCATCACTAATTAGGCCTTGCCAACTTACTTGGTTAATATACTGTGCCATCCTTTTCTAAGGTAAACCTTCAATAGCTGATAGATACTATGCAAACCCAAAATATAATTTTGCACCCTTTTCTAAGACAATGATAAATTAGAGCTTCATTTACAATACTCCCTAGTTATTAATACATAAGCAAGAGCAATAACAAAGTGAAACTTTCAAAGTATGATTCACTGCCCAGGAGGGTGCTGTAGTGAACTTGAACTTTGTACTACATGTAAATGAGCTGGTTATTTGGGGGAAGAACATTGATTTATAGAGATAATTTCCTAAGGCTTCATTTGCTTTATGTTTATATTATAGACTAATTTGTAATGTGTTTCAGGAAAGAAAGAAAAATTTGAAATCACTGAGCTGTGTTTGAAATAACGAAAAGTCTTATAGCTTTTTATTTTTATCAAGCATTTGATATACTCATTGTGCTTTTACTCCCCCCACATGAACAATAGATGATAATAGGAATAATGACTTCCTAAGGGCTAGTTTAAGGCAGTGAACACTGCATCTGCATCATGTGTCCAATGTTGTTACCATTACTCAATCTCTTCATTGAAGTCATTTCGTTAACCACTAGCAAAACCCAGGACAATAGTCAGCTTTCCTGAATCAAAGGAATAAGACTGAATACTGAGTCATTACAAAACACCATCATAATCCCCATTTTTAATGGGCTAGGCTGTCTCCATAAATACAATCTGTAAATCCATAATTAGATTTCCCATGGCTGAAAAACTACTTTCCGTTAAAGGGACACTCTTTTGGTCTTAGTGTCAGAAATCAATGTCAGAGTAAAATCACCATTCATTTCTCCCCAAATATACATCACAGAAACAAAAACAAAAACAAAAACAAAAACAAAAACAAAAACAAAAACAAAAACCAGGCTGTGTACTGATATGCTAGTGAAGACACCGGAACACTGTTCCAAAGGCCTTTTTATCATATTTCCTTTCTGCCTCTCATGTTGGCTCAGTTCTGCATTTTTCCATACTATATTATTTACTGCAAGTCTAGGTCATCTAGGACTATTTCCACTCTTTTGCATGCCATGTTTCTGCAATTTCTTTCTTTCTTTTTCTTTCTTTCTTTCTTTCTTTCTTTCTTTCTTTCTTTCTTTCTTTCTTTCTTTCTTTCTTTCTTTCTTTCCTTCTTTCTTTCTTTCTTTCTTTCTTTCTTTCTCTCTCTCTTTCTCTCTCTCTCTCTCTCTCTCTCTCTCTCTCTCTCTCTCTTTCTTTTTTTTTAATCTATACATTGTTAATTACTGACCCCTTTATTACTTTTCTATTAGAATCAAGACAAAACATATATTTGATTCTATCAAACTAGAGCGTTGCATGACTCTCACAATTCTGCCTTGCTTTCTCAATTATGTAAGATGAGTAAAGCTCTTTTTGTTGTCTAATTGCTCTGGCTAGAACTTTGAGTACTATATTGAATAGACAGGGGAAGAGTGGGCAGGCTTGTCTTCTCCTTGATTTTAATGGAATTCCTTTGAGTTTCTCTCCATTTGGTTTGATGTTGGCTATTGGTTTGCTGTATATTGCTTTTTATTATGTTTAGGTATGGACCTTGAGTTCCTGATCTCTCCAGTACTTTTACCATGAGGGGGTGTTGTATTTTGTCAAAGGCTTTATCAGCATCTAGTGAAATGATCATGTGAGTGCCCTTAACTTTGAGGCTAAGCCTAAAAACTTCAGAGCTGAAAGGAATTTTAAGGCATTGAACTTAATTTGAATTTCTTTATTTTTGTGTGTCAGGGTTATGTATGTGTAGCTTAAAGGCAACTCATAGAAGTAGCTTTTTTCTTTCCATTATGTTTGTTACAGCATTGAACTCAGCTCATCAGCTTGGTGGCTAGCACTTTTACCCTTGAGCCATTTGGTTTACCCTAATGTATTTATCTTTCTATCTATGAAATCTAAAAAAGCCTATGGGTTGCCACATCCCTTCTCTTGCAGAAGTTGTGGTCAGCAGAAGTATTTTGAACCATAAATACTTATGACCAGAAGTTTATCACAAAATACTTCTGCTGACCAGAAGTTTATATTTATCACAATAAATATATGTGATATAAATAGAGATATATAAATAGATACATAGATAAGTAGATAGATTGATAAGTACATACATACATGCATACATACATAAAAACTTTTCTATTGCTGTTATGAATCACCATGACCAAAAAGCAACTTGAAAAGGGAGAGATCTATTTCATCTAGAAAAGTCAGAACAGGAACTCAAGCAAGACATGAACTTCGAGGCAAGAACTGAGCTGAGGCCATAAAAGAGTGCTGTGTACTGGATTGCTCTTCCTAATTTGTAGTGATTGTTTTTTATAGTGTCCAGTTCCATCAGCCCAGTTATGTAACTGCCTAGAGTGTGCTGGACCCCCTCCCATCAAACATCAATCAAGAACATGCATCACAAGCTCACTCACAGGACATTCTGATGGTGGCATTTCTGCAACTGAGGCTCTGTCTTCCCAAAGGACTAGCTTGTGTTGAGTTGACTTAAAAGTAGTCAGTGCAAAGATATAGAGATATACTTAACTTCTGAGTTTCTTTCCATCTTTAGTTTTTTCTCTTATGAGAGGGAACTCTTATAGAATCAACTAACCTGGGCCCATAGGGGCTCATAGAAACTTAACCACCAATCAGAGAACACGCATGGGATAAACCTAGGCCCTCTACATGTATGTAACAGATTTGTTGCTTGGTCTTCATATGGAACCCCTAACAACTAGAGTAGGAGCTATATATTACTCTGTTGTCTGCCTTTAGATCCTTTTCCCCCTAACTGGGCTTCCTTGTCTCAGAAGAAGATTGGCCCAGTCCTACTATAATTTGATATTCCAAGGTGGGTTGATATCCACTGGAGGTCCCGTGTCTCAGAGAAGTAATAGTAGTATAGGGGGAAGCAAGGGTAGAGGGAGGGACAGAGAGCAGAACTGGAAAGGTAAACTCCAATTGGGCTTAAATAAATAAAATTAACAAATAATAAATAAATAAAATTTTGAAAAAAGAGATACATATACACAGAAACTGACAAACCACCCTCTATTCCCCACACTACTCTGGTCCAAATATAAGGCTTTCCCAATACAAGTGTCAACTGTCTAGGATTATTTCTATTCCCATCTTTAGATTCTATATCCTGACTTTGTTCTATATCATCGCTTTTCTCTTCCTCCTTTTTCTCTCTCCTCCTTCTTCCCACTCCACCTCCCCTCCCTCTTCTTCTCCTGTTTCTCTACCCTTTGTTGTTACATTGTGTGTTCCTATACCAAATCTAGCAAATTAACTTGTATGAGTGAAATGGTCATGCATTTGAACCTTAATACTAAAGAGCTGGTCTTTAGCTCATATGCAGAACCTCTGAAGTTAGATCATACACCCTTGGTTATTTGGAGCTTTCTTACAATAAACCAAATTTATTTTATTTTATTTTATTTTGATTTTTTTTTTTTTTTTTTTTTTGGTTTTTCGAGACAGGGTTTCTCTGTGTAGCCCTGGCTGTCCTGGAACTCACTTTGTAGACCAGGCTGGCCTCAAACTCAGAAATCCGCCTGCCTCTGCCTCCTGAGTGCTGGGATTAAAGGCGTGCGCCACCACGCCCGGCGCGATTTTTTTTAATTAGGTACTTTCTTTATTCACATCTCCAGTGCTATCCCAAAAGTCCCCCACACCTTCCCCCCACCACACTCCCCCATCCACACTCCCACTTCCCGGCCCTGGCGTTCCCCTGCACTGAGGCATATAAAATCTGCACTACCAATGGGCCTCTCTTTCCACTGATGGCCTACCAGGCCATCCTCTGATACATATGCAGCTAGAGACACGAGCTCCGGGGGCACTGGTTAATTCATATTGTTGTTCCACCCATAGGGTTGCAGATCCCCTCAGCTCCTTGGGTACTCTTGCTAACTCCTTCATTGGGGGCCCTGTGATCCATCCAATAGCTGACTGTGAGCATCCACTTCTGTGTTTGTCAGGCCCCGGCATAGTCTCACAAGAGACAGCTATATCAGGGTCCTTTCAGCAAAATCTTGCTAGTGCATGCAATGGTGTCAGCGTTTGGAGGCTGATTAGGGGATGGATCCCAGGATATGGCAGTCTCTATACGGTCCACCCCTTTGTCTCACTTCTAAACTTCATCTCTGCAACTCCCTCCATGAGCGTTCCGCTCCCAATTCTAAGAAGGGGCAAAGCGTCCACACCCTAGTCTTCATTCCTCCTGAGTCTCATGTGCTTCCCAAATTGTATCCTATATCTTGGGAATTCTAAGTTTCTGGGCTAATATCCACTTATCAGTGAGTACATATCATGTGAGTTCTTTTGTGATTGGGTTACCTCACTCAGGATGATGCCTTTCAGGTCCATCCATTTGCCTAGGAATTCATAAATTCATTCCTTGTAATAGCTGAGTAGTGCTCCATTGTGTAAATGTACCACATTTTCTGTATCCATTCCTCTGTTGAGGGGCATCTGGGTTCTTTCCAACTTCTGGCTATTATAAATAAGGCTACTATGAACATAGTGGAGCATGTGTCCTTCTTCTTACCGGTTGGGACATCTTCTGGATATATGCCCAGGAGAGGTATTGCTGGATCCTCCGGTAGTACTATGTCCAATTTTCTGAGGAACCACTGGACTGATTTCCAGAGTGGTTGTACAAGCTTGCAATCCCAACAACAATGGAGGAGTGTTCCTCTTTCTCCACATCCTTGCCAGCATCTGCTGTAACCTGAATTTTGATCTTAGCCATTCTGACTGGTGTGAATCTCAGGGTTGTTTTGATTTGCATTTCCCTGATGATTAAGGATGTGAGTGCCTCCAAAAGGAAACTAGAGAGAGGACACACTAGCAGCTTGACAACACACCTAAAAGCTCTAGAACAAAAGGAAGCAAATTCACCCAAGAGGAGTAGAAATAATCAAACTCAGGGGCAAAATCAACCAAGTGGAAACAAGAAGAACTATTCAAAGAATCAACCAAATGAGGAGCTGGTTCTTTGAGAAAATCAACAAGATAGATAAACCCTTAGCCAGACTCACTAGAGGGCACAGGGACAGCATCCTAATTAACAAAATCAGAAATGAAAAGGGAGACATAACAACAGATCCTGAAGAAATCTAAAACACCATCAGATCCTTCTACAAAAGACTATACTCAACAAATCTGGAAAACCTGGATGAAATGGACAAATTTCTAGACAGATACCAGGTACCAAAGTTAAATCAGGATCAAGTTAACAATCTAAAGAGTCCCATATGCCCTAAAGAAATAGAAGCAGTCATTAATAGTCTCCCAACCAAAAAAAGCCCAGGACCAGATGGATTTAGTGCAGAGTTTATCAGACCTTCAAAGAAGATCTAATTCCAGTTCTGCACAAACTATTCTACAAAATAGAAGCAGAAGGTATGCTACCCAATTCATTCTACAAAGCCACTATTAGTCTGATACCTAAACCACAGAAAGATCTAACAAAGATAAAGAACTTCAGACCAATTTCCCTTATGAATATCGATGCAAAAATACTCAATAAAATTCTCGCTAACCAAATCCAAGAACACATTGAAACAATCATCTATCCTGACCAAGTAGGTTTCATTCCAGGGATGCAGGGATGGTTTAATATACAGAAAGCAAATTGTTTTATTGTTTGGAAAAAAGAAACTTCATGATTTTGACAAATCCTCCCATTTTTAAGAATTAACAACATAATGCAAAGGAAGGCACTGAGATAAAGCAGGATCGAAATGAAATTCTCCTCCAGGAGGTGGGAGCCTATTCTATTTTAAAGTGTTCATCATTTCATTGGCAAAAGGTAAGCCATTCATTTGACTGAGCCTGAGGCGTAAGAGAATGAGATGCCAGTGAGAATGTCACTTAGTTATACCAGAGATCTAGAGGTTCAAGGAGATTCCCTGGCTTCTGTGAGTTCCCTACTTAAAAGGAATTCCTTTAAGTTTGCTTTAATGGTTAAAATTAGGAAGAAACATCTTACAAATACAATATAAAAAATGCTTCACACTTTTTTATGCATGACATTTCTTCTTAAAGTTTTAACTCTGTAGGTAGTGAAATCTTTAGGTTATGGCAACATAAATTCACCATTTCTTGTATGATAATAAAATGATCAAGATGTATTTCTGGTCCCAAATACAGTCACTCAGTTTTCAAACAAGAACAGGCTATTAGATACACATGTAGCATATATTTTCAGGAATTGCACCACAAAAAGGAAAATTAATAAGACTGAATTAATCTAAATTACAAATTTTACATCTCCTTCTCCTCTGTTAGTGCTTCTGCAGGTTGCTAACGTGACAACTGTGTGTACAACATTCATTACCATGCTTTTAAAATTTTTTCACTTACTCTTTGAATGACTGAATGTAACAGGATAAGAACCTGAATGTGCGGGGCATGGTGGCACACACCTTTAATCCCACCACTCAGGAGGCAGAGGCAGGTGGATTTCTGAGTTCAAGGCCAGCCTGGTCTACAAAGTGAGTTCCAGGACAGCCAGGGCTACACAGAGAAACCCTGTCTCGAAAAACAAAACAAAACAACAACAACAAAAAAAAAAACAAACAAAAAACCCTGAATATGGGAGTTGGAAATAGATTGAAAATCTGGCATAATCTAACAAAGATTCTCGAATGTCATGTATTTCTAAACACCCCTAAACTTAATTTATTAATAAAAATAAATAAGTAGCCTAGGAGATAACTCAACAGTTAAATCCCATGCTATAGTGAAGTGGAAACTTATGGTTTCCTTGGGAAGTCAGTTGTGTCAGATGGTGTTTAACTGGGCCAGGAAAACGAGGGAATGTTTTCCTAAAGTGAACACAAGTAAAAGGATATTTTGCTAAAGCAGACACCTAAAGGAATGTTTGGCTGAAGCAGACATAGGTTGAAAGATATTTTGCTAAAGAAAGCACTTGAGAGGACTCATGATGAAGGATTCATGCTAATGACACTCCTGTATTGGTTTGCTTACATTGCATAGCTGAGATCTATTTGTTGTGACTCCATAGAGAGAAACACCAACAAAGCTTCTGGTGGTTCTCTGATGACTTTTCGCTGCTTTGAAGGACTTGGTCCAATTGGCAGAGTGATGTCAGCTGATACAGACTCACATGGAGTTTTGCCAAGAGAAACTCACATGCTAAGGCAAGACCCATGGAAAGACACATGATGTTTGGAGGGAGTATAAATAGGATTCAACAGACTGTGAGAGAGACTTGCTTGAATTGATAGCTTTGGAACAATTTTTGGACTCACATCTTCATCTTTGCTTTTCTTCACTTGGTTGAGAAAGGCACAGACCAGAACTTCTCCTGTCCCTGCTAGTCTTGGTTGTTCTTGCTGACTCATGCTGACTGCCTATTCAGTTGAATCCTGGCTATTTCTGCTAGGTCTTGCCACCATTGTTGATTTCTGTTTCTATCCGGACACTACTGAACTGGACTGCCTGATGTATTTGTGAAGTGTTTGTGAATGGATTGAGCGGCCACTGTTGATTGCTGTGTACTGAACTACTGATTTCCTGACAAAGCAGATTGGATTTACCCCAAAGAACAATTTCTAAACAGGTCTGCTTCCTTGTATCCTAATAACTTCTCTTTTCCACTACATCTAGAAGGTGGTGGGCTAGAAGGAGGCTTAAGTGTTTAAGAACCCATAATACAACTAGGGTTTAAAAAAGTTTAAGACAACCTGTAGACATGAAGACTGGAGTTTGAGTCAGGGGTACCTGCCTAAATGCTGCATGGATGTGCAATTCCAGGACTCAGAGGGCTACATAGTCCTGTGCTGGACCAAGGTAGCTAACTAGACTAGTTTTATGTACATGCTCTGAGCTTGACTGAGAGACTTTGCTTCAGTAAATATGGAAGAGGAAGACTCCCCATATCAACCTAGGACTCCATGCACAAAAATGCTTTCCTACCCATTTACTCCTCACTACACATATACAGATGATGCAACACACATATATACACATAAACCACACACATATATACATGTACAATAAACATGTAAATAGGCAAAATGTACAAAAAATGTTAGTAATAATATACAGATGATGTAACACACATATATACATATAAACAAACCACAAACATATACATGTGTACAATAAGCATTAAATAAAATGTACAAACAAATGCTAATAATTATATCTGCCATAAAGGATCATTTCTAGAAATGACATTGATCCTTACAAAATACTTAAGAATCTAGGACATAGTAATGCTTGATCTATACATTGAAATGCTCATTATTTTGGGACTCTATAGAAAGGTTATCAATAATGTTCCTCTCCTTTTTTTTCTACTAGTAGGTTTTTGGGGTCTTTAAAATTGTATGGCCATGCTCCATCCTTTCTATAAATAGCTACCTACTAAAATATTGTTTCCAGTTTTGTTTATTTTCTTGGGAGATATTCTGCAAGCTAGAAATGTCTTATCAAGTGAGAGGTTTTTATAGACCTTCTTGCAAATAGCTAAATTACTCTCTGGGGAAAGTAAACCAATTTGCAGATAGCTGTGTGATATTAAACCTCTCTTCTCAGAGACACACTAACATTCAGTTTTCATTATTTTAATTTATTTATTATAGAAGAATCAGCATAAAATTTTATAAAAACTTGTTTTACTGTTTTTTTAGCTGTGGATGTAGCAGGGAGTCCAACATCTTCCAGTCTAAGATGGGCATTTCTTCTTGACTAATCAGTTAATTTCCCTGACAAATTAAGGAGCCATTCAATGTTTCAGGGCATCTTGTCATCCTCACAATTGGCAATGATTTCTAGACTGAGTTCGACTCAAACTCTTCCTTCCATGTCACATTTTTTGGTCTACAACTACAGAACAGAGCTAAGTCTATTCTGAGATATCACACACCACAGGAATTGATGTGTGAGAAGTCAGTTAAGGAAAGGTATCAACAGAATTGTCACACAATTTGGATCATTTGGAATTGGTGGAAACAGTGCTAATTTGAAACCCACAGATTTCACACCATAGCCTTCATTCTCTGTATTATTTAATGGTAATTTACAGAAAACCATTTTCCCAGATTCCTGGTTTCCCCCCTTTTTTATGGCCCACATATGATATCTTTGTACCCATGAGTCCTCAATGGACTAGTCCTCCCTTTCCTCTCTCCTGGACCTCTCCAGTGTAATCACTCCAACTTCATTTTCTCATACCACAATCAAGGTAAAACAAATGTACCTGAAATTAGCCACATTCTGTTTACCACACTATAAACGGAGTATGGTGGAATTCTAAGTTCTTGAAACTGCGTACATGTAAGGCTTGAAGAAGGAAAGAAAAGAAGGGAAGGAGAAAGGGAAGAAAGGAGAACAAGGGAAAAATAAAATTTTGTTTAAAATAAACAAGACTTTTCTTTTTACAAACAATATATGCATGTTCAAAGAACAGATAAAACTGGAGAACTATAAAGTCCTATGTTTATAGGATAAAAAAAAAAAGAAAAGAAAAGTAAGCACTAAGCGTGGTCTTAACATCCTCACAAACAGCACCACAAACTTCCCAAATGAAGAACATATAGCTCTCACTTCCTCCTAGCTTTGTGCTAGGCATGCTTTCCCAAGCATGCAGGTTTCACTCTTCCTCAAAACTCTCCTCCCTTCTACTGTAGCTGTTTGTCTGACTGACCCCCATGTTAACCTAACTCAGATGTCACTTTGTGTTTTTTCTTTGAAACTCTAATACAATTCTCCTTGACCTTAGAGAAGTCTATAAAAGGATATACATATCCTACAATAAGAAAAATGAAAGACTGGATATGGTGGAGGGCATGTATAGTTTGAGAAAGATAAGGCATTCAATGCTAATCTTGACTACACAGTGCATTCAAAATGAGCCTGGAATACACAGGCTTTATGTCAAAGTTGAAAGACAATAAAAAAATAAAAAAAACCATACCCACAAGATGGCTTAGAGTAGATAAAAGTACTGACCACCTAAGCTTGATGGCTTCATTTTGGTCTTTGAAATACACAGAGGCCAGAAACAGTAGTTTATATCTGTAATTGCCAAACTAGGAGATGAAAGTTGGAGACAAGTGAATCACTTTTGTCCCCATGGGAGCGCCATCCTGCAGTCCAGAGAGTTCAAGAATCAAGAGAAAGGGTGTCTCAACAATTGGCTGTTCTATGACCTCCACACATAGCCCTACCCCATACTCACAACATACACACACATCACACACACAATATTAATTTTTATAAATAAATAGAAAATCCCTTGTATTTTTAAAAAGGCAAAGAAATAATAAATAATGAAAATGAAGTAAGGAAAGCTGTCGAACATCTATAAATGATACTATTGTCTAACTTAAAAATTCATAAACAATGTTAAGTATGATTGTTGACTTCAGTGAAGTTGCAAAAAATATAAATATAATGCAGTCTTTTCCTATATAATTAAAATGATAATAGGAAATGACATCTCTTTGAGTGGTAATAACGTTTTTAAATATGAAAGTTAAAAGCTTATAATGCATGATTAAAGAATCGCATAAAGAGTCCTGAGAAAGGCAAGCAGATATTTGGTAGTAACCATCAAACACTCAGATGAGTAGACACAGGTATCAGATCTGATGATGGGTTCAGTAATCAATAAACCGAGCACATCTACTATTTTAACACAATTCAAGGCAAATTCCCAGGAAGTCAAGCATTGCAGTTAAAACTCAGTAGAGAATTCCTCAGTGAAGATAAGTATAGAAACGGACCACTTTCTTAAGCAAATACTAATGAACTATACTTTCAACATCAGAAGTATGCATGGAAATGCTACAAGACTTAAAGCTATGTGTCTCTTGAAGTCTAATGGAACAAACTATACAACTAAAACTATACAGGTCTGTATAGTTTTATTCTTCCCTTGTTCTCTTTTCTTCCCATTCTCCTTCCCTTCTTTCCTTTCTTCTTCAAGCCTTACATGTACGCAGTTTCAAGAACTTAGAATCCACCAACTAAAACTATGCATGTAAACACATTATATAACATGGTGACATTACTAATCAGAGATAGTAAGGTAGATTTTATTTATTTATATATATATACATATATACATATATACATATATATATATATATATATATATATATATATATGCACTAATTTGCAGGGCATCAAAGGTATGGTCTTGTACATGATAGGCCAACACTAAATTACTTAGCTATATCGATAGTCCCTTTTTGCACATATTAGCTTGAGACACTGTCTTCCTAAATTGCTTAGTCTGGTCTTTAACTTTCTCTGTAGTCCAGGTAGTTTAGAACTTTCAATTATCCTGTCTCAGCTGCCCACATGTTGCTGAGATTACATGTCAGCACCACCAAGCCTGAAAGATGAAAGTATATTATGGTAGAAAAATGTCACATAAATGATATGATCTTTTAATACATTCATAGTGAATGTTGGCAGGAGTTATCTGATGACTAAAGGCTGAGGTGGGGTTTTGTGTGTGTGCATGTGTTTTCTGAATTATATATTCTGATTTGTAGAATAATTTTTTTCCCTTCTTTTAACAAAAAGGACATCTAGCGCATGTATGAGCTGCTGGAGCATGTGGAGAGGCAGCCCCTGCAGCCCCTCGGCTACAGGATGACCATGACACAGGTCATCTAAGAGGAGTTCCAGTAAGAATCCAGTACTGACAGTGTAGCAGAGCCAGAGGCCTTGAATCAACCAATAGCTCATTGTAATGGAGATTTGCAAGGAAAGCTGTTTGGATAAAAGGGTGTCACCATGTAGACATAGCTTGACACAGCGCAGCTAACACAGTGAGATATGGTTTTGTTTGTCTGATTTTGCTTTTGTTTTATTGTAAGGACAGAGAGGGGATAAATATGAAGTAATGGGCAGATGAGTGGGCTTGGGGACATGATGGGAAATTCACAAAGAATCCGTAAAGAGTTAAAAAAATTAAAAATAAAAGATTTTTTTCTGCATGTGCGTGTGCACGCCATAAGCATTCAGGAGCCCACCAAGGCCAAGAGAGGCTTCAAGTCCCTTGGAACTGGATTCCAGGCAGTTGTAAGCTACCACACAGGTTCTGGGAAATGATCCTGGGTCCTCTGCAAAAAGCAGTGCTTTTAAGTGCTGAGACATCTCTCCATCCAATAAAATTACAGTTTTACAATAAAAATCAATTGCTGTTTTAATTATTAATCTTTTCCCAGAGCTAAGATGATGGCTCCGTTGAAAAATGCTCGCCTTGCAAGCCAAAGAACCTGAGTTCAATCCACAGATTCCACATAAAAAAGTCAAACATGGTAGGAATGCTTATGAGACTCACATGATGTAGGGGTGGGGATAGAGGTAGTTTGGGGACCAGAACTTGGGGCGTGCTAGCTGGCGAGCCTAGCCTATGTAGTAAGTTCCAGGCCAAAGAGAGATGCTATTTCAAAATAATATGATATCATTTCAGAAAAAAAAATAAAAAAGATATCCGGGATTGTCATGTGTTCTCTACCTGCCAACACAGAAGTACTTCCATTCCATCCCACAAAGATACAAACACAAAAATAATAGTAGTATTTTTTTTTTCTACAATCTGGTGAGAGTTTTGGTTTTTAGCGTTGTCCTGTCAAAGAAACAACTAAGCAAAATTTCTTTGTGTAAGCGCTGAGGAGAGTCAGACTAAAGAGGCCATCTGCGATTTGGAGAATCTACGAGTTACCGAGGGGCTGCTGAGGCGCAGAACATTCCTCTGTTATTAATGGAGGGACACATGGAGATAGGTTCGCTCAGCTGAGCTCAAGAGGCAGCGGAGGGACACAAATCGAGATGAACAACAGCTGACTCGGCACAACTGTTAAATGACTTTGCAAAAGACCTGTCACAGCGGATGAACAGCACCTCCAGAGGAAGCTGCTCACCCTCCATCTGTGCCTTGCACACAGTTCTTTCCAGGGAGAAGATTGAGAGGGAGGAGACAGGAAGAGAGACCGAAAGATCAAAAGACACTTCAAGGAGTCGGCAGACATTTTTCTTTAAATGAGCAACAGGAGGAAAAGGACATAAAAGAAAAAAAGAAGCAAAGAACATGCGCGTTTTATTTCACTGCTTCCACCTCTCCTCCACTCCTGAAAGACAGCAAGATGTTAGGTGGATCAGTCAGCACTCTAATTGTTTTTCCGGTAAATGAGGCATGAAACCTATTGTCAGAAAACACTGTGTCCATGTACAGCCACACACTCTCCTCTCCGCATGTCGTCCCCAGGGGTTTATGCCTTTGAGGAAGCCGAAGGCTCAAATGCGGTATGCTTGCATTTCTTTAAGGCATTTGGAAAAGAGCAGCCTTCCTCCTTTTCATTTTAGAATAAGACAACAGAGTCTTTGTAAAAGGTAATAGAAACGCTATTATACCCAAAGAAGAGGCAGAGTGTGAGAAGTTTGCCACAGACTCAAAACATACTTTAAATCTTTACTACATGCTAAGAAAGGCTAGGGATATGGTTTCGTGCCTAAGAGCATTTGCAGTGCCAACATTTGTGCTTGAGTTCAAATCCCCAGTGAGCAGAATACTGGGAGACAGAGATGGGAAGATCTCTGAAGCCGTCTGGCTGCCAGACAAGTAGATTCAGAGACCCTGGGTGAAGGAGTAATGCACATCAAATGTAATCCTGAGCCTCTGCACACATGTACAGGGATTTGCATGCCAATGTGCATGTGCACATACACCATATACATACATACATAAAATTATTTTAAATGAGAAAGTAATAAAAAGAAAACATACGGAGAGCTGTTGACAAGCATTTCATATTATTTTGAAATAGCATCTCTCCTTGGCCTGGAACTTACCACATAGGCTAGGCTGGCCAGCTAGCATGCCCCAAGATTCCTGTCCCCAAACTACCTTCACCCCCACCCCCACACCATGTGAGTATTATGCATAGTATTTGTATAAAGTATAAAGTCCTTGTACTGGGTAAATTTCTAGGGTTCCATGTTGATTAGTGCGTTTCTTTCTGGCTTTGTTTTGTTGAAGGAAAAAAAAGAAGAAGAAGGCAGAATCCCAACACTGAAAAATTGCAGTAGACACCAAGTCCCACTCATAAACAAGAAGCCATTTGCAGTCAATACCTACTGGAAGAGAGCAGCAACCTTCTCCAATGGAAAGTCACTGGATATGCCAACAACAATCCAGGGCGTGCTTGAGGCTTAGTAGTAGGCGGCCAACATAAAATGAATTCCATGTTTGCATGTGCATACTCTTTGTTTTAAATAGTTTTTATTGAACATAACTGATTATCACTGTGTTTCTTGATTTAACCCTACTCACCAGAGAGAAACAAGTACCACTCAAACACCCATCTCTGGTTTCAAACCAGCAGATTTTATTTTATTAGTTTCCCTTTGGTCAGTGAGTATGGATTTGTTCTCTGGGATATATGGGTGTCAAGAAACTCTCAGGCTGATTTTTCCCCTTGTCAAGAAGTCAGGCCCTTTGAACAGGAACCAAAGTTGGTTTGACCTATAGCTTCACAGAATGGATACTGTGGTTCAAAATCAAAGTGGAAGAGATAGTTTCTTTATTGTTAATCTCTAGCAAATATACATATACAATTTAATTCAGATATAATCCAAACAAGCATGTTACTCACATCCTCTGTTCAGGTATCTTATCCTTAGATTTCTGAGTCAGTCTGAACAGACAAAGAGGTCAGAGTACAATGTCTAGCCTTAGCATCCTTGCACTGATGGAAGTCAAAAATTAATAGTCAATGGTAGTGTGTGTGTGTGTGTGTGTGTGTGTGTGTGTGTGTGTGTGTGAGAGAGAGAGAGAGAGAGAGAGAGAGAGAGAGAGAAAGAGAGAGAGAGAGAGAGATTGAGAGAGAGAGAGAGAGAGAGAGAGAGAGAACACTATCTTTGTATGAGATGCCACATAGTACCTGCTGTATTTGAAGCCTGACACTGAATTCTTTAGACTTGAATTAGAAAAGGCATTTCTTTGATAGATTTCTTCTTGTTCTCGTTTACAGGCAACTAATACTTACTGCATTGGATCAAACAGACGGGCACAATCAATTCAGGGAAAGAAAGCAATGCCAGTTCTGCTCAATCTTCCCTCAATGAGCAGCTGAGGATGGAGGTGGGAGAAAGGTAAGGGAGACTCATCTGTTTCCCCACCCAAGATTCCTCAGCAAAGGAAAAAATGAGAAGACAACTGGAAATATAAGTTGAGGCGGGCGAATACCCTTGCTATCAGAGGGGGAGTCTGAAAACTGAGATAAAGTCAAACATGCAAATCGTGTGGTTGCTGAAAGGCATGGAAGGAAGAAGGTTCCCATGGAAGGAGTGTTGCCCACACAAAGGGTAAAGGGTGGCAGTGTCTCCTGGGCCGGGGCCTGGCACGGGATTAACTTAAGTCTCTGTTGTCTGGGTTCTATATTACTCTGTGCTGAGCAAGTTAATTATTGTATTTAGCTAATTAAGTCCCAGAGAAATGGAGGCTTTCCAAAGTTGTTTTCATGTACACTGCTAGATCTTTTTAGGCATGACTGGCCATTTAGTGAGCTGCCACATGAAGTGCATTTTAACTGTGACTCACAGAAAACTAATGAAAATTAGCTGGAAATAAAAGTCTTCTCCATATTAATACTTTTGCCTTTGCTGTTGGAGGTAAAGTGTATGGTTACGTGCGTCCTCATTTATCAGTAGACAACAAATCATATAAGGCCCCACTGCTGTAGTCCACGATTTAGCCTCTTTGGGACTTCGATGACTTCTGGTCCTCTAGCCTTTTACATAGTATTATTTCTCCGCATTTTGTCCCCAAATTTATTCTGCTCAAGAAATAAAGCATTTGTCTACAGGAAAGTGCATCAAAAGCTCATGTGTGAGTCTGGCTAAGGGTTTAAGACACCATTGCATACACTAGCAAGATTTTGCTGAAAGGACCCAAATATAGCTGTCTCTTGTGAGACTATGCCAGGGCCTAGCAAACACAGAAGTGGATGCTCACAGTCAGCTATTGGATGTATCACAGGGCTTCCAATGGAGAAGCTAGAGAAAGTACCCAAGGAGCTAAAGGGATCTGCAACCCTATAGTTAGAACAACATGATGAACTAACCAGTAACCTGGAGCTCTTGTCTCTAGCTGCATATGTATCGAAAGATGGCCTAGTAGGCCATCACTGGAAAGAGAGGCCCATTGGACTTGCAAACTTTATATGCCCCAATATAGTGGAATGCCAGGGCCAAAAGAATGGGAATGGGTGGGTAGGGAAGTGGGGGGGGGGTATGGGAGACTTTGGGGATAGCATTGGAAATGTAATTGAGGAAAATATGTAATAAAAAAAATACAAAAAAGGGGGGAATTTGTAGAATTCACTTTTCTCTGTTTTTGTTTGTTTTCTGTTTGTAACTGTTGATGCAGTGTGACTAGAAACCTTCCTGTCATAATGAACTCAATCTTCTCATTTGGAACCATAAGTGAAAATAAACAATTATCTTATAAAAAAAAAAAAAAAAGCTCATTTGTATAACAGTTACCTACACCTTGACTCATTACTGATGCCCAGGTCTCAGATATCCAGCCATTCTCTGCTATGTTAAGTAATTTCTCTTGACCAATTATAAAACATCTATCCCAGAATGACAGTGTTTGAAAAACAGACCCTTGCACCAAGCATCAAGATATCAACAGTGTGACACTCCTCTATTTCTATGTTGAGCGATAGCCCAAAATTGTTATATGCATAAGAATGTAGCACAAGGAAAGAAGTCTGTACTTGTGTAAGACTATGGCCCTAAGTTTCAGCTTCCTTATCATTAGCAATAAGTATTAATTATATATTCATAAATATGTAAAAATGTTTATCTGCATGTGTGTCCAAGGAGCAACCTCCTCACATTTTCTGTATCTGTGCAGTTCAAAGTCTGGCTTTCCTCACAGGACAGTTGAACCTACCTTCATCTGGTAGCTCATCCTTCTTCTCTGTCTATCAAGGACCTATCAATCCACTTCACCAGGACACTTGTACTAAATATGCTGAAGGCATCCTTGATTCCCTGGTAAGCATCTTACCGCTGGAGGTAGTGTTCCAGAACATCCGCGTTCAGCAGAGATGAAGCTCGAGCCAAGAGCTTATGGCTACAGCTTACAGATTTGAGTTCCAAGATGAGCAGTCCCAAGCAGTACATGGCTCCCATTTCTTCTAGTTCTCCAGTACCAAACTGTAGACCCTGCCAGTTAAACAAAGCAATCAACAGTGACTACTCAGTGGGAATCAAGTAGTGATATTTTCAGATTAGGAGGAGAGACTCTAGATGTCTATCTATCACAGATATTGAGGATTTATAGTGCTTGTCAGTCACTTTCCAAAGTTGGCTTTTCTCAATTTGTGCTGCATGAACATTTTGCACTTCTGCATTTTCTGACAGGATAGCAAGCTCAAGTGGAAGATAAAGGGCATGAGTGGCACAGGACCAGTCACACTGCCACATCCCTTTGCAAAGAAATCCACAAATCTTCCACCTGCATTTTGAAAAGGAGTTTATTGTGGAAACAAATATATCATTATCATCGTTGTCATCATTATCACCACCATCATCATCACCATCATCATCATCACTATCACCACCATCATCATCACAATCATCATCTGGTTAGGAGATATACAATTTGTCATTAATTTGAACTATGGCAAAGAAGAAGGGGTCCTTCACATATAAATACTGAAACTGCAAAATAAACTATACACTTCCTTCAAACTATCTCTGTCCAAAGGTAATACACAAAAGCAAAGCTAAGCCTAGTACTCTTGTTATAGTTCATGAAGTAGAGGTAAGCACACTGACCAGGTAGAGAGAAAAGCAGTTTATAGCAATTGACAAGACCTTTTCGGGCACCTACCTACTCAATGCCAGTAAGTGTCCAGAGCATCTAACAGACTCCCACACATCATGGTAAGCTATTTCCCTACCAAAGTCCTACAAGGTAATTATTTTCTCTAATCCACAGAGAAGATTCAGACATATAAAGCCAAGGAACTTATTCAAGGTCTCACTGCCCGTAAGTAACTGAGACCAGCAATGGACTTGGCCTTCCCCATCACCCATGAAATCCAATATGCAAATACAGATAGTGACACAAGAAGGTAAAGCGTGTGCTTTTCAGAATTGGACTTAAATCACAGTTCCAGTATTTTCTGATAGGGTAATGTAGCGTGCTGAAACTTTACTACTCTTGAATTTCTCATCTGTAAAATGGGATTGTCTCTCCTCCAGACACCTAAACCATTATACATTCCATCACTTTTACACTTGATGAAGAAATGCTCCAAAGTCCCTGCAATATAAAGTTTAGCCCAGATTCTCTTCCTCTTTGGCTAAAAATAAGGTTTAATGAGATGGAGTTCAGAACAGCCCTAGGACCTACATATAAAATCTAAATAAAATTTTGCTGAAGGGACCCTGGTATAGCTGTCTTGTATGAGGATATGCCAGTGCCTGGCAAATACAGAAGTGGATGCTCAGTCATCTATAAGATGGAACGCAGGGCCCCCAGTGGAGAAGCTAGAGAAAGTACCCAAGGAGCTGAAGGGGTCTGCAACCCTATAGGTGGAACAACAATGTGAACTAACCAGTACCCCCAGAGCTTGTGTCTCTAGCTGCATATGTAGCAGAAGATGGCCTAGTTGGGCCATCACTGGGAAGAGAAGCCCCTTGGTATTGCAAACTTTATATGCCCCAGTACAGGGGAACACCAGGGCCAAGAAGTGGGAGTGGGTGAGTAGGGAAGCAGGGTGGGGGGAGAGTATAGGGAACTTTTGGGATACCATTTGAAATGTATATAAAGAAAATATCTAATAAAAAAAGAAAATACCAAAAAAATCAATAATTGAGTTTTTTAATAAAATTATATTTTGATCATATCATATTTTACTAGATAAAATAATTACACAAAAAGTGGTTTCATTCAGTGTCTCATAATATAGTATATTACAATCACAACAAATAATTATAAAATAATAAATAATAATTTATTATATATTTCAAGACAACTAAAGGCAAATTTTTGAATCTCACCAGCACAAGAAAAATGATACATGTTTGATGTGATAGATATGATAATTACACTGCTTAATCATTAGACATTATATGCATCCAGCACAGTTCCCAAAAATAGGTACAATTATTGTGTCAATTAAAATTAAAATGTATGAGTTTCCATCCAAATAAGAGTGCTGTTATTCTAGAAGACCAAGCTAGGGCAGAACTGATTCTTTAGCCCTGCTTTTAAACATGCCAAAGGAAACCAAAAACAGAAAACAAAACTTGATATTGGGAAGCACCAAGCCTCATGGGAGGCTTCCAAGGTAAAAGCACCCCAGTGTGTGGAAAGTCTCAGGCTGATTTGAGCTGCTTGAAAATTGGATTTTCTGCTTGTTTTGACACCTGTTTCCTAAAGAAAGGAGACATTACATCAGAGCTGAAGGAAGCAAGTTCCTCTGTAAACAGCCGCTATACAAGGAGCAGACAGATGTTGAACAAATTGCTTTTATTTCCTTCTCCAGTCCACGGGGGGAAAGAAGACCAGAAGACCATTTTTTAAAGAAAGAAGGAAAAAAAAAAACCCAGAGCCCCTTTCCATGCACAGAAGTTCTAATGTCTGATTTTTTTTTTCCTGACCATATGTAGACTCTTTTCTTCTTTGGAGAATAACGTCTCTGGATATCAGAGGAAAGGAAGTAGAGGTCACATCCAACTGGTGACCTTCCTCTTATCTGTGACTTAAGAAGGTCTCCTAGAAGGAAAAAGCAAAACTCCAGCCTTCTGGCCCTCTCTCTGTGCACCCCTTACACATGGAAAACCAGCCTCTGGCTAGGCATGTAACTGAACAAGCACTGTAGGAAACACATCGACTACCATACTCAGTATTGATGGGCTGGGGGTCACTCCTTCACACAGGTGTGCTTCTATATGAAGTGATAGTATTTATAACATGAAAATAGCTTCTATTTCAGGTGTAGACCCACGTATTCCAGGCAGCACTTGGCGTCATAAAAACACTAGTTCAGAAAACTCCTCAAAGAACTCATATCATTTTATTGACTGGGAGACTTGGGTGAGTCTGCAGCTTCATTCTGTTCTCTCTTATTGATTTTTTCTTTCTTATTTTATTTTCATTTTCACTCTCACACAGTATTAACAATATTTGTTTATATGAACGATCTCTTTCTCACATTCATATCCTGGTGTGGAAATAAATTTCAAGAGGAAGGACAGAGCACCATCTCTCTCTTACTTAACATTAGTTCTCAGGCACAGAATACACATCCATCAATGTTACACTGTCCCTGCCTAGTGACTGCACAAACAATGCTTCTTCCTGAGTGAACATGAAGAGTCCTTCGAGTGTTTGCTACGCACACACTGAACTCCTCACATGGACTTTGACTTCTCCGGGTGGGAAATTCATGAGTGCCTTCAAATTTAGTTCTCCCATTGTCACACTCATGGGTATGATGTGTAAAACATCACCTAACCAAGGGTGGTCTCATAGTAATGACTATATAAATAAAGCTATAGTTGAACAGTTTAAAAGTGAAAGACAATAAAACAGAAACCAACTTTCCTTCCTAACAGTTGATTAGCTGCCCAATAGAAAAAGTTCAAACTATGTTGCCTTCAGTACATAAGATTTTGCTTTCTATAGCTCATAAATGTAGTGAGTGTAAGAAGACTTTTGGTATTATTTCAACATTTAAAATAAGAAATCAATCATCTCTCTTCTGGTTCTCTTACATTAGAAAATGACTGCTATAGCCCCATCCAGCCTCCAAATGAGGAAAAAAATAGGGGGAGATGTCACCAGAATGAATTTGCTTACATTTCACTCACCACAACAGTATCCTAAAGCCACCCTATGTTTTTTAAACAGTCTTTAATAGAACCTTTCACCTTGTTCAATCTCATAAAAGAAGAGAATAAGAGAGAAGAGCATCAAGTTGTATAAGACAACCACATGCTCTACTTTGATAATTTGGTATAATATTGCTAAAATATGCAAGTAGCTGTTCATGATAGCAGTAAGTACAACTCTTTGCAGCAACCATTAAATGTTTTCCATTGATAATTCCCGACCCCAAACAATATATGTTATAAGTATGTCCAAAACAGTAGATTTAAAAAAAAACCACGTAAATGTAAGTAACATAAAGGTTAAAATAAAACAGTAAAATAATTACTAAGATAAACACATATGAGAAAAATGTCAATTTCACTATTTTAACTAGACCTACCATTTAAACCCACTAAATTAGTGGATATATATTTAAGATTGTAATATTTCTGACCTCCCTTTATACCCAAAGCTCCTAGATTCCAAAATGTCTGTTGGAATGTAAATTGATTCATACCTTTAGGGAAATTACTCAATAACATTTGACATGATAATGTCACTTCAGGGAACTATTTCTAATGAACTGATTGAAAATAAAAGTGAAGCTATATGCATAAAAATGTAAATTACACCAATATTATATATAATAATCAAAATTTGAGGGAAATAAAACCTAAATGTCTAATAAAGAAGGAATGACTAAGGGAACTTTAATGGAAGAAATCTGATAAGGTGTAATGGAGCCATTAAATTGATAATTATAACAACCATTTAGCAATATGGAAAATGCTCATGATTTAATGATAACATAAAGCTAGAGACAAATTATACAATAATACAATTTATCCTGAAGAGTTAACAGTGATGAGAGGTGGTTACCCAGGTTCCTGGACTACAATACAAACAGGCTTTATTGCTATAATCTTTCAGTAAAATGCAAATTTTAGAAGAAAGATCTTTACAATGATATCTTGAAAATATTTGCCTCCTAAAATTCCAAGAGAACTTTACTTCAAAGAAAGATTATTACAAATACTAAAATACTAAAATATTAAAGTCCATCAATAAATGGAAGGTATATTTTCCTCAGACTCTTGAAAAATCTGTTAATCCTAGTTTTGAGGATCTAGGTGGTTGATATTGCTGTTCTCATGAGTCTGCAAACCCCTTCAGCTCCTACAGTCCTTGCCCTAACTTTCCCATTGGAGCCCAATGTTTGACTGTGTACATCCATATCTGTATTGGTTTGGCTCTGGCAGAGCCTCTCAGGGGACAGCTATAACAGGCTCCTATCAGTAAGCACTTCTTAGCATCAGCAATAGAGTCTGGGTTTGGTGTCAGCAGATGGGATGGATCCCTTGGTGGGGCAGTCTCTGGATTGCCTTTCCTTCAGTTTCTGTTCTACTTTTTGTCCCTGCATTTCCTTTTGACAGGAGGAATTCTGGGTTAATATTTTATGAGGTGGGTGGGTGGCCCCATTCCTCAATGGGGGGCCGTGTCTATTTACTGGATATTATCTCTAAAGGTTCTATCTCCCCTTTGTTGGGTATTTAGGCTAATGTATGACATGTGGGGTACTGGGAACCTCTTGGGTCCCTGGCATCTAGGATTTTCTAGTAGCTACCCACAGTTTTCCCTCTCCCAATGCTATACACATACTTTTAAATTCCTGACCCTCTGTACTTCTCCTCCATCTCCTCCTATATATGAACTCGTTCCCCCTTTTCCCTCTGCCTCCTCTCTCCCTCCCAGGTCCCTTTCTCCCTCTACTTCCCAGAGATTATTCTCTTCTCCCTACTGAGTAGGACTGTAGCATCCACACTTTAGTGTGCTATAGATCACATTTTTAAGTAAAGTACTTTATGTACTGTACTGTGAATTTTGAATTCAAACCTTTTTGAGAGTACTGTTGTGTGACTACAATTGAAAGCTTGGGTTCTCTACACCAAGCCCATTGAATATCCTTATTATATTCCTTCACAAATTAAAAATTTACTTTTCATTGATGACTGTGGTTAGTGTGTGGTTCTCACTTCATATAATGATATCTATTCTCCAATTGATCCTCAAACTATGAATGGTCTTCAACTTTTGCCACAAATCTTAAAACAGAAATTGTTGGCCTTTGAAGAGTTCTAGAAAAGTCTCGTTTTATAAAAGATGTCTACCACTGAGCACCCCTAGAAATATATACATAGGAAAAATAGTATGTTAATGAGAAATAATGTAGTTAAATGTAAAAAATAATTTCCAGACACAAAACAAATGTTTTCTACTAAAATAGATTGACTATCAATATTGTAAAAGCAGCTAAGAAATGTTATGTCTATATTCTTAGAAAGAAGAAAGTGTATATTGCATGTAGGGTAAACAAAAAGCATGGAAAGGGTATAGGGTATATCAAGAAATTAGGAAAGAATGAACAATGGAGGTGGGAAATGGAATTACAAGATAAAAGCAGATACAGAAAGGGTTAACAGAATTATGAAAGATTAAAGGTCCATCACAGAGGAAAGAACTTCATGATTCTATCCAATATTTCAAGGGAAAATGGATAAAAATGATAAGTATTTATGACAGATGAAAAAATAATGATGTCCTATTTTTTGTTTTGTTCTGTTTTTTTCTTGAGAATTTCATTCTTAATCATATCTACCTTTATCTCTGTCATAATTCCTATGTCTATACTTCTTTCCCTACTCATATCTGTGTCCTCTTATCATTATATATAATGATATCCACTATATATGTGCATGCATGTACATAGACACAAATATGCATATACACATACATATGTGCATGCACACATAGATAGATAAATAAATTATAGATATACAGGTAGAGTAGATAGATAGATAGATAGATAGATAGATAGATAGATAGATATGTATATATATCATATATGTGATGAATAGATGGATAGATAATAGATTATAGATAGGTAGGTAGATAGATAGATAGATAGATAGATAGATAGATAGATAGATAGAAAGATAGATAGATAGATAGATAGATATGTATATATATCATATATGTGATAAACAGATGGATAGATAATAGATTATAGATAGGTAGGTAGTTAGATAGATAGATAGATAGATAGATAGATAGATAGATAGATAGATGATAGATAGATAGATAGATAGATAGATAGATAGATAGATAGATAGATAGGTGAGTAGATACTAGATAGGACATAGAGACAGGGATATATACATTCTGAAATATATACATTCTGAAATTAATGAAATTCTATACTTAGAATTACAATATACAAAAGTTATGCAATGTGACCTAGTACTTTGTTTGTTTGTTTGTTTGTTTGTTTGTTTGTTTGTAGGAGTAGGGTAGTGGTATCATGGGGAATGCCACTAAAAGATATTTTGATACAACAAAAGATTAAAAGGTAGAGAAGGAAGAAGAAACTCAGGACATGTGCATGCATTCTCAGGAAGGCACTGTGTATGACAGCATGACTTGGACCTGAAAGGCTTCATCCACAGTACTACCATGTCTATATGTGTGATTTGAGGGAAGTCATCTGACATTTTAGTGCCTCAGTATCCTTATAGGTACAATGAAAATGAAGTGGCTTAAAGTTCATGGAGCCTCTGAGACCATATTCTCTCTGTGTGTCTCTGCCTCTGGGGTGATGGGGAAGAGTTGTATGGGAACGCATGTGTGGGTATGCAACTTAGCCTATGCATTGTTATGAAGTAACAAAAGCCTTCACTGTTATCAACAATAATAGCAAGTGCTATATAAAACCAACAACTCTAACATTGTCTTTATTAAAGCTATGGCCTAATTTATAGCCTTTTCTCATCACTATTAAATAATATTACTTCGAAAGTTCCAGAAAATCCAATAAGAAATATGAGCTTTATATATTACAAAGGAAGGAATCCCATTATCATTGTTTGAAGACTGATCCTATACTAATATAAGCCAAACGAATCAACAAGAACACAGAATGCATTAGATACACATAAAGAACTGAGTAAGGAGACAAGGTTACAAATTAAATACATGAAAATCAATTTTCTTTCCCGAAACAGCAAAATAAATTATTAAGTGTAATAAAAAGTCTAGTCACAATAGCAATCTAGCTGAGAAATATCTGAAAATGGACTTAGTAATAACCATCCAAGAGTTATGTGGTACATTCTTGCACTTTACCAAGAGCTAACAAGGAATATTTAAACAAATGAACAAATACAGTGAACTCTGAGAAAGCAAGCCAGAAACACATAACATCAATTCTCCTCATCTTGGCCTACAAAAGCACAGGAAATCAAAGTGCCAATAGATGGTTTTCAGGGTTGATAAAATAATTCTACTTCAAAAGAACACATGGCAAAAGCCTCCTCCCACAGTTCCTTTGAGAAACAGTCTAAAAAATAATGAGTTTTCATTCACAGATAGGAAAATCTTATCATATGCTTTAAAATAAACATGTTTCATTTTGTCATATTGTTCTCTATTGCACTCTCCTAACAATGTGCTTGTTTGTTTGCATACAAATTAAAGGGTGCCGACAGCTGTATATTAACAAGGCTACTGGTATCATCTATCCTACAGGTCAGATAATGATGAGAATAGAACATTTTAATTAAGGTAAATACACTCATTTGAAACTGAAAAGTTTTTGTGACTTGGTTATTGCAATAATGATCTTACTGCAATGGTTTTGAGCCAAAATCATGATATCCAGGAAGGATGCTTGTCATTAAATGTGATGTGATTGATGCAAAACATAGCAGGAAGAGCAAGGGATGAACACACATAGCAAGTGGCTTGTACAGTGCAAAGGATCATCATGGCCTGGGTAAGCTGTGTGCTGACACAAAAGCATGAAAAATTAATTGGTATGACATTTGAGGAGAAATCTTAGCCCGAGTATGAAAATCAACCCACTGTGATAATACAATTGAGATTGAAATTTAAAGGCCTTAAAAACTAAAGACTAACGTTTTATCACAACACATCTCTGGTAAAGATCTGAAAACCAGGAATCATGTGATCCCGTCACCAATGGAAATACGCATTCCTGTGTCCACAAAGGACCAGCTAGGTACATATCCTCCAAGTCTTCAGAATTCTAACTCCATAAAGTAATTTGAAGGAAAAAATTGACTTCCTCAGTCAAGACACTACATCATGGCTATGCCTGTGGTATCACCTGTTTAGAGTACATTCCATGAAATGAATACATTCATGGTCACATAGCATGCCAGTGTGCATTTAAGACTTTCTCTAATGTTCATCTTAGGTTTACTTCTTGATTTTTATCTCATTAAAACATTATTTTAAATTTTCATACATATATACTATGTATATAATAATGTACATAGTATATATTACATATATTAAATTTATACATATATTTATATATTTCCTATGCATATGAAAGAGTTGCGCTAACCACTAACTCTTCCATTCATTTCCCTCTAGCTATTCCCAACAAATCATTGGAGCATGATCAGCCTACCATAGACTATGTCTCCAAAGAGTAGACTTCCTTCCCCAGGAACCACCAGCTGTCGTCAGCTCCTCAGCTAGGATGGAGCCTCAGGTGCTTCTCTCACAGATGTTGGAGTTTTAACTAGCTTGACCTTGAGCAGATCTTGTTCAAATGAATTACATATACACCGATGTTATGAGATCACATGTACAGTGGGCATGTCATATCCAGAAGACAGGATTTCTCAAAATCTTAAAGTGACCTCTATGCTGAGATATCCAATCCAGCACTGAATAGCTGCACACAGTAAGTTGTTTTATCTCAAATATTTTTTCTCTAAGAATTTTTTCTATTGTTTTCTAATAAGCCACATTCAATGCCATTCAAAGTTTTTCAACAATACACATAGTTCAAAGAACAGTAGCATATCTGAATTGGTATTTTATATAACAGGAAATTTCAAATTTATGGATGGAATTAAATCTAAAATTATCTTGCAAATGTGGAGATTCAATTGTTTTAATTTAAACATTTAACAGGTACAAAAAATAGAGGGATCAAATGTGGTAAGTAATATGTAAGGTTTTATTGAAGTATATTCATTTTACATAGCACAGAGCCTTACAAAGAGATTTCCACGAAAGTGTTTAAAGTGTCTTAGCCATAGTTTCTCCTATACATCCTTTCCACTATTCTTAATCATTCTCATTAGTGCCCTTCACTCTTCAGGACAGTTCACTAAGACTTATGTCATTTATACATTCATGACTTTACATAAAATCCAAAATAAACAAATGAAAGGAAACACATTTTTGTTTTGATGATACTGTCTATATTGATAAACCCCTGGTGTATCCATTTTCTTAAAAACTACATCACAGCCAGGCGTGGTGGTGCACGCCTTTAATCCCAGCACTTGGGATGCAGAGACAGGCAGATTTCTGAGTTCGAGGCCAGCCTGGTCTACAAAGTGAGTTCCAGGACAGCCAGCGCTATACAGAGAAACCCTGTCTCGAAAAACAAAACAAACAAACCAAAACAAAAACAAACAAACAAAAAATTTACATCATTTTGCTTTTTAGGTATAAAAAATTTCCAACTAAACACACACATGCAAGCACACACATACACGCACACACATACACGCATACACACACGCTCACACACACGCACATTCCACAAAGTCTGCCAGGTTTATCTGTGACATATTGACTTGGATTCTTTTAATTGAATACCTACAAATGCACCTGGCTCATGTGATGTGGCTATTTCCAGTTTTTGAAAAGAAAAAAATCTCCATACTTCTTTCCAGAGTAGCTTGACTAGATTACATTCTCACCAGTAGTGGATAGAAGTTCCATTTTGCCTTCATCCTCACCAACATCTGTTATTTTCTGGACAACTGTCATTTTGACTAGTATGAGATAGAATCTCTGGGTCATTTTAGTGGGTGTTTGTCTGACATATCCAGTTTTGTAAGCCTCCATTTTCTTTGTGTGGTGTTCCCTATAACCTTTAGTATTCCATTCTAGGCTTTTACTATTTTCCTTGTGATGTAAGAATATCACAATTTAGATCTAACAATAGACAAGAGGTATCTATTTCCTTGGAATTCTTCCTAGAAACATTCTCAGAACATTTATGAAATACAAGTGTAGGATGAGAGTGAGGGTGACCTTTGAGAGTTTTGTAAGAATTATTTTTATTATTTTAATCACATAGATCTATGTTTCTGGGTATGTATATGTACCTGTGAGCTCAGAAGCCCACAGGGGCTAGAGATGTTGGATCTTTCCAGTGGTGAAGTTATATGTAGTTGTGAACTGACCAATATGAATATCAGACACTTAATTTGGATTGTCTGCAAGTGTAGTAGTGCTCCTAACTGCTGAGCCACCTCTCCAGACCTATTATGTTTTTTTAAACACTTCAGAGAAAGCAGTGAACTAGAACTCAGTTTGTGCATCCGCCACCTTGACATGCACCCAGCAGAGAAGTTAGAACTGAGCCAATCCATCTATGCAGAGCTGAGATCTCTAATAGGTAGCAAGGAAGAAAGAGAGAGGCTGGTGGACAGGCTCCATGGCCTCCTCGCATATCGACTCCATCAAATGGACTTTAATGCTTTCATGCTGGGGACCAAATCAATCAGAAAACGTGTTGGTGTCTCTGCCAGACTCTATCTGATGGGTTCTTCTATACAAAGTGCCCCCCGCCCAGTCCCCATCCTTTCAGACCAAGTTTCCTCTTCCATTACTGACAACTGTTTCCCTAGTAACTAAAAGAAAAAAAAAATAAAACCAACCATAGATTCACTGGACCAGCAGGGCACAAAGTGTGAGCTGGATTTCAAATATGTCCTTATTTCTATGTTGGACTTACTGGGGCTTTTATTGGTGATATTGTCCCTATACCATGAGTGACCAGCAAAGCTGTCTGTGCGTGCCTTTCATGTCTTTAAGAACCACAAGCCTGTGGTAAATTGTGAAGCAAATATTGTGTCTTTAAATAGCCTAGAATTTAAGCAAGGTTATTTCTCTGACCCACAGATATATAAACTGGTAGTTCTGTATGAAAAGTTATATAGATAAGGACCAACCCAAGGATGACACAAATCCTTGTTCTAAGGCAGCACAAGAATTATATAAATAAGTCAATATTCATATAATTGTTTCTCAAAAAGCTTTTGAAAGATTTGGAAGTCTTCTTTTATTAAGGTTATGCATTCCCAAAGCTCTTGTTCTTTTTGGATACTTCTACCAACATGTTTCCCAGTATGATACAAGAACATGCATATCCCAGCTAGGCATAGAGGCAGCAAGCTTTCCTACTTCATTGTTGCCACACACAACCCAGGCATTCATCTTCTACAACTTGGCCAGTTCTATTTTACATGAAGACAAAAGAGTTGTCTCTAGCTCTGGGTCTGTATGGAGTCTGTTGGATCTCAGTTGGTATTTTCTTTCTTCCCCAGCAGACTTGAAAGAGAAGGCAGAGATGTTGCATTCCCCATACATCCCATATGTTATAGCCATCATTTAGAGAAACTTGTCTAAAAAGGACAGTGATAAACTAGAGCCTTACTGGCCATGGCAATGGAGCAGGTTCTCCCTCTGAATGTTTACCTCTCTTGTATGCACAGAATAACATGAACATGAAGCTACAACTATCACTTGCCCATGTGTATGCTGTCTATGAAGAAAGGGATCCACTGTAGATGCCTTTGCCAGTCACACTGGCTGGCTGGTAGGTTTTATGGGTAAGAACACCATTAAAATCAAGTCCAATAAGGCTCAGAGTATGATCTGCATATTTATGCTTGCCTATGAAATAAATGTTCATGAATTTGTGTCTTTGATGAGATAAGAAGCCTGAGCCAAATGGGAAGTGAAGCTGGTAACTAAGCCCACGGTTTAAGTTCAGCTGACTTTAAAAATTAAGGGAGCATCATGGTTGCATTAATTTATACTGTCACTGGCTTCGTACAGAACAATGGCATAACATGGGTCAATACCTCAGAAGAAATTGGTCAACAGATAGTTTGAAGAATACTACGCATGAGTACCTAGTCCCCAGAAAGGCCCGTTACATAGTATACCGTTTGTTGGTACTCAGTTCTTAGGTGTTCAGAATCATAACCCTCACACTCCCCTATCCAAACAACTATATTCACATTCATAAATCCTTTACATTCAATTCCTTCAGTTTTTAAATGGGAAAATATTTCCCACTACTAAAGTGCTTCTGTGTCAGTGAGATAAAAAGAACATATGTCCTGCCCTAAGGTATAGAATATATGCTCTGTCTTGGTATGAATTAATTCAAGGACTTCGTATGTATATGCAAGTACATGTATTTGTGTGTGTGCACATGCATAGATCAGAGAACTTTATATGTCTCAGTACAAGGGAACACCAGGGCCAAGAGGTGGGAGTGGGTGGGTGGGTGGGGGACTTTTAGGATAGCATTGGAAATGTAAATGAAATAAATACCTAATAAAAAAGGTATTTCTTTCCTGGTTTCCCCTCCAAAACCCCTCTATCCTCTGCCCCCTTCCCCTGCTCACCAACCTACCCATTCATAATTTCTGGCCTTGGCATTCCCCTACACTGGGGCTTAGAGCCATCATACAATCAAGGGCCTCTCTTCCCATTGATGACCAACTATGCTATTCTCTGCTACATATGCAGCTGGAACCATGAGTCCCACCATGTGTATTCTTTGGTTGGTAGTTTACTCCCTGGGAGCTCTGGGGGTACTAGCTAGTTCATATTGTTGTTCTTCCTATGGGGTTGCAAACTCCTTTAGCTCCTTGGGTACATTCTCTAGCTCCTTCATTGGGGACCTGTGCTCAGTCCAATGGATTGCTGTGAGTATCGACTTCTGAATTTGTCAGGCACTGTTAGAGCCTTTCAGGAGACAGCTATATTAGCTTCCTGTCAACAATCACTTGTTGGCATCCACAATAGTGTCTGGGTTTGGTGTCTGTATATGGGATGGATCCCCAGGTGGGGGGAGTTGCTGGATGGCCATTCCTTCAGTCTCTGCTCCACACTTTGTCTCCTTCCACGGGTATTTTGTTCCCCTTCTAAGAAGGATTGAAATATCCACACTTTGGTCTTCCTTCTCCTTGAGTTTCATGTGTTTTGTAAATTGTATCCTGGGTGTTTGAAATTTCTGAGCTAATATCAACTTATCAGTGAGTGCATATCATGTGTGTTCTTTTGTGATTGGGTTACCTCACTCAGGATAATGCCCTCCAGGTTCAACCATTTGCCTAGGAATTTCATAAATTCATTCTTTTTAATAGCTGAGTAGTACTCCATTGTGTAAATGTACCACATTTTTTGTATCCATTCCTCTGTTGAGGGGCATCTGGGTTCTTTCCAGCTTCTGGCTATTATAAATAAGGCTGCTATGAACATAGTGGAGCATGTTTCTTTCTTACTAGTTGGAACATCTTCTGGATATATGCCCAGGAGAGGTATTGCGGGATCCTCCGGTCTTTATATGCCCCAGTACAGGGGAACGCCAGGGCCAAAAAAGTGGGAGTGGGTGGGTAGGGGAGTGGGGGTGGAGGGTATGGGGGACTTTTGGGATAGCATTGGAAATGTAAATGAGGAAAATACCTAATAAAAAAAAGAAAAAGAAAGAAAAATGAGGATTCTAAAATAGAAAAGTGTTACTTTCATATTAATTTTCTAGTTTTGGAAAATGCTGAGGAATGAGAATATAAAAATAATTTAGAAATTATTTGTTGTGTGTGGTCTTTATAAAGGAAGAGAATCAGCAGCAGTAACTAGAAAGCTAAATTCACTCTATGATTAAAAAATATGAAATTAGGCTGTGCTTGGTGGCCCACACCTTTAATCCCAGCACATGGGAGGCAGAGTTCAGCAGATTTCTGTGAATTTGAGGACAGCTTGGTCTACATAGAGAGTTACATGTCAGCCAGGACTACACAGTAAGACCCTGTATCAAACAAAAGGAATGAATTGATATTTAAACCAATGTAATTAGACATTAATTGACATATAAATAAATCTTATGAAATCCAAAAAAAAAAAAAAAAACACCAACGAATTAATGAAATTCTTAGTCAAATCTATGGATCTCTGGGGCTCTCTTTATTCCTGCCCTCCTCCCTACTGATGAGGCTCCCTTCTTTGTTTTATTTTTAATGTGGATTCTGGGACCCATGTTCAGGTCCTCATGCTTTCAACTCAAGCACTTCATCACCAGTAGCACTTCCTGAGCCTATGGTCCCTGGGATTTCTGGTACATGAAATACCCATCTAAGAGTCACAGCAGGTTTTCACAGATAACAAATGTGTATCTATGCACTTCTGTGTATCAGTGAGTGTTATTGCTTCTGCTTGGTTTGGGTGTTTTCTTCTAAGTGTATTATTTCCTTTTCTCCAAATTATTTTCTGGTCAAAATGGTATAGATAAGACAAAGCAATAAAGTACCTCTGATATTCAAATGAAATTAGAGGTTTTATCATTTTATCTAATTAAATTATTGAGTAGGGCAAGATAGAATAACATTCCTAAGGTATATATTCAGTATAGAAAATATAAGCTTATTGGAATAAAGAAAATGAAAAATTTGAAGTACAGAAAAATTATCCCAAAACAAAGATCCATTTGACTACTCAGATGTGTTTGTTGAAAAACTGAACAGCTAACATAGCAAGCCAAGTATGGTAAGCAAAGAAGGAAGGCACTCTTGTAAAACTCTATATCCTGGTAAAATGTTAGCATCCTCTCTCAGAAGCATAGGTTAGAGGGTACTTGAGTATTGTTTGTTTGCTCTCCCAAGAGGATTTATTTGGGTTTCAGTAATAAAATTAAAAAAAAAAAAGGCTGTGAACACTTGATTATTCTCAATACCATGTAAATGTCCATGCAGGCTTCTTTTACTCATTATCTCTGGTTACATGAAGAATTAGATTGTTTGGTGATGATTGATTGACAGCTTAACTGGGCCAAATTATCATGACTGGCAGATAGTTATGAACATGTACGGTCATCTCACACATCAAATGCACATCAGTGTAGTCCACTGTGTCCTAGGACTGAAGCTGACGGAAGACGTGTTTCCATTTTGCAGGGCTTGACACCCCCCAAAGATGGCCTTTGCTTCCTATAGCTACTGCAGGACTTGATTCATGGTGTGATTTTAGTCCGAGATGCTCAGTTAAAAGATCACCCAAAAGGATAAAAAAGAATCTGTCGGCTCCCAATAATCATACAGGTAGAGCTTCATTAAAATGGAGAGACATTTGCATTTTTCAGGAAACCAAACCTCTGTGACTCAAGCTGATACCTTAATTTACAGACAGCAGTGTGCACGTGCCTACAGACATCTTCTGGTTAGACACAGGCTTATCTTTTCAAAGAGTTGGAAAAGTAGTACAACTAAGCTTGTATAGAAGCATAGCAGCTTGAGTACCCTTTCTTACTCTTCCGCAGTCCCTTGTAATTACGCCGCCTGCCCCTTGCCTATAGACACTCAAACTGTAAGTATGGCTTGTCACCTTTACCCTCCCTCATTAATACATATATGGTTTTCCTTCTATTTTGTTTTGTTGTTGTTGTTTTGTTTTGTTTTGTTTTGGGGGGGTGTTCTTTTTTTTTTTTCTGGAGCAAATACATTAAAGAGTGATGGAATGGGGGAAATAGGAAACAAATAAGAAGATTTCACAAGCATTGAGGTCTTTAGATTGTTATGTGGCCAGATTCCCTGTAAAGATCCAAATAATGAGATCTGAACAAAAGCAATAGGACCACTTTGTATTCAGTTCAGTCAGTAAGGCTTGACCAAATGTAGAGAAAAATTATCACTGACAGCTTAAAAGCAATCAAATGGCTGTGTAATCTTTTCAAAAAGATTTAAATCAATAAGTAAATTAAGAAGTAATGATTAATTTAAGTATTTGAGCTGAAATATCAATAAGAAAAATTTATTGACCACATTTGAATATTAATAGAGTTAACATTAAAGATGATTGTTTTTTAAACTTTCTATGTTGTTGCTGTTTTCAGACAGTGAAACTGAGACTAGCACATTTACATAAATATTTGCAAAAATATGGGTAAAAGGCACATTCTAAGAAGGCAAAGCATTCTGATTATCTGAAGGAGAAATTTATTAGTGTGTTTATCTTCATAAATTTATTCAATTAATTTATTTAATTCATTTTTCACTCTAAGCAAAGCACTAGTGGAATATATATTGTGCACGGTTTTGCATCAAATATGCCTCTGGAACCAGATGCAAGATGGGAACCCTAGTCCAAAAATGCCAGTGGTAGATCTTTTCAAATGAAAATGAAGGTTCTGTTTTTCCTTTATCCTATGCGTGCCTGAAGAACTGACATTTTCTGCAGGAAACATTCTCTCCTGTGAATGTAAGTCTACATTTCTTTGGTTTGGCTTACCAGATAAAGGAAACACATTAAATTCATATCAATCCAAGAGTCACGGAGCAGCGACGTCAAACACTGTGCCTGTGGCTTGGTGATTCCCTGGGGTTTGTGTCTATGTAGACAGGCTTCAGAATCCATGAGCAGACAAGTAATAATAGTAATGAAAGCAGTAACAGACCTGAGCACTGCCAGGCTGTAATTGCTCTGGCAGCCAAGCAAACAGTCCTACTGTCTGCCTACACAGCTTTGATACCCAAGCACTCAGGAGGGAACAGCTGGAAACCCCAGCAAGTAGAATCCTTGTTAGTAGACTTTGTTCACTTCAAACAGGGAGGAATGTTTTATTTTTTAATGAAGCCCTTTCCAATCAGCCCTGTCTTCTTTCGGCCTGCCTCCAGCCTCATTCAGATATCATGTTTTACATAAGGCAGAGTGTTCAGGAAAGATTCTGTTGTTGGCAAAAGAACTGACAATCAAAGGCTCTCAAAGTTCAACACAGAGCAGCAGATAGCTGTGGGATTTCTGGGGGAGGGGCAATTAATACTGCAATCAAGAAGGAAAAGTCTGAATTGGGGCAAGAAGATGAACCTACACCAGGAGCTTCTGAAAATCTAGGCCTTGTCACCCAAACTTTTGTCATCACAACCTGTGGATATTTGAATGAGGAGAGCCACTGTAAGCTCATGTATTTGAGTTGAGTATTTGGCCCCCAGTTGGTGGAACTGTTTGGAATAAAATCGGGTTTGACATTGTTGGAGAGGTTATATTACTGATAATGGGCTTTGAGGTTCCAAGACTAATGTCAAGCACAGTGTGTAATTCTGCGAATCATGTTGTGAGTTCTCAACTCTTCTTGCTGCTGAGCCATTGATCCACCATCATGGTAACCCATGTAAGTTAAGTCCAAACATATACTTTGTGAGTTGTCTTGGTCTTCATGTTTTATTTCAGAATCAGGAAAGTAACTAATACATGGCCGGGAGCAAGGTCATAAGATAATATTAACTTTTTCGTTGCCAATAATGCATTGCTATTATTTCATAACTATTTAGTAGATGTGGAGATACGAGACAGTTGTAAACCTCTGAAATTTTGGGGAAAGAACAAGAATTTGAAAATCTTTAGATCTTTTAGGAATTACTTGAGGGTATAAATGAGGTGGTGAGATGAAGATTAAATTAGAGAGTGTGTTGTGTGTGTCAGAGAGAGAGAGAGAGAGAGACAGACAGACAGACAGAGAGAGAGAGAGTCACAGAGAGAGAGAAGAGAGAGAGAGAGAGAGAGAATATTTTCTGCATTTCAGTAGCTTTCAACATGCACAGTGATTTTGCCCTGAGGCTTGATATAAATAAACTGACAGTTTGATTACCTGCTAATGCCATAAGAGAAGGCTCTTTCAAAATAGTTATCAGAACCTTCATAAAGTAAGGAAAACTTATGACAAGAGGCAAGAGGAAATCATTGCTCCACAGGACAGGAAAACCAACTGGCCTGAAGGTTGCAGTCATGTGGCCTTTGGTGCTTATTGCAAGTTGACTTTATCCCAGGTTGACTCCTCTTCCCTAAATTCTAAAATCCTATGGATATGTGGGGATTTTTAGACTATGGTGGGTAGTTAGGATATTACTGAAAGGAATCAAATTCAGAAATGAAGAGAGTCTTGAAGGCATTAATACTTAAAACAAAGAAATTTGGTGGTCTTGAAACAAATCATGTTAAGAACTAAAGAATCAATACTCTTAAAATCAGGTAAAAGCAAGGGAAAAGAAAATATAATTTCATATAAGAAGGGAGACCAGAAACCCAAAATCTGTCAGATAAAATTGGATCTGAGTTTCTTTGAGATTCAGATTTTGTGTGCAGTTGTGAGGTATTCCTATCATTACAGGGTAGTCCCAACTCACCGTGCCTCACTGCATCTTTCAAGTGGGACTCTGAGGAAAGAAGGGCAGCTCTTTTAATACTACTTGACGAGGAAAAAGAGCCAATGAGAAAAATTTATTAATAAATATATTATTAAATTTCAACTAATGAATAGTTAATACATTTGATTCATTGGCACTATTGGGAAAAATGTAAACACACATAGTTACATTTTATTCTTGAAAGGTTTACTTAATTCCATGGCCCCATTTCCTAGTTCTACCTTCTGAAATGGAGTCAAAATAATAGAAATGAGGGGAGTGCTAGATTGTTGTGCATGAGAGCTGTAGGATAATACCTATTGCAAGTAAAAGAGATTTTTCCAGGAAGGAAAGTAGCCAGGTTATAGAAACCAACTGCCTACATGCCAGTATTCTGTCTTACATTACCAGATACTTTGTTGCTTCTTCTTTTTTTAAAATTTTTTTCTTGGATATTTTATTTATTTATTTTCCAAATGTTATCCCCTTTCCAGGTTTCCCTTCCTGAAACCCCCTATCCCATCCTCCCTCTCCCTGTTTCTATGAGGGTGCTCCCTCACTACCACCCCCATCCACTCCTGGATCCCACTCCTCCTTCACATTTCTTACACTGGGACATCAGGCCTTCCCAGGACCAAGGGCCTCTCCTCCCATTAATGTCCGACAAGGCCATCCATCCTCTGTTACCTATGCAGCTGGAGCCATGGGTACTCTTTGGTTGGTGGTTTAGTCTCAGGGAGCTCTGGGGGTGGGGGTGGGTACTAGTTGGTTCATATTATTGTTCCTCCTATGGGGCTGCAAGCTCCTTCAGCTCCTTCGATCCTTTCTCTAGTTCCTCCATTGGGGACCTTGTGCTCAGTCCAGTGGTTGGCTGTGAGCATTCACCTCTGTATTTGTCAGGCTCTGGCAGAGCCTCTCAGGAGACAGCTATAAGCAAGCACTTCTTGGTATGTGCCAAAGTATCTGGGTTTGGTGTCTGTATATGGGATGGATCCCTAGGCAGAGCATTCTCTGGATGGCCTTTCCTTCAGTCTCTGCTCCGGTCTTTGTCTCTGTAGTTCCTCCCTTGAGTATTTTGTTCCCCTTTCTTTTACTCAGAATCTCACTATGAAAGGCTGACTAAATAGAAGACCACTTTATGTCCCCTTCAATAAAGGTCAGGACTGGTATGTAAACTTAACCACAAGTTATTTTTTATCTGTACAACAATATATGAAGATGACATTGTCAAGACAATGTGAGACCTTTCTCTGAGACCCAAGATGATACCTCTTCACTTTAAACAATATAAAATTGCTAGTACACTCTTTCTTGAAATGCCAGATCTGTGTGCATTCATATAAATTTCAAGTAATTGGAGTAAAATGTAATACTGTGCATGGTTTCTCACCAGTTGTAAAATGGTAGAACTATTTTATGAGTATTTAATATAGAATACAAAGCCCACCTATAAATCACAATTACCATTATCCAATAACCTGTAGGGAAAAATGTCCAAATTCATACACCAAAGAACTTCATGATTTGATCCATTACTTGGAAGGTGAGGGAAAGAGCAGGCGTCATCATTCACTGTCTAACAGTGTTCTACTGCATACTCCATTTATTTATAGCAAATCCAAATGAGGATGCATACTTATCTCTATATTATAGATGAAGAGGCTGATGGACAGGAGAAAAGACTAAACTACCTTGTCCATTAGTTTTTCTGCTAGCCATATTTACTATCTGTGAGAAGTCATTTCTCCAATAAAACTTTCCTAAAACACAATCAGAATTTCTTTGTAATCACTACCTAAACTCCACCTTTAACTATCTATTTAAACAAATTATACATCTTCTTAACTTCTACAAATTGTCAATTATTTCCTTTCTCTCAACAATTGCAAATTCTATTTGGGTGTCTGTTAGAACACAAGTGCTTTATAAATATTCTGATTGTCATATGTGTTTATTAGTACATATTGACTTGACAATGCTGGTGAGGATGTGGAGTAAGAGGAACACTCCTCCTTTGTTGGTGGGATTGCAAACTTGTACAACCACTCTGGAAATCAGTCTGGCAGTTCCTCAGAAAATTGGACATAGTACTACCAGAGGATCCCACAATACCTCTCCTGGGCATATATCCAGAAGATGTCCCAACTGGTAAGAAGGACACATGCTCCACTATGTTCATAGCAGCCTTATTTATAATAGCCAGAAGCTGGAAAGAACCCAGATGCCCCTCAACAGAGGAATGAATACAGAAAATGTGGTACATTTACACAATGGAGCACTACTCAGCTATTAAAAGGAATGAATTTATGAAATTCCTAGGCAAATGGATGGACCTGGAGGGCATCATCCTGAGTGAGGTAACACAATCACAAAAGAACTCAAATGATATGTACTCACTGATAAGTGGATATTAGCCCAGAAACTTTGTATACCCAAGATATAAGATACAATTTGCAAAACACATGAAACTGAAGAAGAACGAAGACCAAAGTGTGGACACTTTGCCCCTTCTTAGAATTGGGAACAATCACCCATGGACGGAGTTACAGAGACAAAGTTTGAAGCTGGGACAAAGGGATGGACCATCTAGAGACTGCCATATCCAGGGATCCATCCCATAATTAGCCTCCAAACGATGACATCATTGCATACACTAGCAAGCGTTTGCTGAAAGAACCCTGATATAGCTATCTCTTGTGAAACTAGGCCGGGGCCTAGCAAACACAGAAGTGGATGCTCACAGTCAGCTATTGGATGGATCACAGGGCCCCCAATGGAGGAGCTAGAGAAAGTACCCAAGGAGCTAAAGGGGTCTGCAACCCTATAGGTGGAACAACATTATGAACTAACCAGTACCCCAGAGCTCTTGACTCTAGCTGCATATGTATCAAAAGATGGCCTAGTCGGCCATCACTGGAAAGAGAGGCCCATTGGATACGCAAACTTTATATGCCCTAGCACAGGCGAACGCCAGGGCCAAAAAGTGGGAATGGGTGGGTAGGGGAGTGGGGGGGGGATGGTATGGGGGACTTTTGGGATAGCATTGGAAATGTAATTGAGGAAAATACGTAATAATAAAAAAACATTAAAAAAAAAGCTTCCTAAAAGTTGGATATTCCCACCATTATGAAAAATAGAGCTGATTAACAAATTTGGGGAAGAAGACAAGGAAGAAAGTACAAGAAAGGTAAACTAGCAGGAAGCTGTTAATAACCTACTTCAGAATGTTTCTCTGCAGATACTGAAACCTAATATATGCTCGTGTTTCTTCTCTCTAATGCCAGTGGGAAACCCATGTGCATAATGGTAGTTCAGTAGAGCACACTGACAATTGGCTGGCTCAGTTTCTATCTTCTGAGTGTACACTCAGTTGTGCTCTACACGTTATTAAACCACTGGGAAGCAGATTGTTACTAGAAATCCATGATTCAAATAGAATTGGAGGGAAGATTGGCCTGTGCTGTCTGTGCACCTGTACCTCCTCCTTAATCACTTTCTCTGGGAAAAACCTATTTCCATAAATCTGGGGATCAGCCCCAGAACTTTCCCACTGAACGCATCTGAAGTGACTATGCCAATGAATATAACAAACCCTCCTGGCAGGCTATTGAGAGTAAGGTTTTGGTAATTGTCCTCTGCATTTTCTGCAATACTACTTTGAAAATTAGAAATTCTTAAGACAGCATGTTAGAACTGAACAAAACCTTACTGAGTTGAGATTACAATGTGAAACTCTCTCACTGTCTGGAGTTCTGTAAAGTCATCATTTGATTTGGATAGCTACCAACATATTTAGCCAAAGAAACACTGTATCTAATCTTTGCTTTCTTCAGGGCTTACTGGCTAGACAAGACTCAGTCATTTGTAAAGCCTTATCTAGAAGGGTACTAACAGCTCAATGAACATAGTTCTACTGCCAAAGACAGTGAAAACAAAGGTAATATTATTATGTGTTTAGTACTGGCCATCTGTTCTGCTGCACAAATGCATATAGATTCTAAACAAGAAAGCTAGAGAACCCTGAGGGATGTTTTAAGGTCCTAAGCTAAATGTGCATTAGTACTTTTAAGACACATACATTGCATGTAAAGCCATGGCTAAAGAATAGGTCCTGCATTGCACTAGACATCAGATCCTGCCCACAGACAGGTAGGCTCACAGGTTCCACATCCTTGCATTCAACAAGTCACAGATTGTCGTTAATAATATCAAAACAAGGAAATTACATCTGTATAGAATTTTTTGTCATCATTCCTAAACAATATAGTATACCAACTATATGCATAGAACTTATTTATATTTAGGATTATGTTATCAGGATATTATTAAATGTATATGAAAATGTATTAAATGTATATGAAGATATGGGTCAGTGATTTAGAACCCTTATTGATTTTTCAGAGAACCCAGGTTCAGTTCCCAGTAGCTCACATGGTAGCTCACAATCATACATAATTCCAATTCCAGGGAAGCTAATATCCTTTTCAGGCCTATGCCAGATTAAGCATGCCCAAGCATCTGGTGTATGAAAAATGTGTGCACATATAGTGCACGTATAGACATGTAGGGAACACATCCACACAAAAGAAAGATTTCAAGAATTTATGAAGTGATGTGCATAGTATACAAAAGTACCTTAGTCACTTTATAAGAAACTTGATTTGGGTATTTCTTGAAATCAATTTTCTGAAGTTAACGAATATCCCTGTGTATTAAACTCTGTGACTGATTCTCCAGTACTTTTCTCTTCATCTCCTTCCTTTTATTCTTCTATATTATACATTTGAGTCATAGAATATTCAGGTTCATGGCTCAGAATAAAATCTTAATTATTTTATTATTTGCCAAAACCTTTTGTCCAAAGGCAAAATATTTCATGTGAAGATATTAACATTCTAATAGTAATATACTCTGCCTTCCACTTTAGGATATGTTCTTGTTTTATTTTTATCAAACAAGCCATACATACTTGTGTGTTCTAACCATATAGCATAGACTATTGCAGCTCCCATATAAAGTTGACCACCTGAAAATGCAGCTGGAGGAATTCAAGTTCCAGGCTTTAGCTTTGTTTTGGGTTCTGCTTCTGAGAGCATAAGACACTGGCTAGATCCTGATCAACTTATTAGGACTTAGTTTTCTTTCACTATTCGGCACCAAATTGGAAAGTCATTGTCATTAAAGATGTATTTGAAATTAGTTCTTGGGTATGCTGACCTGTGTCTCTTCCATTTGGGAGCAGAGACAGCCTGTGGTCACTCTGGAAACAAAACAGGTGGGGGAACAATCTATTAGAAACAAGGCAATAAAACCTTGGCATTTTTATTATCTTTGATTGGTTTTGCTTCCAGGGCTCAAGTACAGGGTTTGTAAAACCTAAAGAAGCAAGCAGTTATAGATTGTGACCCACATATCTTGATAGTTTATGCCCTACTTCTGTAAAGGTTTTATTGGCTTATTGGTAGAGCATTTATTTGGTTGAACACAAAAAGTCTGTCTTGGCTTTGCCTTGATAATCATACAATAGGATGAGGCTTTGGGGTATTACAGGTTTTATGATCCAAATGTGTCCTGTACTCACAGTGGTAGGGAGGCAGGAAATGATCAGATACCAGAGAGCATAGAATGTACATATAAGAGGAAGTTATGATGAGATTTGGAAAGAACCCATGAAGACAGAGATAGCCATATAACCATTCCTTGTTTGTGAACTAGCATCTCCTGTGATATTTATGTGTATTTTAGTCATTTAATTTGGAGTTGAGACAGTGATGTAAGGAAAAAAATCTACTTGACAATATAGCAACTGGCCAATGTTGAATTAGTTTGTCCAAAAAATAAACATGAATATACATCTCATATATAAATTCTTATTTGGCCTCTGTGCCAGGGCTGCTGACATTTGGATCAGGGGAGACATTTTGTGGAGAATGTTCTGTGAATTGAAACAGGTATATTCATATATTCATACCTAAACAAAATATCATAAATATGTAAGTACAGAAATAAAATGAATTGTGTTGAGATGTGAATTCTTCCTCAATCTATATCTGATAGATGGTATGTGATTATATATTACTTAAATGTACAATACTTTTCAAAAGATGTGTTTGACTTGTATATATTTGGAGTTTATATTTAGTTGAGTAAAATGAAGAGCTTAATCCTAATATTGATGTCATGTTCACATAAAGATAACACAATGATGTATTATAGATAACGTGTAAAATAAAAATCTGTCTGAATCATAAAAACTGTCACTTAAAATATTGAATATGTCCTGTAAGTTTAATAACCAAGTATAATCTTATCACCTAATAGTATGCTGACAATTGTTCTAAGGGACTAGTCTACATTGGTGGACAAAACATATTAAAAAAAAACATCTTTCCCCTTATGTATCAGACTATAATATGTAATATCTACACCTTGCAATATGTTAATGTAGAGTAAATACATGACAGATATTGACAGTTAGATGGCTGTAGATGTCATAAGAATAATTTAAGGGCTTGGAATGTCTTGATGTGTCACTGCACCACCAGTGTCACTGTCACTGAGAAGACAATACTTGGTGTAAAATTAGAATGTGTGAGAATGAGAGGAATGGTAGGAAGGACCATTAATAAAGGAAATGTATGCCTGGTATTCTTTCGGGACACTCAATAGTCATATGATTATCATAACACGTAGCAATTATAGGAAATGGCCAGAAAGTGGCCAGGGACAAAATACTCTAGTCTTTTAGACCAAGATAAAGACTTTTATTTTTCTTTGGATAAAATCAAAAGCTAGTGACATGATTTGATAGTTTTTGAGGTTGCATGCTCACTGATCATTTCATAACATTGTGGGTTGTGATGGGGAGGAAGGGATATAAGAGACAGAACAGGAGAGATAAAGAAGGTAACAAGTTATTAAATTATCCCAGCAAGAACTCTAGGAGACTAACACAGGGTAATAGATCTAAACACAAATAGTTAGAAGCAGATTCCAGATTTGATTTGAAAATAGGACCAATGATTGAATATGGCAAGAGAGAGAAAGAATAAAAGTTATGAGACATTCTTAGGCTTTTGATTCACATCATTGCAAGGATGGAATTGCCATCCACTGAGGTTGGGAAATTGGCTTTAACAGACTTCCAGCAAGTTGGAATAACATTAATTCAGAATTCTAAATGTTCTGTTCCCAGTTTCTGTTAATGGTGATGCCAAACTGGGAGTTAGGCAGTGACCATGGATTCAAGGAAGGGTCTTAGTTAGAGATACATAGATGGCTCAGTCACTGGGCCTTCAGAAAAATGGGGCCAGAGTTGTAATGAAGATTGACTTAGTGAGATATTACTTTTTGGAGAATGGACAAATAATACCAACTCATATGATGTAGAGTGTGGTTTTGTAGAAAGACTAGCTTAAAAGAAAGGCACAGATTTGAAGTGAAAGACAAAGAATGAAGAAAAAGAAAAATCAGGAAACAACATAAAAATCCAAATGTGCAGAGACCCAGTAAAAAAAACATTTAGACAGGCAATTCTCTTAGATTTATAGGAAACCATTGAATTTTATAAAGTGGAAGTTGTTGATAAGATCTGGTGTGAGAAATTACAGTGTGATTAAATAAAGGAAGAATCAGTGCTTGTGAAAAGCAACAGAAATTTAGCCATCACTGAAGAACAGTAAGACTTAAGGGATGTTTCTCTTCCTATACATACATCTTAAGTGATCTACATTGATAATGTTGAGAATAGTCCTGCAGAAGGCAAACACTGGTGTACAGGAAAGGTAACTTTAATAGCATTATTATTATTATTATTATTATTATTATTATTATTATGATGATGATGATGATGATGATGATGTTTGGTTTGTGTTTCTGTGGATGCACATGCTATGCTGTATATATGGAAGTCAAACAATAATTTGTGAAGTTCATTATCTCCTTCCACTATTACATGTGTTTTAAGTGTCAAACTTGGACCTCTGTGACAAGCACCTTTCCCAGTTGATCCATCTTAGTGGCTCCAATTTATTTTTCCATTTTTCTCCACAGTGCTCTGTCTTGACTCCAAGACCTTGCCATGCCAGGCAAACTCTCTACCACTAAGTTACATCTTCTCTCATGTTAAATATCTTTGATTAAAGATAAATAAAAAGAATTTATGTACACATATAACCACAAATTGGCCTAGGAGAGATGCAAATTCATTCATCCTAACAGGAAGAAACAAGAACAGATGGAACAAGATGGTTATATTTCCTCATGAGAGCTTTTCTTTCTTTCTTTCTTTCTTTTTATTTACTCATTTCTTTTTTTTTAATATTTTTTATTACGTATTTTTCTCAGTTACATTTCCAATGCTATCCCAAAAGTCCCCCATACCCCCCCACTCTCCTACCCACTCATTCCCACTTTTTGGCCCTGGTGTTCCCCTGTACTGGGGCATATAAAGTTTGCATGTCCAATGGGCCTCTCTTTCCAGTGATGGCCGACTAGACCATCTTTTGATACATATGGAGCTAGAGTCAAGAGCTCCGGGGTACTGGTTAGTTCATAATGTTGTTCCACCTATAGGGTTGTGGATCTCTTTAGCTCCTTGGATACTTTCTCTAGCTCCTTCATTGGGGGCCCTGTGATCCATCCAATCTGTGAGCAACCACTTATGTGGTTGCTAGGCCCTGGCCTAGTCTCACAAGAGACAGCTATATCAGGGTCCTTTCAGCAAACTCTTGCTAGTGTATGCAATGGTGTCTTCGTTTGGAGGCTAATTATGGGATGGATCCCTGGATATGGCAGTCTCTAGATGGTCCATTCTTTTGTCTCAGCTCCAAACTTTGTCTCTGTAACTCCTTCCATGGGTGATTGTTCCCAATTCTAAGAAGGGGCAAAGTGTCCACACTTTGGTCTTCATTCTTCTTCAGTTTCATGTGTTTTGCAAATTGTATCTTATATCTTGGGTATACTAAGTTTCTGGGCTAATATCCACTTATGAGTGAGTACATATCATTTGAGTTCTTTTTTGATTGTGTTACCTCACTCAGGATGGTGATCTCCAGGTAGACCAATGGAATAAAATTGAAGACCCAGAAATGAACCCACACAACTATGGTCACTTGATCTTCGACAAGGGAGCTAAAACCATCCAGTGGAAGAAGGGCAGCATTTTCAACAAATGGTGCTGGCACAACTGGCGGTTATCATGTAGAAGAATGCAAATCGATCTATTCCTATCTCCTTGTACAAAGGTCAAATCTAAGTGGATCAAGGAACTTCACATAAAACCAGAGACACTGAAACTTATAGAGGAGAAAGCGGGGGAAAAGCCTCGAAGATATGGGCACAGGGGAAAAATTCCTGAATAGAACAGCAATGGCTTGTGCTGTAAGATCGAGAATTGACAAATGGGACCTCATGAAACTGCAAAGCTTCTGCAAGGCAAAAGACACAGTCAATAAGACAAAAAGGCCACCAACAGATTGGGAAAGGATATTTACCTATCCTAAATCAAATAGGGGACTAATATCCAATATATATAAAGAACTCAAGAAGGTGGACTCCAGAAAATCAAATAACCCCTTAAAAATTGGGGCTCAGATCTAAACAAAGAATTCTCACCTGAGGAATACCAAATGGCTGAGAAGCACCTGAAAAAATGTTCAGCATCCTTAATCACCCAAGAAATGCAAATCAAAACAACCCTGAGATTCCATCTCACACCAGTCAGAATGGCTAAGACCAAAAATTCAGGTGACAGCAGATGCTGGCGAGGATGTGGAGAAAGAGAAACACTCCTCCATTGTTGGTGGGATTGCAAGCTTGTACAACCACTCTGGAAATCAGTCTGGAGGTTCCTCAGAAAATTGGACATAGTACTACCGGAGGATTCCGCAATACCTCTTCTGGGTATATATCCAGAAGATATTCCAACTGGTAAGAAGGACACATGCTCCACTATGTTCATAGCAGACTTATTTATAATAGCCAGAAGCTGGAAAGAACCCAGATGCCCCTCAACAGAGGAATGGATATGAAAAATGTGATACATTTACACAATAGAGTACCACTCAGCTATTAAAAGGAATGAATTTATGAAATTCCTAGGCAAATGGTTGGTCATGAGAGCTTTTCAAAGATGCTATTTTCTTCTCTTAATTTCATCAGTGACACACACACACACACACACACACACACACACACACACACATAACCTATATCAGAGTGTGTGTGTGTGTGTGTGTGTGTGTGTGTTTTATATGAGCACACTGTCACTGTCTTCAAATGCACCAGAAGAGGGCATCAGATCCCGTTATAGATGTTTATGAGCTACCATGTAGTTGTGGGAATTGAACTCATGACCTCTAGAGTAGCAGTCAGTACTCTTAAGAATGAAGCCATCTCTCCATCCCTTATTTTATATTTTTAAATTATAATATAATTACATAAACCCCTTCTGTCTTCACTCCAAACCCTCCAAAAGTCTCCTTGGTCTCCTTCAAATTCATGGTCTTTTTGCATTCATTTTTGTACATGCATATATGTCTATGCTTTTGTTTTGTTAATGAGGACAAGAGAAGTACTGTTGAAATTTCAATATAAAGGGAAAGAAAAATGAAATGGATCTGATGAAAAACTTCAGAGTAATGAGCAAGAAAAACACTGTACTAACTTGGCAGAAGAAAGAATCCACTGATTTGACTGGGCATGTGTAGTGAGATGGTCAGATGCATTCTATTGACATTCTGTGGTTTGGAAGCAGATTTGTCTGGGAGGTAGAGAAATGACATCTGTGAGCAAAGGCAGCTATACGATTGTATTAACTGGCTTTAGAGTTTAAGTCAAGTAGAAAGAGTAGGTATCTTCATAATTAGCACTGTATCTATTGCACATCTCTTTTATAAATAGAATAAATGGAATAGGGGCATATTAACATTTCCTGTGGATTATATTCTTTCATTCAACATTTTACTAGGCTTTAAAATTATTCTAGTTTCTGGATTGGCCAGAATACATGCATCCACTTCTCTTAGAGCACTAGAGAAGAAGCATAGAAAAACTGCTATTTTTTTTTGTTGTTTTGGTTTCCTTGTTTTTGTTTTGCTTTTGTTTCTATTTCTGTCTGGCACAGATATTCAATTTGCTTTCCTCTAGTAGCAGTGGATTCTTCTTCTAATCTTATTGATGTATGGCTCTCTGAAATAAATATCATATTTTCTAACTTTTTTATCAGGCCATGTGATCAACTTGGACCAATCAGTTGAAGATGGGAGTGGTGAATGCATCGTCTGAGGGTCGATACATCACAGTAGAAGCTATATCCATTCATGTGATTCAAGGACTCTGACTGTCTGACACCAAAGAAAAATACCTCTGGTTAAAGTGGCTGTAAAGAAGTATGTCTTCTTCTGTAAGCCAGTGTTTTTGTAGACTCTTAGGGATTCAGATTACCTATAGACCCCCTTATTAGAAAAGCATAATGCCCCATTTACTAGGCAATGTTTCATTTTGTATTTTTCATTACTTTTCATAAGACTAAAACAAACAAATAAACAAATAATTATTTCTAAGAGAAAAAAAGGAAATGCAGCCAAATCTAATAACTTTTACTTTTCCTATTGCTGTGACCAAATATCTGATAAAATGCAATTTAAGGAGGAAGAGGATCTTTGGGCTTAATGTTTGAAAGAATAGAGTCTATCATGGTGACAACACCATAATGGCAAGGGGTTAAGGGAGCTGGTCTCATGGTCAGGAAGCCAAGAGGAGATGAGAAGTGGGCCAGGCTATGAAACCTCAGACCCTACACTTGTTGACACAATTCTAGATAGTTCCACCTCATAAATGTTTCAGAACCTTTTAAAGTAGCACCACAAGCTGAGAACCAAGCATTCAAACACATGAGCCTACAGCATTGAAACCACAGTAACCAAAAGATAATATGTTTATAAAATACTGAGTCATGATCCTACAACAGCTCTCACTGAATCGTAGCTTGCCCCTTATATACCAACACATTGTCTAGAATCCTCTTTCGCTAGCTCACTCCTTTCTTGGAAAGTTGGATTCTAAATTCAAATATAGTTTTTACATTCCACAGCTAGTCTCATCTGTTATTGTCTTCCTAGAATGAATCCCAGCTAGGTCTGTGGTGCTAATTTCATTGACTGTATAGTTTATCGACAGAGTAGCAATTGTTAAAATCTTGTACCCTTGTACCCTCAAAACATGAATCCCCTAATCTTTCATGATTCAAATCCTCAAACTGGCTTTGTTCCTCAGAGGGAATCCTGATATTATTTAGCTCAGTATTTCTGCTTTCCATATTCATCTAAATACAAGTAATTGTTAAATTACAATGAGCATAAAATGTTCATAAAGTTTTGTCTGATCATGACGATAGCCTTGGAATGCCTGATGTTTTTATAGCTATGGTAACAAAGTCCATTATTGTACCTTCTCCTTTGTTTCCTTTCCTTTTCCTTTGGCCCCCCATTTCTTTGTCTCGTGTGCTATATATTTGTGTGTGTGTGTGTGTGTTGGAAGCAGTTGGTGTGTTGATATAAAAGATATGCAGTGTAGTCAATACTCTTCTAAAATCTATCTGTCTCTAAGTCCACTGAGCTAGGATTACAACACAGGTTTTTAAATATGTGTTTATTCTCAACATACATATTTTCTGGAAGCCTGTTAATAGTCACTAAACTGAAATTAGTAATGCCAGACACAAGAAAGCCTTCTGTTGGAAGTATTTCTACTGCTGCCATGTAAGTCACCATGACTCCACAGAACTATTGATGTAGAGTTGCCCAACACCACAATAACTCCCTTCTTTTCTGATGCAGAAATGAAACTGTATGGGGGGGGGAGGTAAATGAATCAGCAAACATTGTTATAGGACAGAGAAATAAAGACTGTGAGATCCTGCCCCATGCCAAGATACCATTCCCTGCCAGGCCAGGAAAGAGAGCACAGCATTACACACTGAACAAAGCTTTTGTAAAAGCTCCCACCTCAAGCAGAAAACCTCTGATTGACATGTGATTGAAAGTCAAATGTTAACCTGAAAAGCAAGCTGAGAATCAGATAGTTGTTTTTCTTTCTCCTTGGTTTTAAAAGTTACTGTGGTATCCTAATGTTCCAGGCCCAGAATTCTTCCTCCTCTTACATTCAGATCTTTGATGATGCAGTGAGAGTGATATTGATTTGAAACTCAGAAAATCAAGATTGCCATAGAGGCTCTGACACCCTTAACGCACTGTGTGAACTTGACCGAGTGCTTGATCCCTCTTGACATCTTTAAGATTACAGTATCTGATTAGCCGATTACTCAATACCCTTCTACTATCAAATTCTCAGAGGTCTTGGGACTTTTGCCTTCTCAACTGTCAGTCAAGTGTGTCCTTGTGGCTTTCGTGGAAGCTGATCAGGAGATGGTCATAGGACCTGAACCACAGAGGCTCCAGGGTCACACTGTAGACCAATTTACTACAGTCCCAGGCCACAGTGCCTACACATGATGAATAAAATAACAGCAGAAAACCTGTTTCTTGGTGTTTAAATTTTTGTTATTAAAAAATTCAACCCTACAGAAAAGAAAAGGAAATAACCTAGCAGACTCCTACATTCTCCACTATTTTACAATACTTTGTACCGTTTCTTTTTTCTGTTTACTTTTTACACACAATCATACAACAATGAATAAATTGTAACTTTAAAATATTAAAAGTTATACATATGTTTTATTTATTGGTGTGTTGTGTTCATGTGTGTGTGTGTGTGTGTTCATATGTGTGTTTGTACATGTATGCATGTGCTATAGCATGTGCATGAATGACAAAGGATGACTTTAGAGCATTGCTTCATTTCTTCCACCATGTGGAAGCTAGGAATAGAAATGAGCTCTTCCAGTTAGGCTTATAATCACTTTTAGCAGATGATATTTCTGATAGAACCTCACTGAATTATTTTAAAGTGTCCTGCAGAGATCCATATCATCTATCTCCTAAATATGTCATGTCCCAAGAACAAAGAAAAAAAATTTCACAGCAAAACTATAGAACTATACTTAAAAATGTAATGTCCATAAGAAAATACAACCAAATACATAGTTCATATATAAAAGTTTCCATTTAAATCTGATGTTTGGTTGTCATAGTTTCCTCTTTCATCCAGGCTAATTCTTCAGTATCTTGATTGTAGAATTTTGCAGCCTTTTGTGATGTTAACATTTTAAGAATTAATGGCAGGTTAGTTTTTTATTTTCACAATGTGTTATATAACCCACAAGAACAAATCTCACAAATAAAATGTTGAATGAAAGATACCAGATGCAACTCATTTCAAAACAGACGTAGTTGTTAACATAGCTTATCTATGCTGTTAGAATGAAAGCTAGCAGGGCTACGAAGATGGTGAACTGCTTCCTGCAAAATAATGAGGAATTACATTTGTTTCTCCTGGAGCCATGTAAAGAGGCTGAGCACTACAGCAAATGCTGTAACAACCTCAGTGCTGGGAGAGCAGGGACAGGAAGAATACTGGGGCTAATGGGCCAACCAGTCTAGTTAAGTTGATAAGCTCAAGATTCAGAGAGAGACCCTTTCTCAAAATATATGGTGGAAAGTGATTGAAGAAGACACATGATGTCAGCCTCTGGCCTCCAGATACAGGCGCTTGTCTATATATGTGTGCAGACTACACACACACACACTCACACACACACACACACACACACACACACACACACACAAATGGCAGATAATATGGAGTGACTAGAAGAATATGAATGTAAGATACAAATATTACATAATTTAGCCTATCTACTGATTATATGAAGATGTGATTACATATTATTTGTGAAATCTATTGTATAAGTGTTAGAATAAAATAAATTGAGTAATTAAATTTTTAAAATTGTTTTATTCCTGGTACACATATCTGTAGAATTCCTCCAAGTTTAGAGGAGACTATATTATTTGTACATGATTCAACTGGAGTAGAAGGCTCAGAAACAACTTTATGATGCTTTACCAATAGATATAGTATTAATCTGAAAATCTACCAAATCAGAAGTGAATTCATAATAAAAGAGTTGTGAGAATATTATACAGATACAGAAAATTATAAATACATAGAGATGTAAATTATTTAATGTTTTACCAAATAATGTGTTTTTAATTTCAAGAATGTAGAGAGAAAAAATAAAATCTACCTCAAAGAAAATGGGAAAAAATGATAAAATACAATAAAGCTTATTTAATTTTGAAATAGTAAATTAATCATTAAAAACTGTGAACAAGCATAAAAGTAAAAGTAAATTTAATTACAAATTCTTTTAAAAGAAAGAAAAATATAAGACAAATATTGGGTATGCCCCACTAATCTAATTAAGGTCATAGGAATATTAAAAATAATATATATATATGTATATATATATATATATATGAAGGTAAAGGTATAATTATATTTTAATTAAAAATTAAAATATTAAAAAATTTTAAAGTGAGAAAATAAAATACGTGAAATTTATTTCACAATACCTAACATAAACACCCAAATTAAAGTCTCAATCTTATGATTATTAAGAAAGAACACAGTACACTGTGATTATAAATTACCAAACACTACACAGAATATAAGTTAACATATTTTAAAATCAGGATAAAATGAATAATACCCTTGGGATAGATAAAAATTAAAAAATAATCTCAACACAATCTATGAAACCTAAAGCAAAATTAGAAAGAAACATGAAAATATTATGTATACAAAGAGCACTGAGCTTGTACTTGGTTTTGTTTGTTTGTTTGTTTTTAGTATTTTTATTATGTATTTTCCTCAATTACATTTCCAATGCTATCCCAAAAGTCCCCCATACCCTCCCCCCCACTCTCCTACCCACCCATTCCCACCTTTTGGCCCTGGCGTTCCCCTGTACTGGGGCATATAAAGTTTGCAAGTCCAATCGGCCTCTCTTTCCAGTGATGGCCGACTAGACCATCTTTTGATACATATGCAGCTAGAGTCCAGAGCTCCGGGGTACTGGTTAGTTCATAATGTTGTTCCAACTATAGGGTTGCAGATCTCTTTAGCTCCTTGGGTATTTTCTCTAGCTCCTCCATTGGGGGCCCTGTGATCCATCCAATAGCTGACTGTGAGCTTCCACTTATGTGTTTGCTATGAAAGGTAGATAGCTGCACCTGTTTAAGGATTGTTAGTTACTTTTGCCGTTGACTCCTCAGCCTCTGTCTATCCCACCACACTATTAATAGCTCTAGGAACTGCTCCTACCAGGATTTCCAGAGCAGAGCTCTGGTTGCACTAACTCATCAACAAAGAAAGTCAGGTTTTTGTTAATGTGATTACATTGGGCTACCTGTCCATAAGCATAGCAATAATCTGTACAGGGAGTGCTTAAAGCTTAGTTTAAAACACAGAGTCACAAGGAGACACTTTCAATAGATTTCTCAAAGATGTCTACCTCTGCCTCATGAGACGTTGTTCAAAATCAACCCTCACTGGACATCAATAGGTAGTAAATGATTGTTTAAGAAAATTGAAAATAATTTTCTTTAGTGGGATAGTCACTAGTAAATTGACCATGTTCCTGTATAGAACCCTAAATAAATCATGGGTTCATTTAATAAGTAACAAGAAGACACAAAAGTAGAAGGGACCTAGCTGGAAAAAAGTTGTGATTGACAGGTGTGAAAGAGTCTGAAAGGGAGTACAGGGGTCAATATGATACAAATAAACTGCATAGATGAATGATAATATCACAATGAAATCCATTATGGCATATAATTAATATCTATTTTACAAAATATCAAGCAGCCTTCCATTTTACTATGAACAATGCACTATAGAGATGTGGTGCCAGGGACTCTGATGAAAGCCAAATGGAGGCACAAAAAGAGGCCAAAGCATTGGTGTTGCATGGTCACTGAATGAAACCAACCTCAGACCTTAAACACACTCATCCTCCTCTCATGCTGATGAATACTCAACATTGACTTCACAGCCTATTGTGAATAACAGAAAAAAAAAAAAAGCACAATTGTCCTGGAGCCCAGAAGAAACAGCACCTCTGAAAAAGGAAGTACAGCTCTAAACAGAGTGAAAGGAAAAGTCGAGCTGCTCATGGAGATGCAAAGTCATTAATGATTTGAAAGTAAAACTCAGATAACCAACTATCACTACATGTGATTTATTATAGGAGTGAAGACAGCTTAATTTAGTAACATTAAACATCACTATATGTGATGACAAAAAGGAAAAAATTTAAATCATACTAGTAAATCTAAAGAATAAAAATTATGTGATTGAGCTTCTGCTCCAGTCCAATCACGCGGGACCTGAGACTGCTCTGGTTGGGGAGAGTGAAATCCGGCCTACATAGGGCCACAAGCCTCATCCAGTCAGAAAAGCACCGGGGCAGCTGGGGCGCAGGGTCGGCTGACACTTGCCAGCTACCCACAACACCCACCACAGGATCTTAAGACTTCTGGTGAGTGGAACACAGCTTCTGCTCCAATCCAATTGTGCGCGGGACCTGAGACTGCATTAGTTAGGGAAGCAGAAACCGGCCTGAGTAGGGCCACAGGCCTCATCCAGCCGGATCAGCGCCGGGGTAGCTGGAGTGCAGGGTTGCCTGACAACCGCCAGCTACCCACGACCCCCGCCACAGGATTTTGGGACTGCTGGTGAGTGGAACACAGCTTCTGCTCCAGTCCAATCACGCGGGACCTGAGACTGCTCTGGCTGGGGAGAGAGAAATCCGGCCTACATAGGGCCACAAGCCTCATCCGGTCAGAAAAGCACCGGGGCAGCTGGGGCGCAGGGTCGGCTGACACTCGCCAGCTACCCACAACACCCGCCACAGGATCTTAAGACTTCTGGAGAGTGGAACACAGCTTCTGCTCCAATCCAATTGCGCGTGGGACCTGAGACTGCATTAGTTAGGGAAGCAGAAACCGGCCTGAGTAGGGCCACAGGCCTCATCCGGCTGGATCAGCGCCAGGATAGCTGGAGCACAGGGTTGCCTGACAACCGCCAGCTACCCAGGACCCCCACCTCAGGATTTTGGGACTGCTGGTGAGTGGAACACAGCTTCTGCTCCAATCTTTAAACAGTGACAACCATAACAACTAACCCCAGAGATTACCAGATGGCGAAAGGTAAACGTAATAATCTTACTAACAAAAACCAAGACCACTCACCATCATCAGAACCCAGCACCCCCACTTCGCCCAGTCCAGGGCACCCCAACACACCGGAAAAGCTAGACACGGATCTAAAAGCATATCTCCTGATGATGGTAGAGGACTTCAAGAAGGACTTTAATAACACACTTAAAGAAATACAGGAGAACAATGCTAAACAGGCAGAAGACACTAAAGAGGAAGCACAAAAATCCCTTAAAGAATTGCAGGAGAACACTGCTAAAGAGTTACAAATCCTTAAAGAAAAACAGGATAACATAATCAAACAGGTAGAAGTCCTTACAGAAAAACAGGAAAACACATCCAAACAGATGATGGAAATTAACAAAACCATACTAGACCTAAAAAGGGAAGTAGACACAATAAAGAAAACCCAAAATGAGGCAACACTGGAGATAGAAACCCTAGGAAAGAAATCTAGAACCATAGATACCAGCATCAGCAACAGAATACAAGAGATGGAAGAGAGAATCTCAGGTGCAGAAGATTCCATAGAGAACATCAGCACAACAATCAAGGAAAATGTAAAATGCAAAACGATCCTAACTCAAAACATCCAAGAAATACAGGACACAATGAGAAGACCAAACCTACGGATAATAGGAGTGGATGAGAATGAAGATTTTCAACTCAAAGGACCAGCAAACATCTTCAACAAAATTATAGAAGAAAACTTCCCAAATCTAAAGAAAGAGATGCCCATGAACATACAAGAAGCCTACAGAACTCCAAATAGACTGGACCAGAAAAGAAATACCTCCCGACACATAATAATCAGAACAACAAATGCTCTAAATAAAGATAGAATACTAAAAGCAGTAAGAGAAAAAGGCCAAGTAACATATAAAGGCAAGCCTATCAGAATTACACCAGATTTTTCACCAGAGACTATGAAAGCAAGAAGATCCTGGACGGATGTTATACAGACACTAAAAGAACACAAATTCCAGCCCAGGCTACTATACCCAGCCAAACTCTCAATTAACATAGATGGAGAAACCAAAGTATTCCACGACAAAACCAAATTCACACATTATCTCTCCACGAATCCAGCCCTTCAAAGGATAATAACAGAAAAAAAAAACAAATACAAGGACAGGAACCACGCCCTAGAAACAACAAGAAGGTAATCCCTCAACAAACCTAAAAGAAGACAGCCACAAGAACAAAATGCCAACTTTAACAACAAAAATAACAGGAAACAACAATTACTTTTCCTTAATATCTCTTAATATCAATGGACTCAACTCCCCGATAAAAAGACATAGACTAACAAACTGGCTACACAAACAAGACCCAACATTTTGCTGCTTACAGGAAACTCATCTCAGAGAAAAGGATAGACACTACCTCAGAATGAAAGGCTGGAAAAAAATTTTCCAAGCAAATGGCATGAAGAAACAAGCTGGAGTAGCCATTCTAATATCTGATAAGATTGACTTCCAACCCAAAGTCATTAAAAAAGACAGGGAGGGACACTTCATACTCATCAAATGTAAAATCCTCCAAGAGGAACTATCAATCCTGAATATCTATGCTCCAAATACAAAGGCAGCCACATTCATTAAAGAAACTTTAGTAAATCTCAAAGCACACATTGCACCTCATACAATAATAGTGGGAGACTTCAACACACCACTTTCACCAATGGACAGATCATGGAAACAGAAACTAAACAGGGACACAGAGAAACTAAGAGAAATTATGAATCAAATGGATCTGGCAGATATCTACAGAACATTCTACCCTAAAACAAAAGGATATACCTTCTTCTCAGCACCTCATGGTACCTTCTCCAAAATTGACCACATAATTGGTCACAAAACAGGCCTTAACAGATACAAAAATATTGAAATTGTCCCATGCATCCTATCAGATCACCATGGACTAAGGCTGATCTTCCATAACAAAATAAATAATAGAAAGCCAACCTTCACGTGGAAACTGAACAACACTCTTCTCAATGATACCTTGGTCAAGGAAGGAATAAAGAAAGAAATTAAGGACTTTTTAGAGTTCAATGAAAATGAAGCCACAACATACCCAAACTTATGGGACGCAATGAAAGCATTTCTAAGAGGAAAACTCATAGCTCTGAGTGCCTCCAAAAGGAAACTAGAGAGAGCACACATTAGCAGCTTGACAACACACCTAAAAGCACTAGAACAAAAGGAAGCAAATTCACCCAAGAGGAGTAGATGGCAGGAAATAATCAAACTCAGGGGCGAAATCAACCAAGTGGAAACAAGAAAAACTATTCAAAGAATCAACCAATCAAGGAGCTGGTTCTTTGAGAAAATCAACAAGATAGATAAACCCTTAGCCAGACTCACTAGAGGGCACAGGGAAAGCATCCTAATTAACAAAATCAGAAATGAAAAAGGAGACATAACAACAGATCCTGAAGACATCCAAAACACCATCAGATCCTTCTACCAAAGGCTATACTCAACAAAACTGGAGAACCTGGATGAAATGGAGAAGTTCCTAGACAGATACCAGGTACCAAAGTTGAATCAAGATCAGGTTAATGATCTAAACAGCCCTATATCCCCCAAAGAAATAGAAGCAGTCATTAATAGTCTCCCAACTAAAAAAAGCCCAGGACCAGATGGGTTTAGTGCAGAGTTCTATCAGACCTTCAAAGAAGATCTAATCCCAGTTCTTCACAAACTATTCCACAAAATAGAAACAGAAGGTACTCTACCCAACTCATTCTATGAAGCCACAATTACTCTGATACCTAAACCACAAAAAGACCCAACAAAGATAGAAAACTTCAGACCAATATCCCTTATGAATATTGATGCAAAAATCCTCAATAAAGTTCTTGCTAACCGAATCCAAGAACACATCAAAACAATCATCCATCCTGACCAAGTAGGTTTCATCCCAGGGATGCAGGGATGGTTCAATATACGGAAATCCATCAACGTAATCCAGTATATAAACAAACTCAAAGACAAAAACTACATGGTCATCTCGTTAGATGCGGAAAAAGCATTTGACAAGATCCAACACCCATTCATGATAAAAGTCTTGGAAAGATCAGGAATTCAAGGCCCATACCTAAACATGATAAAAGCAATCTACAGCAAACCAGTAGCCAACATCAAAGTAAATGGTGAGAAGCTTGAAGCAATCCCTCTAAAATCAGGGACTAGACAAGGCTGTCCACTTTCTCCATACCTATTCAACATTGTACTTGAAGTCCTAGCCAGAGCAATTTGACAACAAAAGGAGATCAAAGGGATACAAATTGGAAAAGATGAAGTCAAAATATCACTTTTTGCAGATGATATGATAGTATATATAAGTGACCCTAAAAATTCCACCAGAGAACTCCTAAGCCTGATAAACAGCTTCGGTGAAGTAGCTGGATATAAAATTAACTCAAACAAATCAATGGCCTTTCTCTACACAAAGAATAAACAGGCTGAGAAAGAAATTAGGGAAACAACACCCTTCTCAATAGTCACAAATAATATAAAATATCTTGGCATGACTCTAACTAAGGAAGTGAAAGATCTGTATAATAAAAACTTCAAGTCTCTGAAGAAAGAAATTATAGAAGATCTCAAAAGATGGAAAGATCTCCCATGCTCATGGATTGGCAGCATCAACATTGTAAAAATGGCTATCTTGCCAAAAGCAATCTACAGATTCAATGCAATCCCCATCAAAATTCCAAATCAATTCTTCAACGAATTAGAAAGTGCAATCTGCAAATTCATCTGGAATAACAAAAAACCTAGGATAGCAAAAACTCTTCTCAAGGATAAAAGAACGTCTGGTGGAATCACCATGCCAGACCTAAAGCTCTACTACAGAGCAATTGTGATAAATACTGCATGGTACTGGTATAGTGACAGACAAATAGACCAATGGAATAGAATTGAAGACCCAGAAATGAACCCACACACCTATGGTCACTTGATCTTCGACAAGGGAGCTAAAAACATCCAGTGGAAGACAGCATTTTCAACAAATGGTGCTGGCACAACTGGTTGTTAACATGTAGAAGAATGCGAATCGATCCATTCCTATCTCCTTGTACTAAGATCAAGTCTAAGTGGATCAAGGAACTTCACATAAAACCAGAGACACTGAAACTTATAGAGGAGAAAGTGGGGAAAAGCCTTGAAGATATGGGCACAGGGGAAAAATTCCTGAATAGAACAGTAATGGCTTGTGCTGTAAGATCGAGAATTGACAAGTGGGACCTCATGAAACTACAAAGCTTCTGCAAGGCTAAAGACACCATCAATAAGACAAAAAAACCACCAACAGATTGGGAAAGGATCTTCACCTATCCTAAATCAGATAAGGGACTAATATCCAATATATATAAAGAACTCAAGAAGGTGGACTCCAGAAAGTCAAATAACCCCATTAAAAAATGGGGCTCAGAACTGAACAAAGAATTCTCACCTGAGGAATACCGAATGGCAGAGAAACACCTGAAAAAATGTTCAACATCCTTAATCATCAGGGAAATGCAAATCAAAACAACCCTGAGATTCCACCTCACGCCATTCAGAATGGCTAAGATCAAAAATTCAGGTGACAGCAGATGCTGGCGAGGATGTGGAGAAAGAGGAACACTCCTCCATTGTTGGTGGGATTGCAAGCTTGTACAACCACTCTGGAAATCAGTCTGGCGGTTCCTCAGAAAATTGGACATAGTACTACCGGAGGATCCAGCAATACCTCTCCTGGGCATATATCCAGAAGATGTCCCAACCGGTAAAAAGGACACATGCTCCACTATGTTCATAGCAGCCCTATTTATAATAGCCAGAAGCTGGAAAGAACCCAGATGTCCCTCAACAGAGGAATGGATACAGAAATTATGGTACATTTACACAATGGAGTACTACTCAGCTATTAAAAAGAATGAATTTATGAAATTCCTAGCCAAATGGATGGACCTGGAGGGCATCATCTTGAGTGAAATAACACAATCACAAAAGAACTCACACAATATGTATTCACTGATAAGTGGATATTAGCCCAAAACTTAGGATACCCAAGATATAAGATACAATTTGCTAAACGCATGAAACTCAAGAAGAATGAAGACCAAAGTGTGGACACTGTGCACCTTCTTAGAATTGGGAACAAAACACCCAGGGAAGGAGTTACAGAGACAAAGTTCGTAGCTGTGATGAAAGGATGGACCATTTAGAGACTGCTGTATCCAGGGATCCATCCCATAATCAGCTTCTAAACGCTGACACCATTGCATACACTAGCAAGATTTTGCTGAAAGGACCCAAATATAGCTGTCTCTTGTGAGACGATGCCGGGGCCTAGCAAACACAGGAGTGGATGTTCACAGTCAGCTATTGGATGTATCACAGGTCTCCCAATGGAGAAGCTAGAGAAAGTACCCAAGGAGCTAAAGGGATCTGCAACCCTATTGTTGGAACAACATGATGTACTAACCAGAACCCCGGAGCTCTTGTCTCTAGCTGCATATGTATCGAAAGATGGCCTAGTCAGCCATCAATGGAAAGAGATGCCCATTGGACTTGCAAACTTTATATGCCCCAATATAGGGGAATGCCAGGTCCAAAAGAATGGGAATGGGTGGGTAGGGAAGTGGGGGGCGCTATGGGGGACTTTTGGGATAGCATTGGAAATGTAATTGAGGAAAATATGTAATAAAAATATTAAAAATCAAAAAAAAATTTTGTGATTACTAAACCTTTCCTATACTCTAGGAAACTGAATATTAATGACATGAAAATGAAGAACTTTAAGAAACAATATCAACCTCACAGGTGAAGTTTCTCTATGATTCAAAACCTAATTGCAAAGCCATGAACTGTAGCTTCTAAGCTATCAGACCTAAAGGATAAAGCAAGACCGAAGTCCATAACAGTAGACATAAAAGTAGACCATGAGGAACACGTTTAGGAAAGCTAGCATATCTCTCTGTTGCTGCAGATTCTTCAACCTCTTGCTTTCATATTTATAGTTCATGGTTTACAGCACTACATTTTCCATGATTATATATTCCTACCATATGTTTGAATATATTTTTCTACTCCAGTGACATTGCGCTCTGATGTTTGCTTAGGCTGACAGAATTTTACTATGCATGAAGCAAATGAAGTCTTGAGAAGTTTTTGGGTGGTACGAATAGTTGATCCCCATGGTATGATAATGCCATGAGAACATATCCAAGGTTGAAGGCCCATAAGGAAAGACATATAAAAACTGTATTAAGATTAATGTATAGTCTAACGCAGAGCTTCCAAGCCTAGTCTAACATGTATTTGGCTATTAGGTCTCTGAACTGAGAAATGGATATTTGTTATTTTTAACTCAATAAGTGATATGAGATTTGCTATGTAGTACTCTTGAAAGAATAACTGATGTAGATGGTGTGTCTCTTTAAAGTTTAATATTGAGGTAGTGATTTTATAATAACACTTGAATAATTTATATAACTTAGAGAGGATATAAAAGAAAATGTGGACTTTGAAGAAAGGGGTGAGGGGAGTGCATACAGGTATACACAGAGATATTCATATTCAGCTTGTCTTTTAAAAGCAATGACACAAAAACAGTGCTCCTGAATGCTAGCATTGACACTTGATATTTGTCATATAAACTAAGAATATAATAGGTTACCCAATAAAAAAAAAGAAAGAGAAGAAAAAAAGAAGATAATAGGCACCAAACCTGTGAGGATTTTAAGATGAATGAGTGATTAATATTTGTAAAAGGCTTAGAATATTACAAGGCAAGAAAGAAGCAGAATAAAACAACTGTTGAAAACCAAAGTAAAATATAATAATGATAATAATAATAATAATAATAATAATCATGAGGAGGAGGATGAAGAGAAGAAGAAGAAGAAGAAGAAGAAGAAGAAGAAGAAGAAGAAGAAGAAGAAGAAGAAGAAGAAGAAGAAGAAGAAGAAGAAGAAGAAGAAGAAGAAGGGGAAGGGGAAGGGGAAGGGGAAGGGGAAGGGGAAGGGGAAGGGGAAGGGGAAGGGGAAAAGGGGAAGGGGAAGGGGAAGGGGAAGGGGAAGGGGAAGGGGAAGGGGAAGGGGAAGGGGAAGGGGAAGGGGAAGGGGAAGGGGAAGGGGAAGGGGAAGGGGAAGGGGAAGGGGAAGGGGAAGGGGAAGGGGAAGGGGAAGGGGAAGGGGAAGGGGAAGGGGAAGGGGAAGGGGAAGGGGAAGGGGAAGGGGAAGGGGAAGGGGAAGGGGAAGGGGAAGGGGAAGGGGAAGGAAGGGGAAGGGGAAGGGGAAGGGGAAGGAAGGGGAAGGGGAAGGGGAAGGGGAAGGGGAAGGGGAAGGGGAAGAAGGGGGAAGAAGGGGGAAGAAGAGGAAGAAGAGGAAGAAGAGGAAGAAGAGGAAGAAGGAGAGGGAGAGGGAGAGGGAAGAGGGAAGAGGGAAGAGGGAAGAGGGAAGAGGGAAGAGGGAGAGGGAGAGGGAGAGGGAGAGGGAGAGGGAGAGGGAGAGGGAGAGGGAGAGGGAGAGGGAGAGGGAGAGGGAGAGGGAGAGGGAGAGGGAGAGGGAGAGGGAGAGGGAGAGGGAGAGGGAGAGGGAGAGGGAGAGGGAGAGGGAGAGGGAGAGGGAGAAGGAGAGGGAGAAGGAGAAGGAGAAGGAGAAGGAGAAGGAGAAAGAGAAGGAGATGATCTGCTTCATTTACTAAAATAACTAAGGAATTGGAAAGATGTGTAATTTCAATTCAAAGCTCATTTTTTTTTTACTACTGGACATTAAACCCAGAACATTGGGTGTGCTAGAGGAGTTGCTAAGACTGCTAATATATCCAGGAAACTAATTGATCTTATTTTTATGGTCATGAGGAGCCCATTCTAATTGGTACACCCATAACTTAACTGTTACATCTATGTTTCAGAAAGCATTGTGAGAGGGAATCTAGAAAAATTATAAGACCCAGAAGACCAGGAAACTAGCCTTAACACAGTATCCTGTAGGCACTCCAGAGATGCTACTTCCATAAAATCTCAACAATACGGTTGCATAAGCAAAACCTAAATGATGACCACAAGTGCCAATATAGGTAGAAGAAATTTCACAAGGCTCCACCACAAGATGAGGATCTTTTTGAGAAGTCCTCACTTATAAGGACTAGTATGGAGAAGTCCCTACTGATAAGTTAACCAGCCCAAAATGCTTACCCTTATATATATGTACATATAAGCAAAACTGAATTAACAAAGTAGAGTGTGTGTGTGCATATGTTCATATGAAATATATAAAGAAGACCTCATGAATTTAGGAGGGAGTTAGAAGAATAGGAAGAGTTCCAGTATTTGGGAGGATGGATAATGTACATACAGTACTTATCTGCAAAATTCTGAAGAAAACAAAACTTAAAATTAAACAAACAAACAAGCAGAAATCCACCTCCCAGACTGATGTGAATGCACATGAAATGTCTCATGAACATTTGCTTTATTTCTGAAGAAGTAAAGCAAAGTGGGGCAGGATTCCCCAGAAGCCAACAGTTACTACAAAGGCAGGAAGTAGCCAATCACTGAGCATTTTATATGTGGTGAAGTCCAAAGTAAGATTTCTTTTTTTTTTTTTTTTTAGATTTCTTATAAATATAACAATATTTTGTATAAAAGAATTAGTCGACATGGAATAAAATACAAACATTCTAATTTTATGTTGATCCCATGTTAAATATTAGTTCAATAGAATGAAATATATGAAATTTAATAAGATTAAATACCTTTTTTTTTTAAAGATTTATTTATTTATTATATGTAAGTACACTGTAGCTGTCTTCAGACACACCAGAAGAGGGCGCCAGATCTCATTACAGATGGTTGTGAGCCACCATGTGGTTGCTGGGATTTGAACTCTGGACCTTCGGAAGAGCAGTCGGGTGCTCTTACCCACTGAGCCATCTCACCAGCCCTTAAATACCTTTTTTGGTTTAGCTATACATATTTGAATTTTGAATTGTCTAATGAACACATAGTAATTATGTATATTTATGTTCATACTGTGATATTTCAATACAGGATACATTGTGAAATTACCAGATTGGAATAATTGATATAGTTACTACCTCCAGTACTTATCCTTCTTTGTTGTTATGAAAATATGAAATCTTTTCTTGTCTCTATTCTTCAATTTTTAATAAAATTTGTCATTCATTCTCTCTCATTGTGTAGTAGAATATCAGAAGAGACTCTTTCTATACAGCTGCTTCTGTGTATCTTACACTATATATGTGTCTCATATCTTCTGTTGACATACATATAAAATTAGGTATAGTGAGGAACAAAAATTAAATGAAAAATAAAAAGATGACAACACATTACATGTGCACATAGCACGAAACTTAGCAATCAACCAGACATTCAGGTCACTGAGGGAAGATAGCAGATTTGGGTCCAACTGTTCATCCATGTGAAAAAGGAAGTACCAGATCCTTTTCTGACACCCTAAAGAAAAGTTACATTGGAAACATCAGAGTCCAAATCAGAAATGCTGAAGGCAAGGCAGAAATGATTTGCTGGGGTCATGAAAGACTCTTAAAGAAAGGTACAAAAAGTACTGCATAGAGGAAGGATTGTCCACATTCAAATATAGAAAAACTAAGACCTTCAATTTATCAGCTAAAACTGCAGAAAAATGCAGAAGAATTAGCACAACAGAAGGCAAGATGGCTCAGTGCATATAGCACATGCAGAGCAAGCCTGAGGGCTATGCCCACTCCACTACCATATAAAGGGGCAAGGTGGACATGGCAGCCCTCCTGTAATACCAGTTCTCAGGAGGCATAATCTGGAGGTGTCCTAAGCAAGCTGGCTATTGAGGTTAGATGAAACGGTGCACTATGGATTCATCAGGAGACGCTTCCTCAGTAAATAACATGCAGAGCACCCAATGAAATATTCAGTGTCAGTTTCTGGCTTCCACATATACCAGCAGTACACATGTGCACATATAATGACATATGTGTGCCCATATATGTGCGAACATATATACACCACATGCACAGACAGACAGACAGAACATACATACACACACATCCATGTCTAAATGACAAGAAAGGAAAACAGTGAATAAATTGTGGCATATTCAGATTATGACAACAAAGAAGTAGAGTGCCATGATTCAACTAAGATGATTCAGAATTATGGGTTGTTTCCTGCTAAAATAAATAATAGAAATGTGGTCACTTTTATGTAAAATCCAATGAGAAAAAAAAAGAAATGATATATTGATTAGATATTGGATCCATACCATTTGTAAACTTAGGAAATTAATACCATGCAATCAGGTCCGTTGTTCACTGTAGGGTTGGGTGTGGGTTGGAACCAAGGGAAGCTACCTGGGGAACTGCCACATCCTAGGGCTGGCTCATTTCCTAAACCAATGCTAGGAACCAGAATTCATTTTGTTGTCCATTTTTAAGCAGCACACAGGCTTTCTAGATGCTCTCCATTTATTTGTTTTGCATATTCTGTACATCCATATGCGCTTAAAAATAGTTGATCATAATTCATAATGATTGTTGAGTAGAGTGTTCGGCTTTGAGAAATATTACACCAGAACTTAATGTATTTAGGTATCAATAACATCATAGATACAGTATTAAATGCAAATAAAATCTAGGGAGTGATTTCAAGTTAAAAGATTAAAAACATTTAATTAAAAAGTCTTCACAGATTAAGAGAGAAACACTGAGAGCCATGTTGGTAAAAGTCATGAATTAATCATTCACAGAAGAAAAATGCAAATGATTTTTAAACAAATGGGGAAAAGTCAGCCTTATTAATTAAAAAATAAAATGAAAATGAGTTGATAATTTTCTATCATATCGTGAAGGAATTTAGAATCACAGATGTTTCCAGGAAATATACTTTGCTCGTGCAATACTTTAATAGTGCACAATTTCTATACCTAAGTTTCAGGGATCAAAGCAGAAGAAAACACAGAAAAATTGTAAGAGGGAGGTGAACAGAAAGTTTATATTGAAGTTGTGTCTCTTAGAAATGATGGAAGCTACCCTATGAAGCCTCACCAACATGTCTGCCTAAACATGACTTGAACACCAATAGATATGCTAACACAAACATGGGAAAACTCATAAGGTCTTAACTCTACACAAACAATTGCAAGCTACCAAAGAATGCTGAGAACTAGAGAAACCGTCCTTTACACAGAAGGGCCCATTAATGATTATCCAATTCCATATGGTCATCCCTGAAAACATATATACAAGTAACATTATACATGATGATCAGACTGTATTTATGTATTAATGAATATATACTTATGTTTGTGTATTTGTTTATGAATACATATGTAAATACATGTATATAAGCACATGTGTATATGTGTGTATATATGTTTATATAAACAAAAAATGAGGCCACAAACTTAAAAGACATTAAGTACGTATTTATGAGAATGTTTGGAGGAAGAAAGGAAGAAAGGAAAATGGTATAATTATATTATAATCTTAGTAACAAAAAATTTAGGTAACTTAAATGATCCTAACACTGACCTCATAATCAAAAGTTTAAGCTCTAAACATGTAAGCATATATGTAGACACTGAGTTGTTTTGGAGTTGCACCAATAATTTATTCTAGGAAAGAAGGGTAACATGAATAAATAAACCTTTTGTTATGCATATTTAAGTAAAATATTAAGCCATCAAGAAAATAATGTACATTTATTGCGGTTTCATAAACTATAACAAGGAAATGTAAACAACCTAAAGTTCCATCAATCAATGAATGGTTTATTAAAATTTGGCACATGTATAAAATGGGATGCTCTTTAGCACTAGAGAAAAGTAAAATCATAAAATCTGGAGAAAAATGGGACTTAGAATGTGTAATTGTAAATGAAGTCACACAGTTTCAGAGGTCATACATTTTCTCCCTCCTATCCAGGTTCTCAGCTATAATATGTGTGAATAAACAATTGTACTTGGTGGTGCAGGGTAATGGGTAAGAAGCAGAACAAGAGAGGCTCAGTATTAGATGACTGTGAAGGGCTAAATGCCGGTAAAGGACACAGGGGGTAGAAAGAGACTATAAAGCTAATTGTTTTTCGTGGTTAACTGTCACAGGATTTTTCATTTATGGTGGTGAATGAGTGAACAGATTCATATTTGATAATAAAAATGTAAAAGAGAATGTGGAACGCCACTACTGCAGAAGGGGTCTTCTAAGTGCCCAGACAAATATGTGGACTTTTTGTCTGCCTAATTTTTATGTGGATGAGTGGGGTTTTTTCTTATTCACAAGTTATTTTTGTTAAAGTTTTAATATAAATTAGTATTCTCAAGTGTTCTGAATGACCTAAAGTTGCTCACAACAGACTATAGATGCAACAAGATAGAAGCTCTGTTTCTAAGAAACACACACACTCAGAGAGAGAGAGAGAGAGAGAGAGAGAGAGAGAGAGAGAGAGAGAGAGAGAGAGAGAGTGTCCTGGAAAGAAATGATACAATACTAGTTGAGATTTCTTCTCATTATAGTCTCTCTCACTTCTCTTTGCCAATTTTGTACAAACTTGACTGTGTATATAAGTACAAAAGTAACATCTAGAAACCTGCATGCCACTACAGGTGACAGTTCCAATCTTATAATCCTGGATTGCAAAGGCAGAAGGTGGATGCATAAATGCATTTTTGGAAAAGATTTCTTTTTTTATTTTGCTAAGCTCAAATCATAATGGTCTATCCTGAAATGTCTATCTAGGAAGAGACCTATTTTTGCAAATGGTACATAAGAGATGTGCAAGAGGATGATGCTGATGGGGTGAGCATAGCAATAATAACTGTGGCACATATAGAAAGCTACAATTCACGGCATATTATCACTTTCAATAATACCAGTCCACTGGAGAAAAATGTCACAGCCCAGCACACATGCCATCCACTCCTCCACTCTCAGCCTAACATACGGTGTTGGGTAATACAAGAAAGCAGACGATAAGAACATTCCTTCTAGGAGCTCACAGTCTGTTTGGAAAGATTAAACCTGCAAATAAAGTGCATTATGTGAGGAGACTGAAAATATTAATATATTTGGGTTTCTAGATTTTCTTCTTTCCCCACTAGCTTGCAAGTACTTGCGTTGCTTTCCCAGTAAGCCTCTAAGGCCACTTCTACCAAAACAAGATCAACACATGTATGGTATTTGAATTCTATAGCCACACCTTTCCTCTTGACTTCTGCCTTCTAAGAAAGGAAGAAAAGACAATAGTGCCAGGCAGTTGCTTGGGGTAGATAAGGAAAGAGAAATTTTAAAGTAACTGTGCTATAATGTGTCAATTAAAAAGGTGGCAGACAAAGGAGAAATGTTGACCCGATGTAGTGTAGATGTTCATCTTCTTTGATGCTTGGGCAACTGTGGTTGATAACTTATGTCAACGTGGCATCCCATGTGGCTATCAGAATATTTCTTCAAATAACTCATTCATCTGACTTGAATTTGAGAATTGTTTCTACACATGGTAGAAGGCATTTGCTAAAAAAGCAAAACAAAGCAAAGCAAAACAAAACAAAAACAAACAATAAAACAACAAATCAAAAACAGTAGTGAAAGATCACCTGTTTTTCCTTCACTGTGCCTCATTTTTATATATATATATTTTATTACGTATTTTCCTCAATTACATTTCCAATGCTATCCCAAAAGTCCCCCTTACCCTCCCCCCTCTGCCCCATTTCCCTACCCACCCATTCCCATTTTTTTTTTTTTGTTTTGGCCCTGGCATTCCCCTGTACTGGGGCATATAAAGATTGTGTGTCCAATGGGCATCTCTTTCCAGTGATGGCCGACTAGGCCATCTTTTGATACATATGCAGCTAGAGTCAAGAGCTCCGGGGTACTGGTTAGTTCATAATGTTGTTCCAACAATAGGGTTGCAGGTCCCTTTAGCTCCTTGGGTACTTTCTCCAGCTCCTCCATTGAGAGCCCTGTGATCCATCCACTAGCTGACTGTGAGCATCCACTTGTGTGTTTGCTAGGCCCTGGCATAGTCTTACAAGAGACAGCTATATCAGGGTCCGTTCAGCAAAATCTTGGTAGTGTATGCAATGGTGTCCGCGTTTGGAAGCTGATTATGGGATGGATCCCTGGGTATGGCAGTCTCTAGATGGTCCATCCTTTCCTCACAGCTCCAATCTTTGTTTCTGTAACTCCTTCCATGGATGTTTTGTTCCCAATTCTAAGAAGGGGTACAGTGACTCCACTTTGGTCTTCATTCTTATTGAGTTTCATGTGCTTAGCAGATTGTATTATATATCTTGGGTATCCTAAGTTTTGGGCTAATATCCACTTATCAGTGAGTACATATTGTGTGAGTTCCTTTGTGATTGTGTTACCTCACTCAGAATGATGCCCTCCAGGTCCATCCATTTGGCTAGGAATTTCATAAATTCATTCTTTTTAATAGCTGAGTAGTACTCCATTGTGTAAATGTACCATATTTTCTGTATCCATTCCTCTGTTGAGGGGCATCTGGGTTCTTTCCAGCTTCTGGCTATTATAAATAAGGCTGCTATGAACATAGTGGAGCATGTGTCCTTTTTACCGGTTGGAACATCTTCTGGATATATGCCCAGGAGAGGTATTGCTGGATCCTCCAGTAGTTCTATGTCCAATTTTCTAAGGAACCGCCAGACTGATTTTCAGAGTGGTTGTACAAGCTTGCAATCCCACCAACAATGGAGGAGTGTTTCTCTTTCTCCACATCCTCGACAGCATCTGCTGTCACCTGAATTTTTGATCTTAGCCATTCTGACTGGTGTGAGGTGGAATCTCAGGGTTGTTTTGATTTGCATTTCCCTAATGATTAAGGATGTTGAACATTTTTTCAGGTGCTTCTCAGCCATTCGGTATTCCTCAGGTGAGAATTCTTTGTTCAGTTCTGAGCCCCATTTTTTAATGGGGTTATTTGATTTTCTGGAGTCCACCTTCTTGAGTATAAAAACTGCATGGTACTGGTACAGTGACAGACAAGTAGACCAATGGAATAGAATTGAAGACCCAGAAATGAACCCACACACCTACGGTCACTTGATCTTAGACAAGGGAGCTAAAATCATCCAGTAGAAGAAAGACAGAATTTTCAACAAATGGTGCTGGCACAACTGGTTGTTATCATGTAGAAGAATGCGAATCAATCCATTCCTATCTCCTTGTACTAAGGTCAAATCTAAGTGGATCAAGGAACTTCACATAAAACCAGAGACACTGAAACTTATAGAGGATAAAGTGGGGAAAAGCCTTGAAGATATGGGCACAGGGGAAAAATTCCTGAATAGAACAGCAATGGCTTGCACCGTAAAATCAAGAATTGACAAATGGGACCTCATGAAACTGCAAAGCTTCTGCAAGGCAAAAGACACCGTCAATAAGACAAAAAGACCACCAACAGATTGGGAAAGGATCTTTACCTATCCTAAATCAGATAGGGGACTAATATCCAATATATATAAAGAACTCAGTTTTTTTATAACAAATTTGTCCCTAGATCATTGTGGAGATCAACCTTCAAGAAGAATATCAATGATACCTATGTTATATTAACTATGCCTTTTTTTCTATAGTTACTCCTCAAAGATAGATCAAAACTAGCGATGAGCTTCTAGCCGATGGAGAATACAGAGGTAACAAGATGTCCATCACCTGGCTAGGTTACAAATCTATGAATTTGTTTATCTTGTAGTATGCCTATCACCTTCCCACTTCTCTACCTAGATGAAGTAAACTGCAGTGTCAGTGAGCCATGAGACTCACGGAAAACAAAAGTGATCCCCCAGCCAACTTCCAGAGAGAAAAAGTCCTGTGAACAATCTGAGTGGATGTTGGTCTTTATCTCATTGAGCCTTGAAATCACAACATGTAAGCCTATACACCTATGATATGCTATAAGGCACCAGAAACACCCAGACAAGCCCTGGCCAGAATGATCCATAGAAATTGTGATTCTGTAACTTATCACTTAGCAATGGTGATTAGCATGTCCTAAAACATTACTGCTTCTTTTACTTTGTTCTTTTTCTCAATTTTTTTTTAAAACCAGATCACTCTTATTTTATTCCCTAAGGCAAGTCTTTCCAACCAAGGTATTTATACACTAAATCTCCAGGCCAAAACACTCACACACACACACACACACACACACACACACACACACACAGAGAGAGAGAGAGAGAGAGAGAGAGAGAGAGAGAGAGAGAGAGAGAGAGAGAGAGAAAGTATACAGGGCTGGAAGAGAACTCTGAGTTTGGAGAAAATGTGTGTTTTTTGTGGGTATTCACCAAGTCCATGACAAACTAGAGCAAGAGTTTGGCCTTCACAACTACTCATCCGCTATAACTTCTTGCCTACAACACAGAGAAACACCATGATTTGAGCTTTAGTATGGCCGTCATGTTTCTGAACTTAGTCAGGCGGTACACATGGAAATCCAGGGAACATATTACTACCACTGTAAAGAATCAAAAAGTGCCAGATCTCATATCTGTCTCAATAAAAGTTAAAGATTAACATAAGCACATTTTGAAGGCAAGACCATCTGACCATCATACAAAACAGCACACACTGAGAGCTGAAATATCCTACATCTTTATTTCAGTGGGACACTCAGAGAAGATTTTGAAAAGAAAGAATTCAGTTTTTCTTCCACATCATCTCATCAGTGTATACTTAATTTGACCCCAATCTTTATATGTATACACACATATATATACATATATATGTGATATATATGTGATATGTATATATGTTATGTATATATATATATATTTATATGATACATATGTATTTATTTGTGTGTGTTGTTTCTGTTGTATGTGCATGTGTGCATGCATGTTCATAAGTTTTGGGACACGAAGTATGTGTTTACATGGAACTGTGTGTGTGTGTGTGTGTGTCTGTGTGTCTGTGTGTTTACATGCATATAAAGGCCAAAGAATAGTGATAGCTGTCTTTATCAATTACTTTCCACTTTATTTACTAAGTAAAAGTCTCTTATAGAGACTGAAGACCATCAATTCTGATTAGTCTGGCTAGACATTTTTCCATGGGGAACCCCTATCTCTGTCTCACAAGCACCAGGATTATGGGCCGTTTGCCATACCCACTCAGCTTTTATGTGGGTTTAGAGGATAAAAACTCTTGATTCTCACTCTTGCATAGCAATCAATTTCAACACTCAGCCATCTCTCCAGACCCATGACCACTATTCTGAACCATGATACCCTCCTTGCTTGTAAAATCTACTTTTTCATAACATAGCATAATTGATAATTACAAATATGCATTTATATTGTATAGCTATTTACTCTAAGTTTATGCAACTCCTGGAGGAGGGCAGAGAGTTTTCTAAGACTCGAGAAGCTAGAGAAACTTAAAAAGCACAGGAAGCTTGTGAAATTGCAGGCACAAGAAGATCAGAAAAATCACAGGAATTGTAAGGCCACTCTCCAACATTATAAAAGTAGTAAACAATTGTTGGAGAAAGATGGCTTTTCCCTGGAGCTGCCTGAAAGTCATGTTGGGACCTTTGAGCATGAAACTTTGTTTAATCCATCACCCATGCTAAGATGGACCTTTTGGTAATGCAGCTGCCTTTGAGTCACACATGATCCTACAAATAATCCCAATAAATCCATTGGATCACCAAACTGAACTTGAGTGAATTCATTTATTTGATCTGTCATTAATGCCCTAACTGGAGTGAATAAATACTCGTTCTCATCTCTCCAGAAATAAAGCACACAAAGATGCATCTTAAGTTATCCATCAAGCTGTTTTCTTAAGGAGCTAGCTGACTTGTTGCGTGTAACATTTAAAAAACAAAAACAAAAACCAAACAAATAAATAAACAAAAAACACTACCGCCAGCTAGGTACCAGCCAGAGATCTCAGTCCATTTCCAGCCTGGCACAAATCCCAATACTGCATAATTCCCTTTTGCCAAAGCCTGTCCCACCAAAGCTGGCTCTGCCTCTCCCGAGCTCCGAAATGGCTCTTTCCTCCCTGTGCCTTCCTGGTGCCAAACTTGCTCAGCACTGCCAAATTTCCAAAGCTAGTTGGGGCGCACTTTTGCCAACCCAATGCTTTGCTGTGGTTAGCTTGCCCTGGAGTTCAGATGAGTCGCTGGGAATGGAAAACACCAGACAATCTTAATTTATGATCAAGAGATAGCAAACTTGCTGGGCACAGAATCTAGCATCCTAAATTCACCAACTATTCTGTTAGAAATCTGGATGCTAGTCGATTCCACCACCGGAACTAACAAGCCCAGTCTTCATCTTGTCCACCTCGCTCCTGACTTTTCAGGAGGTCTGAAAGGGAGCTTCCTTTCATCCTCCCTAGACCCGGAAGCCCCACTTCCTCCTTGCCCAGGGATTGGATTTTTGTCACCTTTTTATTTAATCAGTTAGGGGAAAATTCTGCTACTGAGTACAAGGACCAGTACATTTTACCTTCAAACTGAGGGTCAGAATATGTTGCCTCTTTCTAGAGTACCACATTGCTTTATGTCACCTGCCACTCAGTGTCTTCTATATGTAGTCCATACTGTCTATAACTTCTTAGCCCCTTAATGATTAGGCTGTGTCTTAGGATCTGAAACCTAGCATTGGTTCAGCAAGAATCTTGGACATCATTAACATTAATAAACAGTATTAAATAGACAAGAAGGGTGAGAACAGTGCTTTAGTTCACTGGTTTTTTTGTTTTGTTTTTGTTTTTGTTTTTTGGTTTTTGGTTTTTTTTTTTTTTTTTTGGAAGGTGATTTTTTTTCTAATTTTTTACTAGGTATTTACTTCATTTACATTTCAAATGCTATCCTGAAAGTCCCCTATACCCTCCCCACACTGATCCCCTATTTACCCACTCCCAATTCTTGGCCCTGGTGTTTCCCCTGTAATGGGGCATATAAAGTTTGTAAGACCAAGGGGCCTCTCTTCCCAATGATGACCAATTAGGCCATCTTCTGCTACAAATGCAGCTAGCAACATGAGCTCTGGGTGTACTGGTTAGTTCATATTGTTGTTCCACCTATAGGGTTGCAGACCCCTTTAGCTCCTTGGGTACTTTCTCTAGCTCCTCCATTGGGGGCCCTGTGTTCCATCCAATAGCTGACTGTGAGCATCCACTTCTGTGTTTGTCAGGCACTGGCATAGCCTCACAAGTGACACCTATATCAGGGTCCTTTCAGCAAAATCTTGTGGGTGTATGCGATGGTGTCTGAGTTTGGTGGCTTGTTATGGGATGGACCCCCGGGTGGGGCAGTCTCGGGATTGTCCATCCTTCCGTCTTGGAAGGTGATTCTTTCCAACCGTGCAGATTTATACTTGTGAGGGAACAAGTGTCCTCTAAGCCAGTGTGATAAGATTTAAGTCTCCTGACTCACAGTGATTCAGTGATGCAATAAGACTCTCATGGTGAAGACATTACTATGAATTTATTTTAAAAATGTATTTTATGAAGGAAAAGGAAGGTTTCATTCCTTGTCTTAGTCACGAGAATGTCTAAAGAATAGAGAGTATTCTAGGGAAAGAAAGAAATCTTGATAAATTAAACAATTATTTTCTCATATTGAATCACCATCTGGATGGTCTCTGTGTTTTAAATTGGAATGAATGTGCCTGATAACACATAAAATTTCTTTTATTCTAGGGATGGGCTGATGTCCTTAGTAAATAGCTACACTTACCTTCGTTACAACAGCAGCATTCTTAGAGAGATGTAGAGGAAATGGGGGGGGGGGTCAATGGAGAGGAATTTAACATGAATTTCAAGAGGGTAATATTTTTAGGGTCCCTTGGGGTCACACTCCCTACAGGCTCTTATTATTATATAATAATATAATCTTCAGGATTGAGCTCATTTTTTCCCTTGGCTTAAACTAAATTTATTTTAATGAGCATATAAAAGCTCAGAAATTATACACACTTATGTACCATGTGCTGCTCAGAGAGGCTTTTCAACAACAGTGAACTGACCTTGCCATCTTGCTTCTCTGCTAGTGCTGTTTTCTGCTTTCCTCTGACATATATCTCCTCTCAGGAAATACTGAGGTCTGTCTATGGGCACTAGGACACAACTTCAGGAGGTGAAATTTAAAAAGTATTGAAGTGCCCATGTATACAATTTACAGTAACTCTCATGTCTCATTAACAAACATTTCAGCATGAAAAGGTTTTCTAAAGAACACTGTTAATGATTCTGACTTCACTAACTCATCCAATAACACTATACAAAATTCAGGGTCAGGCATTCTATCCTACTATGAACACATCCCACATTATTATATAACTTGGATACTAGAAATTACGGGACTCCGTGTTTGAAGAGATCATGTTTTTAGATTCTACACTACAATTCAGAAATGTTTTTCTCTGTGTGGTTTGTTATGATTTGTAATATCTTTTGTCATTATAAGTAAATGTTCATTAAAAAAACACACATTAGATGGTACATCTACACCAAGGAAGACCTCATTTCTAACACTAGCACACAGACTTCTTTTAACATAAGCTCTATGGCAACTGCCAAACTCTTCAAGGTCTTAAAGTCATTCCCTTCTTCATGAACATCAAACAAAGCTGAGTGTGTTCCTTTAGCTTCTAAGCATTTAGCCACACAGTACCATCTTCTGGGGTTACCTCCATGGCAACTGGAATAACAGTTCAATCCAATACAAATTTCTCTCTGAAAACTAAGGCAGAAATAAAAATAAAACAAAGTAATATTTCCTACTACTCAGAGAGCAGGGCAAGCAAAGGAATTGTGGGGAAATTTCTGGGTGCATTAGGACTAGGAAGAAGAAAATGTCAATCATTTATTCTTCTCTCATCTTTACACTTCCTTCTACAGAATATATTACAAACCCAATGAGATGGTTTTCAATTCCTTCTAAGAGAACAATGTGATGTTTGTCCTGTGAGCCACACTTTCTCACTCTGTGCCTTTGAGAACACCAGGAGGACATGCAAATGGAAGACATCATCGCTTGTCATATCTGGGTTTCAGAAAACAGTGCAAAGAAAGCCATCCTTTGGAATCTGTGCCACTCAAAACATAAACAAGGAAGAGAACTGAACATATTTATTGGTATGGCTCTCTCAGCTGAATTGGCTTTAGCTAATGTGTGCATTCACCTACAACAATGGTTTTCAAACTCATTTTTGTTTTTCATTTTGCAAGTTTATTCTATCCTCGACCCTGCTCTCTCCTGTGTGATGTGGGCTTAGCTGGTGCATGTGTGTCATGGTACACATGGGAAGGGTGGAAGACAACCTGCAAGATTTCCTTCTCTTCTTCCACCAGGGAGGGTCTTATGACTGAACTCTATGCATCAGGCTCAGCAGCAAGCTCCTTCCCCGAGCCTTCTTGCCAGTTCCCTCAGTTTTGTAAATAATGGTTTTACTGAGAGAGAGTTTACATACCATACAATCCACCCATTTATGACATACACATAACTTTTATGTAGTCATGGGGTTGTATAAACCCTAACCCTCTTTAATTTGTAAGACATTTTCATCACTTTGTGAAGAAATTTCCCACATTAGCAACAGCTCTTCACTGTTGTTCCCGCAACTGCTGAAATATTTTCTTTCACACAATTTTTTCCTGGTCTAGATATTTCCAGGAATTTGAGTCATTTAACTGAATAAAATATGTGACTTTGGACATCTGGTTTCTTTCACTTAGCATACTTTCAAGATCATCCATGCCATAACACGCATACTTTAATGATTTTCATAACATCTACCTTATGGGTAGCCACAGGTTATTCATGGCATCAGCTAGGCAGCTACCTCATCAAACACAAAATGATATCTCAGGCAAGTTTGTATGTATGTAGTCAACACATCAGATTCAGCACCAAGTACCTTGTATACTCCCACATGGGGAGGTCAGAGGACAACCTTGGTTGCTTTTCCTCAGTTGGCATCTACCTACCTAAAGGTAGGGTCTCTCTGTGACATGGAAATTTCTAGGTAGGCTACACTTGTTAGTGATCCATCTGTCTCTGCCTCCCAGTGCTGTGGTAAGCATGTCTTACCACATCTTGTGGTTGTTTGTTGTTGTTGTTGTTGTTGTTTTGTTGCTGTTGTTGCTTCATTTGTTTTCATATCTCTTCTGAGGATTGAAATCAAGTCCTCAGGCTTGTAAGTCAAACACTGAACCAACTGAAATATCTCCCCAGCTCCTCAAAAAAGTACTTTGCAACTCAGATACTTTTTATGTTTGGGTATTACCCCCATTTTATGTACACCTAGTTATTTCTGAAATCATAAGTAATGCAGAACAAAGGTGATATAACGTGAGGCATCCAGTAAAAATCTTTCAAATACATGAAATTTCTAAAATTGCCATACAAAATGGTCTCTTTTATACCTCGAGAGTGAACTCATCCCACATAGAAATTATATTGCTGAAAAAAAAATTAAGATTAAAAAATGTGCTGAAGACTCCAGATTCCAGTATTCTTTGAGTGGTATGTATTTATGCAAGTTCACTGTAAATAAAACTTTCTAAGTATTATTCAACAGAAGTAGTACATAAAAAAAATCAAGATTATCCACCACACTAATCAGAGGCTATATTATATCATAAGCAAGGTCACTTTGACATAGATGTTTTTGTACTTTTAACTTGGGAACTGGTAACCACATTCCATCAGAAAATAATTTGTGGTGCAATCAAATTCAGAAGAACCAATAAGACTTACCTTAATGATATAGACAGTAATTAATGAGTGTGTAGAAGCCATAAAGGCTAATGATTCACCTAACTTCCATCGATTTATCTTCACATAAACTAGCTTTGCTTTTTCAGAGCAGTAGTTTTGTGTCAGTACTAAATGGTAGTTGGATAAACTGCCTTTTCTGGACAGTGGGGGGAGGGCTTTTTGTTAGTTTTACTATGACATATTGCATAGAGTTATGTAAACCATGAGTATTGAGAATGTAAATGTCAATCTGATACTGCTATTCAAACTGTTTATCTCTATATTTTGTCTTTAAATATTGATTTTATATTTCTGTGGCAAGGGTTTGGGGAGTAATTAATGAAATATGTGAGTAAGACAAGAATGGTTAGTTTGAAGAGAAAACCTTTCCTTAAAGACAATTATACTAAGGAGACATGCCAAGAAATCTGACAAAATTATGGTCAGACTGACATAGTGTGACTTACAGTTTGAGGGTACAATCCATAATGGTGGGGAAATGGTGGCAACAAGAGTGAGAGACAGTGGACCATATTATGCCCACAGTAAGGAAGGAGAAGGGTGAATACACAGCTCATTTTTCTCCTTGTACTTACATCTAAAACCTCACCTCATGGGATAATACCTGTTATCTTCATGGTAGATCTTTCCTCCTACCAACCATTTCTGAAAACAACCTCATAGACATACCCAGAAGTGATTCAAAATCCTTAGACAATCCTTATATAACAATTTTAATTAACCATTTCACTATGTGTAGTAATTACATAGTTTCAGTGGACCTGATTTACATTTAAAATTAGAGGAAAGTCAGGAACCCAATGAGAGAAAAGGGATAATTCCTAGTTTGTAAAAATTATCAGTAGGAAAAAGCTGAAGTGGTTGAAAGAGGCTTTCAACTCAGTTAATGGATCACCAGTACAGAAAGGAAGAAATCCACACCAGAGAGAAGTCACTGGGCCTTTGAGCTTTCTTGTTTTGCATCTCTCTGGGGGATTTTAGAAATTAGAAGAGTATTATGAAGGACTGATCTCTCTGCCAGAAGTTGAAGGCACCTGCATGCCTATAATCTCGGCACTCTGGATGCAGAAGCAGAAAAGTTATGAATGAGTTTTATGTCAAAATTTGTAACATGTAAATACCCTATCTCAGTGTTGTTCCTGCCCACCCCCAAAAAAGGCATTTCTATAATACTCTGGCACTCAATCTAGCACAGTTTCTCATGGGAAATAATGCACAATAAATAAAATACTTCAGGAGGCCTCTAGTCAAACCACAGGTAAGGATGATTAAAACAGAAACATTTTATATATATATACATATATATATATATATATATATATATGTATATATATATATATATATTCTTTTATTGGTTTTCTTCGAATAATCTCAAATCCCCAATGTAGCTCATGGGGTCCTTAAACTCCTGCCCCTCCTGTTCCACCCCTGGAGTGCTAGAACACACACTTGGCTCCTGAATTATATATATATATATATATATATATATATATATATATATATATATATACAAAGTACTAAGTCTCTTTATTTTCCCTCTCTCGCAACTCATCTAAGTTGGTTTATAGTTGATATAAAATAGCACTGACCCTCTTGTGACCTTTACAATGACGAAAACCTGAAGTATTGAGTAAGTTTATCACAAGGGATGCTCCATGAGTGTGAGCATATTGTCTTTCCTATACTCAATCTACATCTCCCCTACTTGCTTCTACAGTCTAACATTAAATGCCAATCTTAACCATGGCTGTGTTAGTCAAGAGAGCTCAGTTAGCTTCACCAGAAGACAATCACTAGGCCAGTGATTCACTGATCTTTATATAAATGATGGGGAATCAAGACACTTTCCTTATACAATTCCAAAATTTCTGATCATCTTTTATGAGATTTTTTTTTTCAAACTTGAAATAAAAGCTTCATAGCCATCCTGAACTGAGTAAAGCTCACTTTGGTTTTGTCCCAGAAGATGAAGGATGCAATGGTGGAAAAACTGAAGTACATTAGTGGTCAGGGAAAGAGAATGGAGTTCTACAGTTAGTCACGATGAAATTCACAAACACACAGTGTCTGTATTTGTGGGAGCTTGTAGAATCAGTCTTCTGAGTAGCAAAATCCCCTACTTCTTCCTATGTGCATTATCTCTTAAAAAATGTGGCACAGCAACCTTCCACATTAGCACTGCCACCCTAATTTCCCTTATTTAGACAATAGACACAATCCAGGGAGGCTTCGTTCTTTACACTAAAACCCCATCCCATTCCATAATCTACCAGGTAGCAAGGATTCTATCAAAGCAAAAAATCAGTTTCATCAACATTCAGTAAGAGAATGAGACTGGGTTGCAAAGGAGCTGCTTAGAGGATGTTTGGGCGATTCAAACAAGGCCAGTCACAAACCCATCTCCTTTCACCCTGTTATTTGTATTCTGAGCAAATCAGAGAACCAGAATCATGGTGAGAAAGACCTCACTGCCCTCTTTTAAACACCACATGGAGAATCCAAGGTGCTGGGTTTAAGAAGCAAAGGGCAGCAACACATTTGCAAATGGGACAGCAACCTCTTTGCTTACTGCATCTCCACTTTCTGTATTCATTAATGTAATGCTAATCAGGTCTCCTAATGAGAATTACAACAGAAGGGAAATGACCAGAAGCTCCATATGAACTGGTCCTTTTCACCTGTTTTCTTCGTTCTCTCCTTTATTTTCCCCTTTTCCTCTTAGCAATGAATTGATTAGTAGTTGATCTGAAGGAAATGCAATATCTGTCAACTCACTATAAATATGGACAGGAAATTCTGAGGAAGGTTTTTTTTTTTTTCCTGTTTCTTTGGCATTTGTTTCAATGCCACATGGATTTATTCTGAAATGAGCTGGGAAGTCAGTACTATAAAAATGACTAAATGCAAACATAAAGAAGTAAACCTTTGTACCTTGGACTGAGCTGATGGCTATCTAGCTGTAGCTCATCTCCATTTTTATTGGAATCAAATTATGCATCTGTATGTGATTCAAAGGGTGCTTTATTTTATTCATACCTCTCCAAATATGGGAGTTTGGGAGCTATGGTTATCTTTTGTATGAGCAAAAGGATAAAGCTCACCTCTAGTTTGGAATGTCCTATCCACAAAGATTGACTGGCAGATGTGCATATAATCATAAAATTCAAAGCAGCTAAGAAATCTACTGTTTGTCCACAAGGATCAGTTTATTTTAAGCAAATTGTTACACCTAAACATATACAGACTTTTCCATTTCATAAGCAAACAAAACAAATATGGCTTTCTCCTTCTTGCTACCTTTGAAGCTTCAACAATTTCTGTCTTGTTTTAAAATGTTTTGGACTATGAAAAACTGAAACTGGACTATATATTATAGTCAGGCAAAACTCCCAGTGTGGGACTTGGTTGTTGGCCAAGGGTATCATCTGGAGACTCACCCCAAAACTGAGGCTGGTCCTGGGACAGATGGTTGCTCTCTGAAATCTCTTAGCAAGGTCCTATTGCTGAAAACAACACCCACACAACTCAATGAACAGAGAGAGGCTAAGCTGGTGCATACATAGGGCTTCTACCACGAATTTCTAGTCTTTTTGGTGCAGGAAAGTACTATGAAGGCCACAGAAAGAGGAATCTGGACACAAACCAAGCCACAAAACCTTTGTCCTACCATCTGTCCTGCTTGGAAGATGTTCTGTGACATTGGTGGCACAGAACTTATGAGAGTAGCCAACCATATCTGATTTAACTAGTGGCCTATTTTATGAAAGAAATCCCATCCGCTACACTGCCTAGATGACTAAGAACTAGTAACTGGATAGCCCAGAGACCTGGAGAAAAACCAAACAGGGCTAGCAAATAAATGAATAAATAAATAATAATAATAATAATAATAATAATAAATGAAATTATATTCTGCTATAATCCTTGTCTAGTTGTCATCAGGTCAGCATCAGCTAGGAATGGATGCAGAAGGCTACAGTCACATATTATATGGAGAGTCTAAATAGGAGGTCTTCATAAGGTCCCTCCCCTCAGACTTTGGAGAACCCTGAGAAAAAGGGAGAGGAAAGATTGGAGGAGCCAGAAGGGATAGAGGACACCAGGAGAACATGGTCCATTGAATCAACTAAGTAGGTTACATCTGGGATCACAGAGATTGGAGCAGCAAAAACAGAGCCTGTAAGGGTCTGCACCAGGTTCTCTCTATATGTGTGCTAGCTATTAGTATGTTGTTTTTGTGGGACAACTAACAGTAGGAGCAGGTGTGTCTCTGATTTGTTTACCTGCTTTGGGAACTCTTTTCCCCCTCTTGGATTTTAGTCCAACTACATATGAGGGCTTCTGACTTGTCTTATTATACCTTGTTTTGTCATGTTTCGTGTTGCCTCCTGGAGACCTACTCTTTTCTGGGATCTGGGAGAGAGGAGAAGTGGGAGGATATGGGAGGAATGAAGGAAGGGAAAATGGTTGTTTCAATGTATTGTATGAGAAAAGAATCTATTTTCAATTTAAAAGAAAAAGAAAATGAAACTCAGAGAAATGAAATGTTGGTCAAATGAGGAAATGTACATTTTCTACAAAATGAATCTACAATAATGTAATCTTGGTAATGTAACACATATCATAATGATGACAGTTAATATCCTTTGTGCTTGAGATTTACTAAGAAATTATAATAGATATGAAGTATTGTATTACATGGGTGAAAAAAGATAAGCTTTACTATGTGAGGTACTGGAGATATGAATTTTCAAGATTTGGGTCATCAGTTCACAATGAATATATGCATCAAAACATCAAACTGTCACCTTGTATATGTACAGCTTTGTCAATTATACTTCCATGAAGTTGACAGATTGAAAATAAATAAATAAAAATTTTAATGAGAAAATATTTGAAACCAACAGGCATGTTTAAGGATCCGGGTTAGCACATGGAAGAGTCCTGTATTGTTGGCAAGAAAACATATGGCTTGTGAGAAAATCAGCGCAGAACCATAGCAGTGTTCAGACAGAAGAGAAAAGAAACTCTTGGGATTCTCGACCTGCCTTCAAACTGAGTATCCAGGAAAGTTTGCTCTCGCCTGACAATCCCCATGAAGCACCAGCATCTAAGGTAGTATGTTAGGGTAAAAATTCAGTTGGCAGAGCCTTCACCTCAGACGCACTAAGGAACTCTGGGAATGGGATTACAATAATCCTATAGATGATTCTGAGGATGCCCTGGACTGAGACGGACCTCGGCACTTCTTCAGTGACATTGCAAAAATAAACCTCCACCTTTCTTAAGTAGCATGGTGTGTAAGAGTCTGTGTGCATGCATGTGTGCGGGTGTGTGTATGTGCATGTGTGTGTGTGTGTGCATGTGTGTGTGTGCATGTGTGTGCATGTGTGTGTGTGCATGTGTGTGTGCATGCATGTGTGCGGGTGTGTGTGTGTGTGTGCGTGTGTGTATTTATTTCTCCATTCAGCAATACTTATAGAATGCATCAAATGTTTGGTACAATGAAGCTGTAGGATACTGTGACTATAAAAGTTCAAACAGAGCTTCTGATGTTCAGAGGAAATGAAGTGCTCTGCAACCGTATCCTCATAAACACGGTCAAAAACCCTCCCTTGATGCCCCTTAAAGCCCGGAGTGAAAGGAATGACTCTGCTTCCTTTCTCCTCCTTTGGGACACTCTCCATGCAATGCAATCTGCCTCTCTGTCAGAGGTGGGTTCTTGCCTTGCTTTCTCAAGTTCATTGTCAGGTCTGTCGTCCTGATGCTTCATTTTTATAGAATGTTTTCTCTAAACACACCTATTATTCTCAGTTATTTTTTTCTCAAATCTTGCCACTGCTTCTCATTTTTTCTAATATCAATGATGATATCTTCCTTTTCCCAATAACACTTGAAGTCCCAGGCATATCATTGCCCTTTCCTAAAACTCCAGTGTGTGTTTTTAATTAGAATCTGTGTTGTAAGCTGGTAAGTTGGTGTCTACAGCATCTCATTTTCATTCCCGTTATCACCAAATTGGTTCAAAGATTATCTCCCTGTATATCTGGCCTGCTTTTCTATACCCACTCTGAAATAACAGACATACTCTGATTTTTCATCATATTGCATAAAACAATCATCTTTTACCAAAATGCCAGACAAAGATACATTCCTAAGAATCTTAATCTTTTAGTCATTATTTTCTTCAAAATCCTGAGTTCGTTCCTATTGTGCTCCAAGAATTTTTTTTAATTTAACAATTTTTATTAGATATTTTCTTCATTTACATTTCAAATGCTATCCCAAAAGTCCCTATACACTCCCCCGCCCCGATCCCCAACCCACCCACTCCCTCTTCCTGGCCCTGGCATTCCCCTCTACTGGGGCATAGAATCTTTGAAAGACCAAGGGCCTCTCCTCCCAATGATGACTAACTAGGCCATCTTCTGCTACACATGCAGCTAGAGACACGAGCTCTGGGGGGTACTGGTTAGTTCATATTGTTGTTCCTCCTATAGGGTTGCAGACCCCTTCAGCTCCTTGGGTACTTTCTCTCAACTGAGGAATATGGAATGGCTGAAAAGCACCTGAAAAATATTCAACATCCTTTAATCATCAGGAAAATGCAAATCAACCCTGAGATTCCACCTCACACTAGTCAGAATGGCTAAGATAAAAAATTCAGGTGACAGCAGTTGTTGGCAAGGATGTGGAGAAAGAGGAACACTCCTCTACTGCTGGTGGGATTGCAAGCTTGTACAACCACTCTGGAAATCAGTCTGGCAGTTCTTCAGAAAATTGGACATAGCCCTACCGGAAGATCCAGCAATACCTCTCCTGGGCATATACCCAGAAGATGTTCCAACTGGTAATAAGGACACAAGCTCCACTATGTTCATAGCAGCCTTATTTATAATAGCCAGAAGCTGGAAAGTACCCAGATGCCCCTCAACAGAGGAATGGATACAGAAAAAGTGGTACATTTACACAATGGAGTAATACTCAGCTATTAAAAATGATGAATTTATGAAATTCTTAGGCAAATGGATGCATCTGGAGGATATCATCCTGAGTGAGGTAACCCAATCACAAAAGAACTCACATGATATGCACTCACCGATAACTGGATATTAGCCCAGAAACTTAGAATAGCCAAGATCCAATTTGCAAAACACATGAAAATCAAGATGAAGGAAGACCAAAGTGTGGATACTTCGTTCCTCCTTAGAATGGGGAACAAAATACCCATGGAAGGAGTTACAGAGACAAAGTATGGACCTGAGACTGAAGGAAGGACCATCCAAACTGCTCCACCTGGGGATCCATCCCATAATCAGCCACCAAATGTAGACACTATTGCATATGCCAGCAAGGTTGTGCTGAAAGGACCTTGATATAGCTCTCTCTTATGAGGCTATGCCAGTGTCTGGCAAATACAGAAGTGGATGCTCGCAGTCATCTATTGGATGGAAAACAGGGCCTCCAGTGGAGGAGCTAGAGAATGTACCCAAGGAGCTCCATGAAATTTAATAACACTCATTGCTTTGTTTTCCAGATTCTGCTCTCTTTCCTGACAGTGCTTGTCATACTTGCATCTCCCAGTTACCTCATCCTGTGTGCTACTACCCAGCTGAAAGCACCAACTCCACAGTGCTATCCTAATGCTGCCAGGGGATATGGCTCTGTCATTGAATTTCTATAAACCTTTGCTCGTCCCTCCTGGCCTTCTGCTGCTCTTACTCATGTTTGAATATTGGATTGACTTAGTTACATCTTGCCTCAAGGGCTACATGTCTTTCCTGCCTTAATGAGTAAGTTTCTTAGGAGAGAAACTCAATAAACATTGGTTGGATATAATTGAAGTTTATTTCCTTCTTCTGTGAACTTTACCTACTGTTCTTGCTCCCAGTTTTTCATTAGCACTTGATTCACAAATATCCTTCCTAGCTTCCATTCCAAAGACTGAGAATCTACCCTTTCCAAGATTCCTTCAGAGCTACCCTCTGTGCCTCCAGCTCACTAAACTTGTTTTTGGGGGTAATGAGAAATCTGGTTGTGATGCTTAAATTAACATCCTGGTTGTCATGGTCAATCTGAGCAAATCTGGGTGAAAATGGTTTTCTGTGTTGTGTTTTCTTTACTTCTTGCTAGTCTCATGGGGGACTAATGCCTCAGCTCCTATTAAAGGGGACTAAATTCTCCCACCTCATTAGCTGATTTCAAACTAAATAAGGCAAGGAGTCTGGAAGGTTCAACAAAATAATATGAGGCAGATCTTCCTTTTTATTTCAGAATCACGGGATAAAATTTGGAAAATAAATATTGGGGAATTGAGACTATTGATATTAAGAGATATTAAGGAAAAGTGATTGTTGCTTCCTGTTATTTTGGGTGTTAGAGGTGGAATGCTTGTGTGGTTATCTTCTTTTGTGTTTGTTGAAAGGTTACTTTCTAGCTTTTTCTAGGGTGTAGTTTCACTCCTTGTGTTGGGGTTTTCCATTTATTATCCTTTGTAGGGATGGATTTGTGGAAAGATACTGTGTAAATTTTGTTTAGTCAGGGAATATCTTGGTTTCTCCATCTTTGGTAATTGAGAGTTTTGCTAGGTATAATAGCCTGGGCTGGCATTTGTGTTCTCTTAGTCTCTGTATGACGTCTGCCCAGGATCTTCTGGCTTTTATAGTATCTGGTGAGAAGTCAGGTGTACTTCTAATAGATATGCCTTTATATGTTATTTGATCTTTTTCCTTTACTGTTTTTAATATTCTTTTTTTGTTTTGTGCATTTGGTGTTTTGATTATTATATGACAGGAGGAATTTCTTTTCTGGTCCAAACTATTTGTAGTTCTATAGGCTTCTTGTATGTTCATGGGCTTCTCTTTCTTTAGGTTAGGGAAGCTTTCCTCTATAATTTCGTTCAAAATATTTACTGGCCCTTTAAGTTGGGAATCTTTGCTCTCTTCCATACCTATTATTCTTATGTTTCATCTTCTCATTGTGTCCTGTATTTCCTGGATGTTTTGTGTTAGGAGCTTTTTGCTTTTTGGGTTTTTTTTTTTTGTTTTGTTTTGTTTTGTTTTTCGTTTTCTATGACTGTTATGTATGTTTTCTATGGTATCTTCTACACCTGAGATTCTCTCTTCTATCACTTGTATGTTGTTGGTGATGGTTAGAAAGGGGAACAAAATACTCACAGAGCAAATACAGAGACAAAGTGAAGAGCAAAGACTGAAGGAAAGTCCATCCAAAGACTGCCCCACCTGGGGATCCATCCCATATACAGTCACCAAACCCAGACACTATTGTGGATGCTAAGAAGTGCATGCTGACAGGAGCCTGATATAGCTGTCTCCTGAGAGACTCTGCCAGATCCTGACAAATACAGAGTTGGATGCTCACAGCCAACCATTGGACTGAACATGGGGTTCCCAATGGGGTCCCCAAAGGAGGAGTTAGAGTTAGGACTGAAGAAATTGAGTGGGTTTGCAACCCCATGGGATAAACAATAATATCAACCAACCAGATTCCCTAGAGCTCGCAGGGACTAAACCACCAACTAAGGATTACACATGGAAGGACCCATGGCTCCAGCCACGTATGTAACAAAGGATGGCCTTGTCAGACATCAGTGGGAGGAGAGAGCATTGGTCCTGGGAAGGCTTGATGAATTTGAGGGCAGGGGGGTAGAAGTGGGTGGGTGGGTGGCAGAACACCCTCATAGAAGCAGGGAAAGGAGAAAAGGGATAGGGGGGTTTCCGGGATGGGGGGAAGAAACCAGGAAAAGGGCTAATATTTGAAATCTAAAAAAAAAAAAAATTCAGCAAAAAAAAAGGAAAGAAAAGTAAAGCACTTGTGTATGTGTGTGTGCATGTACACGTGTATGTGTGCCTATATGTGTACAGAAGTCAGTGCAGGTGTCCATGAAGTCTGGAATAAGGCATACATACATGTTGGAGCTGAACCTACAACCACTTTTGAGCCACCCCACTGGCTGCTGAAAGCAGAACCTGTGTGCTCTGCAAGAAGAGTTGCTCTGTAATACTGAACCATGTCGATTCCCAAGAAGCTTTAGTTTTACAAATGAAGAAAATGAGACCCAAGGCTATGGACAGAGCTATTGAGGAGCATCAACCCCAAGGAAAGAGTCAATGCCTCTGGATTTTCTTCCTGCTATTTTTCTATACACACTCTCTGAGTGTACTTCCAGAAACAGTGTCCCAGTCCTGAGAGGTATGAGATGTCCCAAGTCCTTCACCTTACTTGAAGAGCAGCTACAATCTTGATTTCCTCCTGTTTTGAGGGAATAGGGTCTGATGAACCGTTTTGGAGGCCTTTCATCAGTGCCCCAGTAGCAATGGCTTTCAGTTGATATCTACTCTATCAGGCTTGGGTCGGGGCTGACTAACTCAGCTACATGGCTAAAAATGTGCCTCTCTCCTTATTATTGCTGCTGTCTAACCTTTGAGACCTTGACTCTCAAATGTGTTTAACTCCCAGGAGACTTGTGATACCATGTGGCCAGATGGTTTCATCACAGCAGTGTCCCTCAATAAATAAAAGAGTACAAAGTGTAGATGCATGCAGTGTGTGTGTGTGTGTGTGTGTGTGTATTCGGGGTAAGTTCTAACTTTGGGGCATGAAGTCTTTCTCACTTCTCTTCTACCATCTAACCCTACTTCCATCCTTAATTACATGAACTGGCCTTGATTAATTCAAAACAAGCATCCTAAAAGATCAAAGAAACCTGAAGAAATAAAAGAAGTAATTCATAGTCAATACTTGCCATGACAGAGGCCATTTCTTCCTCTGCATGGATCCACACCGGATTCATCAGTGGCAATGAGTACTGCAGGAGCTCAATAAATGTTACTGAATAGTGACTGTGTCTCAGACCCAGTACCTTGACCAAAAGCTAGTCCGTGGCATTTCATTTTATATTTGGTCAATCAATCTTGAGCATTTAGCATAAGGCTTTACACTTAACCTGCTCTTAACCTTGAGTTGTCAAGAGTGGAATCTAAAAGCCTTGCCATTCTACTTAGCTTAGAAAGATTTAGACAAGGGAACTTGGTATAAAATTCTTTATAGAACAATTAGACAACACTACTCATACCTGTTATCATGGTTTCTTTGACTCTCTCTGATTGCATTCAGCTTACCTTTACTCTTCCCCTCTTCCTAATCCTAGTCTCAGTTGCTTTCTTTGGGAAGCTTTATTTCTTCAAACTTTCCCAAGAGAAAACAAACAAACAAATTATTTACCACAGCAGTTGCTGAGAACACAATAAGATATCCTCCTCACCCACTTAGGAAAGAACCCCGACTGTATTCTTTCCTAAGAGAAAGTCCTACAAAGCAGATCTAAATTTAGTTACAAGTGAATAAACTTTTAAAATATATGAAGGGTGTAGTTCAGCAGTAGAGCACCTATTAATTATGTGTTAGGCCCTGGGTTTCATGCCCAGGATTAGCTCCTCAAAAGATAGTAAGAGCACAGATGAGTAATTGTGTTCCTCGGTTTAAGCAAATACATTTGACAAAATATGAAGTTTATAAAATGGCTTCCTATAAAAGTATAATTTGCTTAGCATGTGTGTTAGTATATGGTAGTAGGTGTATGTGTATATGTGTGTGGGGAGAGGGGCATGTTTATATGCATGCACATGTATGCTGCCAGAGATCACCATTAGGCATCATCCTCAGTCACTTGCCTAGACTAAAGTAGTAGTGAGCTAAACAGCATCCTCTGAATGTTGTCTCCAACCCACTGGTACTTGTGAATATGACCTTGTTAAGAAACCAAGCCTCTTCAGGTATAATGAGCACCTCAAAATGATACTGTGCTAGATATTATAAGTAGATGTCAAACCCATAAAGGGTATCTTTATAAGAAAATAACACAATGAGAGACTGACAAGTCAGCCCTGTGGACATGGAGACAGAAGCTTAGATGGTGAATCTATGAGCAGGAACTGCCAAAGATTGATGGTGTTAAGTTTCCTTGTTCTTTCTGCGATATTATTATTTTTTTTTTATAAAAAGCAACATTGGGGAGGAAACATTGGCAGATTATATTCACTGTTGAGATGAGGCCAAAGCAGGAGCCCAGACAGATAGTCACATTACAGCCATAGACAAGAAAAGAAACAAAGATATTCGTGTTACCTCTTTGCTATTCAGCAGCATTTTCTACTCATCTACAGTGCAGGGTCCAGTCCAATAAACGGTGCTATCCACATTCAAGGAGTCTTTCAACTTCAACTGACATTCAAGACACCCACCCCACACACACACACACACACAAGACATACCAAATGGGCCGAACCTTCCCTATCTAATAAATCCTTCTTAGGACTCACTTCTTGGGTGATTTTAAGTTTTAGGAAGTTAAGAGTTGAAACTAGCAAGCACAGTTGGTAACCACCAGAAGTTAAGTGGCCAGAAGTTAAGTAGGGTAGAGTTTGACCACAGGATCTGTTAGAGAGTATGAGTCTTTTGTTTTAAGCCACACTGTGATCATTTCTTACAGCTCCCATATTTAATAAATATAACATAAACTGGTAAATACTAAGCAAGGATTTGAATCCATTAGCTTCAAATCACCTGGAATTATTCCAGTGTCTCAGCTTACTGTCCAGAGTTCTACAGCCTGGAGGCCATCCTTGATCAACGTATCATAACTACATTGACACATTGAAACAGCAGAAGCCCATACATAAGAGAAATTTGCAAATGAGGTTGTTATCTTTACTTGAATTATCATCTGTATTCATGGCCATGGTTCAGGGAAGACCACACTGGAATGAAATTTTCAGGTGATTCCAAGCAAAAAGGGTTGCAAGTACCAAGAGAGAAAGAGAGAGAGAGAGAGAGAGAGAGAGAGAGAGAGACTGAGAGAGAGCGAGCGAGCAAAGGAACAGAACATAGCAGCCATAGCAAGGAAAGCAGAAAATAAAAAGTTAACTGGAGGGAGAAAGTATCTGCTCCCTTTGATGGAAAATATTCAAAGCCCATTACAAACTTGAAAAGGAGAGACCATGGAGGCAGTGATTTGGATTTAGACCAGATCAGTCATGCAATGCTCCAACAAGAAAAGAAAGCTAACACCATTCTGAAGTTCCCTTTCAGAGGTGGGAAGATCACATAGCTGGCAGGTTGCAAAGCCCCCTTTTACGAGGCTCTAATAAGGGGACAGATTAGTTATGAGTCCTTTCAAACCAGAATGCAAGCAAATACTACAATGAGACAGGAGATTGATGGAAGGGTTAAATGAAATGAGTGCATGGAGAGGGTAGATTGATTTCTGGGGACGTATTAAATGCACTAAATGCGTATACTTGACGAGGTGATAATTAAGGTCACTGGGAAAGCCAGGGGAGCTGCCTGGGAAGAGAGGACAGAGGCCCTGAACAGCAGGTGTAGAATAGCTTAGAACATCTCACACAGGCAGGTGGGTGAGTGGGAGTGATGGGGTGCGAGCCACAAAAGAGTACTCACTCTCAGTGCAAACTTCCTGACAGGGTGAAGTTTATTGCTTCTCTGTGTAACTCAGATGGAAAATGACCTCTCACCGTTCCCTGAGTGAAGTCATTTCCTTTGAGGAAAGGTGCTATATAAATGTAAACACGATCGTCTGAGCTGGATAGAGTGTTAGAAAATAGATACATCCCGGAATCCTCTTGCCCCAGTCCTCCAGAGACTGACTGGATGTGACCTCATAGATCTTTCTTTTCATCTTCTCTTTATGGGAATTGTATCTGACACCAACAATTTGGTTTATCCTCTCCATGTAGAAAACTCACAATGAAATGATGTTACTGGAGACCACACCGTTCTAATAAAGAACTTTCTGAGGTCAGTCCTGACCCAGTTTGTCTGGAAGAATCATTATGTGACTAATATCTGTCTGTCTGTCTGGAAAACCCTTGAACAGGAGAAAGACTGGGTTCTAACTGAGAAGATTCAACTACACAGAAATATCTAGAAGAAGAGCCTTGCAGAAATCAGGTTTGTCCATTTATTCTGCATGGACATAGTCTTCCCTTCTTTTATGTGTTTATGAAAATAGCCTCCACTGTCCATTCCTCAAAGCCAAGTCTTGTGCCATTGAAAGCTTAGTATGAATATTTCTCTTCCCAAGAAGGTTTCCTGATGCTTAAGAGGCCAAGAAGATCATCCAACCCTAGCAAACAAGTCCTGCTAATTAATGGTTGTCACAGCTTACGGTGTCACTTAATTACTGATCACATCGTTGCCTTATCCTAGGGTCTGGTACTCTGATGTAAAAAGGTGAGATGACTCTTATATTCCACCTTTCTTCACCCTCACAGTACATCCCACCCCACACGTCTATGCTGACTGGTAAGCCTAATTATCCATAAATGGAAAAGACACTAAAGGTGATTTTCTCTCAGCTGTGAATTAGCTAAAAAGGTCACCAAAAATGTGATTTTTTTTCTTTCCTCCCCAAGGAACAGTGATATCAAAAGCTAATGAAATCTGAACTTTATCATTTTCCACTGAACTTTTCATTGAGTTTTAGGATATTAAGAGAAAGGGAAAGGCACGTGAATAACAGGAAAAACTAGAAAGTCGGATGTGGGTGTTAAGAGACCATTTGTTAGTAGGTCATCTTTACTGTAAGACCACACACAAATGGTAATTGAGTAAATTTAAAGATGTTGTTGGCTTTCAAAAATAGGTAGTATGTCTAAAATTATTATTTTACTAAAATTATTTATTGACTACCTATAACATGCTTGACACCTCATGGAGTGCCTCAGTCGCAGTGAATATATAACATATAGCAACTTTAATAATAGAAAGAAAGAAAGAAGAGGCTTAACCTAGATCAGTGCCTCCAGGGCCCCAGATGCCTGAGGGCTCTAATTATAGAAAGACCTATGACATTTCATGTCAATGAAAGTTGCAGAATTTAATTCTTAAGGAGCTAAGTGACACTGCTGACAATTCTGGAAGCTGCGCATCAGAGGGTCTGGCAAAGAGAAAGCCAGATGCAGCACCATCCTACTGTGGAACTGCAGAATATCTTAGAATGAACTCTCCTATTCTCTGCCTGAAAGCATGTGACTCGAGAGATGTTCCATCTCTTCAATCCTGGTGGAAGCCTAATATCAAATAGTAAGCCTGTGGGCTGTGTTTGTACCATAGTTTCTGGTTTAGTGGCTCTAGAACTTAGGCAGCTGATACTTATTGTTGTGCTCTGATTACATTATTAACTTTCATTTAGTTAATGGCCAGTGAAACACCAGACTCTTCATGATGGTAGCTATCTGTCATTCAGAGTCACTAGCTTCAACCTGAGGATTTCCACTCTGTGACCGTAAGACTGAAGCCACAAATACATATTTAATTAAAATGAAAGACCCAAGTGAGTCTCACGAGGGTGCATGAGGGTGGTCCTAGAACCAAGTATGGAGGAAGATGTTTTAACTACATCTTCTATAGTATTTTAATAAACTTGTTTGTGTTATAAATATAGCAAGCATTAACCCAACAAAACACATTAAAAATGGGGATGGGGTGGGGGGAAGCACAGAGAATTTTGAAACTCTTTACCAAAAGCACAGGATTTTAAAGACAAGAGTAGGCAAACATGTCTTTCACTTTTTCTTTTGGAACCTAAATTCTCTTTAATGACATCCGGGACAATATGAATTGAGAAGGCAGCTCCATTTGTTGTTTGTGATTAAATGTTCTACCAGGACCTCAGTTCCTAAGATATGCAAGGGGAGATGATAAGTTGTAGGTGGATGCATAATGTAGTGATAAGCTCTGGTCAATCGATTCCACCTCACAGAAATATGGAAATTAAATCAAATATTTAAAACATTTGGCCCACAGGAGTCTCTTTAAGTTCTGTTGCCAAGCACTTGCATTTTTGAAAAAAAATTCTCTCTCTCCATGTACATATGAACATATAATTGACCATTTTCAAACCATAAAACAGCATTCTTGTATTCTCTCCTAATATATATATTGATACATATATATTGATAATGGCTACACTATTGATAATATCATAGTCTAAACAGTTCAGCTATAGTGAGAGGTACCAGGTATAATTTCTCCCACAGTCAGTGCCAGTGTGGGGGAGAAAAAAAAAAAAGGACAGAAAACAAAAAATCCTTGTGTGTCTAGTTTTGAAAGCAAAAGAAAACAGCAGTGCTGAAAGGTCAGGCCAATAGTGATGTTGACGATTGCCTTTGAAATCCACACAGTTGTCAGACTGCAGAAAACATCAATTCTGGCCAATGACATGAGCCCACATTCCCGTCAAAAGGTCAATAAAGTGTGTGAAAGCAGGACACCATATTTATAGAACACAATTAGAAATCAGAGATCAAAGGTTAGGTATGAGCACACCTACTTTACCAAGGCCAGGGGCACTGAGAGACAGAGTCTGTCCTTTCAGCAGAGTGAAGATTAAAGGAGAGAGAGCCCTTGTTGTGGAGAGGGGTCTCTACTGTTCACTAATGGGGAGTGTTACAACGCAAGCCCTTTCCTGCAAGCAAGCTCACAGCAGAAGAGGCAGGAGGGAAAACAGCAAACTTTTCTACTTTTTTAACCTTAGAGCTGCGAATATTTTAACTAAAGCATAATTTGAAAAAAAATAGCATTTGCGGGGTAGAGAGGAACAGTATCATTATTGAAAGGGGGACAACTCTGGGAGTAAAGAATAAGCTTAATCAACTAGTATGTGCCATTAGGAAATAAAACTGACAGTACCACAAGTCTATGATGTTGGAGAAATACTAAATGAATTGATACTCTGTAGCCACAGTACAAAGTTTTTCCAGGATCCACAACTTAAAGCAAAGTAAAGCTATTTAATTTGTGTCTGTTCAATGCTTGGGCATTTTAACTTAAGAAATATTTTGTTACTATTATTTATTGGTGATGGTGGTGGTAGTAGTAATAGTAGTAGTGGTAGTAGTAGTAGCAGCAGCAGCAGCAGTAGTATTTTGGGTGTATAAATATTTTGCATACGGGCATGCCTATTGGATATTTGGAGCTGGGGTTGTGGATGAATGTGAGCCACAATTTGTCTAGCATGGCTCTCCTCTGAGAGGCTCCACCCAGCAGCTGACTCAGACAGATACAGACACCCACAGTCAGAGTGGATGGAGCTTGGGGACTCTTATGGAAGAATAGGAGGAAGGATTGTGGCCACTAAGGACATAGGAACTCCACATAAAGGCCAACAGAATCAACTAACTTGGACTCTTGGGGCTCTCAAAGACTGAACCACAAACCAAAGAACATATACAGGCTGGAAATAGGTCTCCCTGAACATATGTAGCAGATGTGCAGCTTGGTCTTCATGTGGGTCCTGAACAACTAGAGTGAGGGTTTCCCCAAAAGCTGTTGCCTGTCTGTGAGATATGTTCTTCTAGCTGCACTGCCTTGTCTGGCTTTCAATAGGAGAGGAAGCACCTAGCCTCACAGATACTTGATGTGCCAGGGTGACAGGATATCCATCTCTGCTCAGAGGAGATAGGAGGACACCAGTAAGGATTGTGGGAGAAGGTGGCCAGGAGGGTGGCAGTGAGAGGGACGCAAAAAGAAAAAGAAAAATGATAAATTTAAATCTTTAAAAATTATTATGATTATGATTATTACTTGTGTGTGTGTGTTTTGCATCCTTGTACCTGGGATTGTAGATATTTGTGAGCCACAACATGGGTTCTGGGAATTGAAGCCAGGTCCTCTGCAAGAGCAACTGGTACCCTTATCCACTGAGCCATCTCTCCTTGCTCTGGTCAGAAATTTTTACAACATTCTTTTTTTGGTAGTCACCTTTTTTCTCATTTCCTTTTACACTCACCCCTTTGAAATGTGTGCAGTACCAAGCGTCACATAAAATACATCACTGTGGTCACTGTACCAAGAAATACCAGCATTCTACTTTCATTTTGCTTAATCTTCCGACCTCCACCACTACAAACCTTCCCTTGGCCATTTCTACCCTCAGTACTCCAAGAACCTTTTTGTTTCCTTCATGCTGATGACTCAGCCATTGTTTAGTACCTCTTCATATGGAAGTCTCCCAGATTCACCTTTATTGGTTTTGCACGTTACACACATCTCTCTTTGTGAGTGACCACTCTTTTCTAAAAAGATTTTCTCTGTTGTTGAGAAATAAATATATTCCTTTGCTTTTGGCCACTCAAAATCAGAGTTTTATCTCAATATCTTAATTTGTAGGCTAGACAAATACTCTAATATTGTGACAGATAGATTAATAGATAGATAGAGATAGCACAATATAGATATCAAAATATATATGAGGTATATATCACTCAGCTTTGTTCTTGAGACAAGGTTGCACAAAGATTCTCAAGCAGGCTTTGAACTTGTGGTCTTCCTACCTCTGCCAGGTGAGTAGCTAGAATTACAGTTCTAAGCACAGGTAATTTTTTCCTTATGTGCCAGTCAACATCTTAGCACCAATTCCATTTCTTCACATAACCCCATCTTCAGAGATCTCCATCACCTTGTAAGGTGTAGATATGATTATTTCAATGTCATTGACTTCAGAACTGTGTTGTCTTCACTTGGACATCAATTGGCCTCCTCAGGTTTAACTTATCATCAGCCACACTATTGATTTCATCTATATTTCATCATGTAATATATATCAGATAATTTTATATAAAGCTGTAGTAGTCATAAAATCACTCCAAATATATACAATGATGGTAATTTTTCTTCCATTCTCTCTCCATTCTTCCTACTGAATTAAACACAATCTGCATCTGTTCTTTAATAGCCTTCCAATGTGTTCATGTTGCTCCTCCCGTGATGTTCAAATCTTATCAAATCACTTACCCCATTCTTTCCTAGATTTATTTTGGGCCCATAGTCTTTCTTTTAGCTTTTCATTTTCTGGGGCCTCCACTGTATTTTCAATGCTAGAAATAATTTCCTACATTCCCCCCTGAAGGATTCTTCCAGAATGCAATGTTATCCTTGTTTTTATATTTCCTTTACATTTCATTGTCTTCCCACTCACTTCATTGTGATATATAATATGCCATGTAAAACAAGTTGGTCTTAGGCTGAAGCTCTCTGGAAATCCTTCCTCTTGGTATCATTATTATTTTAGCCAGATTCTCATACATAAGCTCACACAGCTCCAGTTTATTCACTGAAACATCTTTCCTGGAAATCACCTTTAATGCCTGGACAACTCCATCCTTAGCAGGTCTGCCACATCCAGAGAGTAATCTCTACTGGGCCTTGGAAGGTATAATACCCTCTGCAGTTTGCCCACAAGGTAAACATTTCCTCTTGTCTTTAGGAAAGAATTCTGAGGGAATCCTATTTGTTTACTACATGACATCATTAAATGAATGAACACATACTATCTGAACATCCATGTATTGGACATTTTTCTGGGTGCTGAAGAGCAATTGTGTGATAAGTTCATTCAAACCAACTCACAGAAGCCTATTCAGACTGTTATTTAAAGCTACATATAATGAAATCATAATGGCAGATTGAAAGTTAATACAAGAGAAATATTTATACCATAGAAATCAATGAACACTAGACACTGTTGTCCTGCCCTAATTACTGCTTGTCAGCTGGGTATTACAAAACTTGCACAACATTCTTTGTATTAGGAAAGGAATGTACAGTGAGGAATCCATGGATCCAGATACATATATAACAGAGGATGGCGTTGTCTGACATCAATGGGAGGGGAGGCCCTTCATCCTCTGGAGATTTGATGCCCCAACATAGGGGAATGCTGGAACAGTGGGGCGAAAGAAGGTTGGTGGGTAGGGGAGCACCCTCATAGAGACAAAGGGGAGGGGAGTGAGAGTGGATGGGTTATGGGAGAGGAGGGTTCTGGAGAGGTAACTGGGAAGTGGGTTATCATTTGAGATGTAAAGAAACGGAATGATTAGCAAAAATATAAAATAAAAAAATTAAGCAAATAAAACAAACAAGCAAAAAGAAAGCATCGTGTCTGAGCAGGAGTGACAATGAGAAACTGTTAATGTGTCCAGCATGACAGAGACGTATTCTAGGAGCAATGTGATACTGTCTATTAGGGGTAGAGTATGACAACTTTGTTTTATTCCTAGAGTCTTAAAGAACACAACAGATGTTTAATTAATGTTAAAATAAATTAGAATCTTGTACCTGGAATAAGATAATTAGTTCTGCATTCCATATTCTTCTGTCCTGAAGTTGTTTTCGATTAAACAAGCATTCAGAAAGGGTTAGCATTTTCCCTCTTCTACCCAGAACATGCAGTGACATTCTCTCTCTCCTGTTTAGATGGAAAGACATCCAGCTACCCACTAATTCCATGTGTTTCCTTTAATGATGAACCCAGAGTATTGCCATTGCCATCTTCAAACTTACAGATGTGTATACCAGTCAACTGCAAATCTTCATGCTATCTATTTTAATTCATTAGGCCTGAGTTTGCTAACCTATCTTGAAGTGAGGAAGATGCTGCTCTCATGAAGACCCTACTCTGAATACTAGGCTAATAAGGAGACTATATTCTCTTCTCTCATTAGGAAACTGTCTCCCACAAAATGCTACACCTTCATGACAACTGTGTTCTCTTATGAAGTACTCATGATCTGAGGACTGGATCCTGGTAGTTTCCTGTGGTATATTACTTAGTTTCTTCCCTAATAAATTCAAATTGCATCTAACCTCTCTCATACATGGCAAGCACCCAGCTTTCTCTGTGTTCAGTGTTCCTATCTTCCCACGCTGATCATTGATCTAAGTGTTTGGAGTCCCCTGCCCGTTAAAGTCATTTTCTTTGCACCAGAACTTGCTGCCTAGACATCAGCCTGCCTTGAATAATGCAGCTTCAGTCACCTCCAAGTTGATGGAATCCCACAGCATTCACCATAGCACAATACTTGGCTTTTGAGTCTCACAGGCCTATTCCTCCTCCTGATTCCTTCTCTTATGTAACTGTTTATATTGAGATTGGCCCCTGATGCCCATCTTGATAAGAGTCTGCACTCGGGGCACGCAATGCTTCTTTCCTTTCCAGAGAGAGATAGGTAGACAGACAGAGCCAACGGAGACTCAGCTCATCGTGTTGTTTGCCTATCACCAGCCATCTTACTTCTAGCCTCCTATTGCAAGAAGAGCAAAATTTTCTCCCATTTTACTTCTTCATTCTTTTTCATTTTCCAATACAGAGAAAACACGACATATCAAATATTACCACAGGAGTAAACACATCAGTAAATGCCACAAGCAAGTCCCTGGCCACTTCAACTGACAGTTAAAAAACAAATAGCAGGTTGCCAGCTACAGGTTACTAAGAGGAGTAAAGACTAGTAATGTAGAGAAAGGAAGAAGGGGAAATGCTTTGAAGTCAGATGGAGAGACTCCCTAGTTAGGAATATTGAGACAGAGCAAAGACTATTTCAACCCCTTCTCTCATGATCTCACTAGAGATGGCAGAGGAGATATATTTTTCCCTTCGTATTTTAATGTCTTGTGGCTGTGCCTGAAAACTCATTTGACATGAGATACATTAGTAGGAAAAAAGCTTACAAATTTGCTTAATACAAATTTATGTCACATAGGAGCCCTCATTAAGAAAGGAAATTATTCAAAAATGGTAACAAACTCTAAATATTTTAAAATCAGGTTGAACAAAGAAAAGCAACTGTGGAAAAGTAATAAGGAAGGGATGGGGCGAAAAGAATTATTTTAACAAGGTCTGTTTATATAGATTCCTTCCAGTCTTAGCTTTCTATCCTTTATAACACTAACACTATTTTCTTTCTGGTACAGGGAAGGCATCTTCTTATGGATATAATCTCCTGCTTCAGGGTAGAGTACTGGGAAGGCCAGCTTGTCCTTGCTGCACCCATTGGCCTTTTAAAATGTATTTAGTTTGAAATAACCCGGTGTCAAAGTAGCATGATTAGAGAAACACCACCATCTTTAAGTATCTTCTATTTGCATATTCAAAAACTACTAGGGGTGACTCATTCTGCTGTCTGTCAAAGACACAGATCTTAGGGGCTCACAGATCTTAGGGGCTCACAGATCTTAGGGGCTCACAGATCTTAGGGGCTCACAGATCTTAGGGGCTCAGGCTTCCTCTCAGTCACACCACTTTTCAACGAGTAGTGAACAGCATGGGAAATTTATTCCCAGTTGATTTTGATTGTTCTCCATTTCTGTCACACCTACATACAACAAAGGGTAGAGGCTAAGGCGGATTAGACACTTGGAAGTTACTTCTTGAAGTCACTTACAGAACAGTGCACAGACCACAAGGCAATTCAGCAGGTGTGTCCTGACCTATGCATAGAGCCCTCCCAGGCTGTCCCTCAGTTTAAATACCAGTGGCTTATGCATGCAGGACAAGATCAAATTAACTTGCTTGGTGGTCTTGCCCTTCTTTGGACTCACCTCAAGTTTACAGTAAATGGCTGCCTCTGAAGCTTTCCCTGTAGCTACTGTTTTCACAGTGTCTTAAAAATGGGTTTACTCTCAAAAAAAAAAAAAAAAAGTTTCTGGCCACTGATGCTTACCGAATATCAAGCATTAAGATATTATAATGACAATAAAAGTCTCACATGAAAGTAAATTGGCTTCCTGGCTAGATTACCGGGGAAGAATAAAATACACTACCAGGAAGGGCTGCAACAAGCCAGCAAAGGTTTCCACAGCCTGCTTTCACTGCATGGTATCTTGCAGTAGCTGAAGTTAACACTTTGTACATTTCACCTTATTCTTCTATTTGTAACTCCTTTTTCATTATAGCTTAGATTTCACCTCTTAGAAAAACTAAATGGCTTCCCGATGGAGAAAATATATTGAAGGAACATTCCATACCTCTGTATTAAAGACTCGTCAAAAGCCAGTTAGATACTGTCCTGACTTATGTTATACATATAACCAATACCTGGATTGTTTGCTAATTTCCAAGGGTCATACTTTTATATATACAAATATGTAAGTATATCATTGTGAGCTCAAAGCTTCCCTGGGCTCATGATGAGTTCGTGTCTCAAAGAAAATAATAATAATAGAAAAGAATATATAATGGAAACTTGAAAATCTAGGACAGACTTTACAGACTATAACACTCAGGCATATTGTTGGCATTTACTAAATAATTACATATATATATAAAGCAAACTGAACAAGTTGTTGTGAACTTAACTCCCTTGCTGGGAGGTATTATTTTGCTTCACATTTTTTGTTTTGTTTCATTTTGGTTTTGTTTTTATTTTCCTGCAAAAGTGTTGTTTACACACTCCCACTAGTGTGTCATTCTGAGAGAATACTATTTATTCATATGACTACAATGGTAAAAATTCTCCCCTTGTGATCCCTATTCACTATGCTGAGACATTGTTAGAATTAGTGGATTTTCTTTATTTAAAAGAGAAGTGTTATGGGAATGAATATTTGGAAGAGAAAATATAATATATTCTACATTCAATTCTTTTATTTAGTTTGTTGAGATAGTAAAAAGTCCAAATGTCTTTCCTAATCCCAGCCATTATAAGAGAATACGGATAAGTCCCAAGCCCACATATACTGTTTTTCCTATATGTAAATATCTATAATAAAATTTAATTCATATGTTAGTCACATTAATATTAATAGCAATAACTAGCAATAAAATAACTAGAATAATTATAACTGTAAAATACATGATACATGAATGTGGCCCCTTGTGAAATATTTAAAATGAACATTAATACCTTAAGACAGCAGTAGACTGAATGTTGTGGAAACTGGAGAAAATTAAACCACAGGTGAACAGATAGGGGACTAACTAGTGTGAGCACAAATTAATTTCTAAGGCTTTAGATACCCACCCTAAAGGAAAAATTTCTGCATTCCCTCTTGCAGATGTATATACCTGGCAATAATGAAGCACTCATGGGCCCAAGAAGCTGACGTAACTGTACACAGGAGTGCTTTTTAGATGCCCAGACCCAAGAAATATCCCACAGAGTTGGGACATTTAAATTTTTTGCTCTGAGTTTCTTCTCTATCATGATTTTGTTTATTTTATTTTTATTCACCATTGATATTTATTTATTACTGGAATATATAAGAAAAATTTTTATAAGTGTGTAGTATACATTGAATATAATCCCCTGATACCCATTCATTTCTGACTTTTTGAGATAGCTTCAGATCTATGACTGGACTAAAAGATGGCCAGAGTCATCAGTCTTTAACTCTTTTTTTTTGTAATAATTTTTTTTATTACATATTTTCCTCAATTACATTTCCAATGCTATCCCAAAATTCCCCCCTACCCTCCCCCCTACTTCCCTACCCACCCATTCCCATTTTTTTTTGGGGGGGCCTGGCGTTCCCCTGTACTGGGGCATATAAAGTTTGCATGTCCAATGGGCCTCTCTTTCCAGTGATGGCCAACTAGGCCATCTTTTGATACATATGCAGCTAGAGTCAAGAGCTCCGGGGTACTGGTTAGTTCATAATGTTGTTCCACCCATAGGGTTGCGGATCCCTTCAGCTCCTTAGGTACTTTCTCCAGCTCCTCTATTGGGGGCTCTGTGATCCATTCACTAGCTGACTGTGAGCATCACAAAAACATAGCTGGCCCTTGTCTATGATCCCATCTACTTGGGAGGCTAAAAGGGTAGAATTGCAAGTTCCTGGGTTACAGAGTGAATTCAAGGCCAGACTAGGGAACTTAGCATGACAATCTCAAAATGAAAAATTAATGACAGCACAAAGTCTTAGAACATATTTCAGTGGTAGTGCTTGTCTTGAATGAGGGAAGGGAGGCTGTAGGTTCAATCCCTAGCAATGCATAAGCATGTACACACACACACACACACACACACACACACACACACACACAGTGGCAGGGGAGAAGAGATGGCAAAAATTCTTTCTAATACTATTATTCTACTAAGTGGATATAGTATTAAAAAGTCTCCTAATGACTTATTGCAATATATATATATATATATATATATATATATATATATATATCAGTACATTTCTGAATCTTCTTCAAAGAAGTTTCTTCTTGCAGTAGAGAACAATTAACACAGAACATCTCAACTGGTAAAAATGCTGAGGATAAGAGAGTATGGATTATCATTTCAAAATGGTATATGCATATCACACCACTCCCACCATGGCTCAGGAAACATTTCAGTGAAGGAGGGAAAGATAGACTGTAAGAGTCAGAGCCGAATAACTTTAAGGAAAAGGTGTTTTCGAGACAGAACAGAGCAATTTCACATATGAATTCATAGGAATTGTGATAGCATGTAAAAGCTCAAGACACACAAAATCTCAGCATCCATTAAAGGGGTAGACAGACACAAAATCCTACCTATCACTGTGTGAGGTATTTGATGGTTTCCAGGAGAGGCAGAATTTTTTGTTGTTGTTATTTTTGTTTTTTGATTTTTTTTTCTTGCTTTGGCATTTAATACACTAGGACAGGTTTCACTCACAAAAGTATTTCAGCAATGCAAATTGGCTTCAATGAGAGAAGAAGTAGGAGGAGGAAAAGGATAAGGAGGATGAGTAAGAAGAGGAAAAGGAGGAAGAAAAAAAAGAGGAGAAAAACTTGAATTTGGGTGCAAGAGGGTGGAAAGAGTAGTTCTTAGAAGAGCTGTAAGAGTGGACAATTGTCAAAATACATTGTGTAAAATTACATCATGGAGTGAGGATGTGGACACAAGTTCATATCCTGAACTAAGAAGCTATTGAAAATTGATAGCTTATGAGAGAAGGACAGTCAGTTTTCTTTAAGGGTACAGACCCTGATGGGTTGACATTGGTCTGGTTAAAGACAACACATATAGCATTATATAAGACAAGACCAACTATATTTGATGGATTAAAAAATAAATGGGGACATAAAGTTGGATGATATAGAAGCAAGCATGAACCTGGGAAAAAGAATTCCTCTTTCTACATAAGTGTCTGCGATTAATCTTGTAATAGAATGCAAATATAGCATTGTATCCTCACACAAAGCCATCAGGGTGTGCTAGCATGGACATTGTTGGAAATAAAATTACATACCTACAAAAGTAAAATAAATGTGCTTCCTGTATCATCATCTATGTGGCCATTTTGTGCTTGTCAAAGCGCAATTTCTCATAGAGAAACAGTTGCCAAAGTGAAGTCACATGGAGTGAATATCACCTGTGGAAAACCAGATCTCACCACAGAGAGATTTCACAAAGCTTACTGAGTTTCTTTAAAAACATGAATTGAGTGTCAACATTTAGAAATAAGGATCTTTCACATTGAAATCTGATTCCTTTAAACAGTAAAATCTGACTTGGCTCATCTTCTAGAATTCAATGAAGACTGAAGTTGACAGCAACTACCCTTTCTACTACCAACATCATCCAATATGAGTGCCTACCAGGTCTCTTCCTATAGCTCAGCACTGGGTCACATGGTGGTTCCTCAAGTGAGGCAGCTGAAAGCCTACTTTATTATTCTACTCTATGAAGGGCCCTAGCAGGCCTTGGCACTGGTCATCCTTGCCCTCTCTTGTTCCCCCTTGTAAACCATAGATTACCTCCCAGACACTAGTCACCAAGGTCTATGCCATTATTTTGACACTTTAAACCAGATATATTTCTGAGGCTGATTATCAAAGGCCAGCAATGAAAAGCCCTCTTTGTTTCACCTAATTATCATGCCCAACTAAAACACACCATCTTTGTCCTAGCCCATTCTAACACAGACCTCCCCTTTTCTCTTCTTAAAAATTACACCTCCAAGGTCATTTGCTGCTGTTTTTCTGCCTGCCTCAGAAAGATGCCACCTTTAATTTTCTTCCCTGCCTAATAAAGGTTCTCTCTGTTCATATAGGTGTTTTCATGTGGTTTATACCTAATCTGGGGTCAGGAGGAAGCCCCATTCTGTGTGAGTTTCTTCAGTAGCCCTTGCACTTCTAGGGATGTAAGCATTTTAACTTCTTAGTGACAAGTTGCAAATTATATAGTCTGAGCATAATTGGAGATATAGAGTCTAATCAAGAGAACTGGATATCAAAGTTGTGTCAAGCAAAGCTTCTTTTCTCTTTAACTCCATGGTTTAAAGTTTTAAGACAGAAGTAAATTAGGAGGAAAAGACAAAGACCAGACTTTCTACTTTACTTTGGATCTGGTCCCAGCCTGGCTCTGACCATATATTTTTTCTTCACATGTTAGAGATGATTACAGTTTGGGACGAAAATGACATTTCTGGTATTTCTCTCCAGTCATTAAAGGTGTAAAACACCCATAAGGCCTAAATAATATGTCTATATACTAGCAAGAATACGCTGATCATTATTTAAAGTAATTGCATTAAAATACATTGTGTGATTGCTGTGTTGTTATGGATTTTAGAGTAATTAAAAACACTACTGGAAACACAGGTACCTGATGTAGATTTTAGGACTTAGTTTTAAAGGTGATTCTCAATTGAGTTATTTTTGTAAGCCTCAGGCAATATATACCTTACCTGTCTCAGTTTTATTACTTCTGTCCCTGAAACATGAAATTTAAATAATAATTATTTCGCTTTACAGCATTTCCCTTAAAGTATCAGATATCAAAAAGCAAAGCACAATCCAAAACTCAACAATAGCGAGCTAATTTTTAAAAAGGCAAAAGATCCTAGGCAACCCCTTCCAAAGAAGAGGCATCAGTTGAGGTGAGCCTGGAAGATGATGCTCAACATTATCTGTCATTAGGAATTTTTAGTCAAGTCAATAAAGCCCCTGTCTTACTTTGCTCTCCATTGCTGTGATAAATACCACAACCAAAAGTAAGTTATGGAAGAAAGGGTTTATTTCATCTTACAGGTTATAGTCCATCTCTGAGGAAAGCCAGAGCAAAAACTCTTGCCAGGAGCTTGAAGCAGACATACTGCTTATGGGCTTGCATTTGGGTTCTTGCCTAGACTCTTACATATGGCCTAGAAAAACTATTGAACAGTGAGTCATTCAACAGTTTTCAGGTATCCAGGATATATGAGATCATTAATAAGCAACTTTGTTATACACCTGGCTCAAAGGTCATTTAGATGAAAATCTTTGACATTTCTCTGTATTTACTCAATGTTTCACCTGACTTAATGCACAGGAGAATTATAGCAATTAAGATTCATGATCAAATTTACAACATTCCTGTGGTTTTGAGGAGTGCTAAGAAATGTTGCTACTCGTCTAAATATGTTATTTAGACACTAGAACTTAGGCTTAAAGATATGATTGAATTATTTAGGAATTAGAAGACATTATCACATACTCAATAATCTCATAAAAACATTAAACATGAAGGCACGTTGTATAAGCAGAGGGCCTAATGCAGACCTGTGCAGTCCCTGTGCTTGCTGCTTCAGTCTCCGTGAGTTCTTATCAGCTTTGATCATGTTGATGTAGAGGGTGTTATTCTCCTGGTGTCTCCATCCTCTCTGCTTCTTATACTTCTTCAGACTTCTCTTTAGTGGGATCCACTGAGCTCTGAGGAGAGAGCTTTGATGGAGATATCCCATTTAGGATCAGGTGCCTCGCATTCTTTGTATAATGTCTGTACATGAGTCTACATTTCTTCCTGTCTGCTTCAGAAAGAAGGGTCTGATCATAGTTGAGCAAGGCACTGTTCATATTGGGCTCATTTCCTTCTATTTGTGTTGTCCAACTCCAATGTGTTAAGTTTTGTTTTACATTATTATATTGTATTGTTAACCCTTGGAATAGTGTTTGTTTTCTAATGAGTGATAGAAAGACAGCAGATCTGGATTGGAAGGGAGGTGTAAAGGAACTGGGAGGGGAAAACATAGTCAAGATATATTATGTAGGTAAAAAAAAAATCTGTTTTTGATAAAAGAGAAAAATAAATAAAAGAAAAAAGTGAAAATGAAGACAGCATTATAACAAAGATACTCTCCTTTATTTTTCTTCATGATTCAAATTATTTTCTAGCCCCCAAACATACAAATACAAGAACTACACACACACACACACACACACACACACACACACATACACACACACATACACACACAGAAACACACACAGCTCTGTCACACATACACATCTGTGCCTGATTCAATACTACACATATATTCACATTTCCTATATTCTGCAGAATTAAAGCCTGACTTGAACTGGAGACCAATATTGAACTAGTGAAATAAATGTCCTAACCTGTAAGGGAATAATAAGAATAGGGATTATAAATCAAAGATTAGAAGAGCAAAAGGGAGCTTAAAATAGAAAGTCAGTTTCCAATCCAAAAGCTACCCTCATCTCCCAATCTCCTGCAATGAGGCATCCACACTTAGTGCCTCCTCTATCACAGAATTATTGTTCCACTGCTTCAAAGGTTTGTGCAACAAGAGTCACCAGAAATAAAAATAATAAATAAACATAAAAGCAATGCATGGTGGCTTCACAGAAGCCTTAAGGGAGATAAGCGATTCTCCTGCTCTCTAAGGAGTTATTAACAAGATAGAAAACCTATACTGCCCCTTTTCAATGAAAAGGATTTCCTTCGTGACTTAAGGAGGTTTGTGATAAAAGCTGAAATACTTTCAGTTTATTTCATTTTTAAATGTCTAACTCTTAAATAAGCAATTCATCCTTAAAATAATATTATTTGGTGTCACCCGTTTTAAGTCCTTAGTGTGAAAAAGTTAGAAAATAGCAAAAATTTCAATTCATAATTATTTCTACAAAATTTTTTAATGGTTGACCTCAAAGATTCATGAATCAACTAGTGAATTGTCCTTCCCATCCTTTTGGAATTGAAGATGTCAGATATGGACAAGAAAGAAACAGAAAAAGAAGGTAATTGAGGTAGGGTTGCTTCACTGTGTAAGTGGGAATGAACATGGAGGAAATGGCATTGGCTGGTCTTAGAGTTAAAGACATAGAACGGAAAATGTACTCATCTTCGTTGGTTAGCTGATTTCAGTGACGTCTCGAAACTTTGATGAAAAATGTAGATTTCTCTGAATTTCCTAAGTGGTAATATTAGCATTTGTCCTCAGGGTTATCATGAGAAATAATTCTGATAGGCCAAAGAAATATTTGTAGCCCAACTTCTTTAATGAGGATATTGTGTATAGTTTCATATTAATTTTTTATATTTGTTTCTGTGATTCCTTCTTGAGTATTTGCTTTCCCTGTAGTACTATATAACATGCTGTGGTGTGCCCTGCTATGAGTTGGTTAGAGTAGGCTAGGATTTGTATGTGCTGATGCCTAACCTGAGGACCCAGTCATGTCAGCAAATGTGTGCCCTGGGTTTCAGGTTATGTGGTTCTGTGTCTTCATACAGAAGTATTTAGGTGGCACAACAGCTCTGAGTCCAGTGGCAGCCTCTGAGACATCCTTTTGATGTCTCCAAAGGACAATCTGTCCTCATTCTTCTTGGAAAGGAAAAGTGGAAATTTGCTACTCAGGGGCTAAAGACAAAAAAAACAAATGGCAAACAGACTTCTGAGAATGTCCGCAGGGCCCTCTGGGCTCCTTCCACTGCAGGATAAGCTTTCCCATATTTTGGCACTTTCAGTAGACGTAATTAAACTTTGGCAACTTCCAAATTTCTGTTTCTCTTCTCTTCCAGATGGATGGAGTGGGAAGAGAAGGAAGGGGTCGGGCTCTCCCACTTCTGTCTGAAAATGATTCTTTTTCTGTTAGGTAATGTGCCAGCTTTATCCCATTCTTAGGCAGACTGCCCACCTTGGAAGTGAAGTGGATGCACTGAAAAGCAGGGGGTTAGGGAGGCAGGAAGCAGACATGACTGCACTATTAGACCAAACCCATAGCCAAGGGCCCAGATGTTGGAGACAGGAACAAAACAGTGATGTTAAGAGAGATCCTAAATGGGCTCTATATTCATGTTCTCAGGTCAGTCTCCAACTCTTTTCTAAGTTGCAATATCACATTGAAAAATTAGATATTCAAATATTCATCAGAGGACAGGCTCTGCTGAGATGCAGGAAAACTGTATTTGAAGGAAACAGCCAGGAAAGCCCATAATGAAGAATGGAGAAATGGTTGGCAGGGAAGAGTAAAATGAGGGGTAAGAGATCTTCCAGTTCTGAGAATGAGCAGGAAAGATCTCCCCTATTTAAGTGATGTGAGAAAGAGCCAGGCATCCCAAATGGATGCTGACCTATTCTGCCTTCACTCTATCATTGCCTCTATCATCTTCAATGCAGCTCCTTAACCAACAGCATGTCAGCAGCCAGGGTGGGAGTGTGATTTAAAATGTGTCACTACTGGGAAAGCAGCCCTATTGGTTCATCGCTGGAGGAATAGCAATTACAGAATTCCACTGAGCCACACACATCTTATGTTGACTCCAAGAGACAAAAGCAATGACTAAAGGCTCCCTAACCTCAGGCCCTGACTTCCTTTTTCTCCAAATGCATGTTAGTTCAGAATTTTCTAAGACATTTCTCCTGTCGTAGTCTGACTTTAAAATAACCTCCCACCATGTTGATAAAACAGAGGCAATCCATTCCAGTAAATGTCAACTACAATTCTACAAACATAACCACCTAGTGTACTCATACCTAAAGGGTTTTCTTTTTTTAGGAATGAGTTTTTAAGCTAGAGATCTTTTTTCTACCCACTGAAAATATTTTCATATTAAAAAAAAAAAAGATGCTGGAATCAATTGGCACTTGTCCAGAAGTCTCTCTAACCAGCTGATGATAGAATATCTTAAATCAGAGTTGTATATTCTAGAACTCTAGTTCCCTCCTTTTGAAATGAGAATAGACCATTGTCATTACTAGCATTCTTATCTCATCATTACTTATTGAGCAACTCAACTACACAACGGAAGTCATTGTTTGAGGGAGGGAGGGAAAGGGAGAGGGGGGAGGCTAGTGCTCATCAGGAACAGATGAATCATAGTGCTCTAGGGGTCCTGTGGAGCTCTTGACATAGTGACCAAGTTTAACCTCAGAAGAATCCCATAATGGAGGGATTTGTTAAACCATCTACTCCGACTATGCCATGTGTGATAAATTCAGCTTGAAAGGGCATGGTTACATTTAATAACTAAAGATTAGGACTCCTCCAACAACTGGGCTATTGATGTCATAGTGTTATGAATGACAACAGAAAACAAAGGAGGGACAGAATGTGAGAGAGAAAGAAGAGGAGAGGAGGTAAGGGGGAGATAGGAAGGGGAATAAAAGGAAGAAGAGAGACATCAAGATATAGCTAACTTTCGGGAGGTGGTTAAGCAGTAAAATGCCTGTTCAGCAGGGATGATGACCCGAGTTCAATTCCCAGCACCTACATAAAAAGTCAGTTTAGCGGTGCACACCTATGATCTTAGCCCTGGGGAATTGGTCTCTGGCTCACTAACCATACCAAATTGGTGAACAGAGGCTTGGTGAGAGACCTGCCCTCAAAAACAAAGGAGGACAAAGTAAGAGAGGACAACATCTTACATCAAACTCTATTTCTGGCCACTAAATTCCACCTACATACACACACACATGCACACACACACACACACACATACACAATGTAGGAATTGTAGTAGGAATGTGTGGCTTAGCCAAAAGACTTGGGGTTTGGCCTAAATCTGTTTACTAGCCATCTACATAACTTCTGGGACAATATTTATCCTGCTATTTTTTTTTTTAAATCTGGATGATAGAGACCATCAGTATCATTAAACACCTCAAAATCCAATGACACAGTGAATTTAGAAGACACTTGGAAAACGAAAACTACCAGTCCAGGGCTACATCTTTACTGATGACTACTTGAAATAGCAGGTAAGATGTCTCTCTTTTCTTTTGTTCCCACAACGCATCAGTGACACCTTCCTCTTAGGTCTTAATTAGTTGGGAAAGAAACTTGTCTATCTTTCCACAGATTAACAACACCTTGCTTGTCTTTTCAAAAAGAGGCATGTGTTTGCTCAGTCACTGAGTTAATTAACCTACTTCTGCCCAGCTGAAGCGTTACTGATGCTTAACTTTACAACTACATTTTTTTTATGATGTGCTAATGTTTTCTAGCCTTCTATTCCAAGTTAAGGCTTTTCCAAGAAATGCAAATTAGTTGTATTATTTATTAGCATAAGCAATGCATAACAGGAAAGGGAAATACCTGAAAAACGAGACAAAAAAAAAACTGAATAATGTATAATGTGGTTTGCTTTCACAATTGCAGGCTTCAGGATTTAATAGCCAGCAGCTGAGTTCTCTGTTAAAGAACCTGCCCATCTGCACTAAATCTATGTAACCCTGCCTCCATAATAAACTGACTTGCAGTCAGCAGACTCCTCTTTTGTGTCTCCACCATCTTCTTTGACAAGGAGCCCTGCTGTCAGGCTGCTTGCTGCACAGGGACTGGCTGGAGGTCAATATAAGCAGACAGATGGGAGAGAGTTGTTTTGGTTACCACCAATCCTGGGATATTTTCATATCCAGGAAAGCTTCACAAAGGGAGAAATCTGCAAAGACTACAAATGGTTTCAAGCAAGCCATGGGCTCTTGGGGGGACATGAAAGCTGACAGGGAATGCTGTTGCAGAGCTCCTTCTCTGACTTAATTAAGTTATCATCAGCATTGTCCATCGACTCCAATAGTGTCCAACATGTTTAAGATATGAAGCTCCCTGGGTCTGTGCCACTAAATACACAAGTCAGTCCAATTTCTTTCTTGTTCATATTCTTAGCTGTGAGAATAATTCCGGAGTTGTTGGCAGAGGGGCTGGATAGAAAAGATACTAAAACGGGGTTCCATTTTGAGTCACCTTCCTTCTCCTGAGACCAATCCTCAAGCTTCATCTCTCTGTTAGAGTCTATCTAACTTCAGCAGTAGAACAAGGGGAAGACTGTTGGAGTGATTATGTAAATCCACCCTGTAATTTCCAGAGGATGACTTTCCCCTAAACATAGTCTATGAGATATATGCACAGATATCTTCATAGATGAATGGCCATATTCAAGTTGATAGAAATCCACAGTCCACACAGGCTTTGAGAAGGTCTTTAGAATCTTTCAGTACAGTGCACAGTATTTTCATACAGGGAACCCATGGTACCTGCCTTTGTATATTTGTATTACTAAAAGCTACATGTATATTCAAGGTTCGATATATGCTCAGTTGACAACTTAAAATCTAATATTTGGAAGAAATCATCACTTCAACTTAGATGTAAAACTTTTCCAGGCTATGAAGAAGGGGTATGAGATGTGTCTTAAAATTATTTGCCAATTTGATACTTTGAATCTATTTTTTTATCCTTCTCCTGTGTTAAGCAGGGTGCAATACATACTCTATGCTGCTCAAGTCAGTAGTCAATAGAAAGAAGCAATCATGTCCTTACCATTGTAGTAGCAACTCAATGTTAAAAGAAAAAAAAATAGCAAATCAATGTCGCATAAGTTTAGTGTCTAATATATTTCAACCTAAATAAAGTCTATGCAATGCATCTGATGGTTTTATTTTAATAACTTTCACCTTTAGCATAGTATGGTTATGTACTGTAAAAGGGTTATTTTCACTTTTATTGGGAAGTACTGCTTCTTAGTTATGATTTTGAAAGCAAAGATTCAGGAATGGGGATGATGATAATTAAAGCAGAATCTCAGCTAGCAAGGAGGTGCTTACATATGAGATGAAGACGGAAGCTCACTTACTCATTTTGGAATGTGAGGATATCACTACTTATAGGCAACTACCAAGAAAATATTAACTTGCCAAGGCATTATACATACATGTTTTTTTTTATCAATCTGTGTACCACTCAGATCTCATTTTCTTAAGTATTTGAGCTATTTCAAGAAATGTACAGCACACATCAAAATAAAATATAAAAGTGGGGCCAGCTACTGTGTCATTTCTAATAAAAGACTAAGAAAAAGAAAGAAACAACTTAAAAGTAGAGGCAACATGAGTTGACACAGCGAATATGTTCATTGTAAATTGACCCTTGGGCTTTCATGGCAACTAAAACACAAGTGGAAACATCTTCAGTTACAGGAGTCACACGTTCTTTATAGAAATAATATCAAATTTGTACGGAAAATTCTTTGTGTCAGATGAAAGGGCCTCCGTGTAGTAAGTTTTGCTTTGTGGCTCTGACTCAAAAGCTAAGCAAGTGCATCCTGGGTAAAAGAAATTCATCTCAGGATAAAACCAATCTCTCTCCCCTCTAAAGGATTATCCTAAAATGAAACATACTCTCTCTCTCTCTTTCTTAAAACAGTTAGTCAGTAATCAAAGGTAGTCATTAATCAACATCTCTGATGAACCATTCTGAGTTGCAGACTCTTAGAATTGACAAACAATAACAACAACAACAACAACAACAAAAACCACTTTACACATAATCTATGTCAACCTCTCACTCAAAGCTCAATCACAGCATCTCAAACTCATTGGGACAACAGTTAACATAGGAAAGCATTCAAGTTAGAAGTCTTCTTCTTCCTGGAGGCAGGCTGCTGTACTTTCAGAAATCTTGATAATATAAAATGCAACTTTAGATGGACAATTTAATACTGGATCTAGTTTTTACAATCTTTTCACCTATAAGCACAAAGCTGAATTTCTATATTGCAAGTCCACTAATTTATCTGTAATAAGTCACTACAATATAGTATCCTTAGTTTAAGTTTTAAGTTGGACCATCTTTTATGCTGGACCATTTTTATAAAAATCAGAGATGTGTCCCCAGATGTAGGAAATGAACATAATAATAAAAATTGATTGATAAACTAAGCCTGAGCTATATTGTCTTACTTGTTGATGTCAGTAGTGATGAACAAATAAATCACTCTGTATTTATTTGGCGCTAATCATCATGGCACTTGAGTCATCACTAAAAGTACGTGTAATTGGATCAAACAGCTGAGATATTCAGGGTATACTTTGTATTGAGAAACTACTTAGATACCTAAGGTTCATCTCCATAGGCACTGGAATTTATTCTCTTGGTACCTGATCTCTCTCTCTCTCTCTCTCTCTCTCTCTCTCTCTCTCTCTCCTATGTGTATGTTTGTGTGTGAGAGAGTACAAGCAGGGTACATATATGTATGTGTTCACATGTATATGTATATATGTGAGTGTAGTAATCAGATGTCAGTCAGTAATCAGATGTTTTCCTCTAATGCTTTATTCCTTAAGTATTTAATTATTTGAAATTTATTATAATTGTGTGTGTGTGTGTGTGTGTGTGTGTGATTAGTGTATGTATATAGGGATGTGTTCCACATGGGCATGCAGATATTAGAGGGAGAACTTTGCAGCACAGTTATCATTTTCTACCTTCATATGAGTTCCAGGAGTCAGACTCAGGCTACCAGGTTTATACAATAAGTGCATTGACCTTGCGGTCCACCTCACTTGCCTTCCCACCTCATTTATTTGAGGCATAGATTCTCACTACCAGGAATCTCACCAAGTCAGCAAGTCTAGGACACCAAAAAGTCACAGGGATACCAGGTATACCCCTGTCTCTGTGACTTTCTTTCTTAATGTGGCTGCTGGGAATATGCTTGTGACTAACTCCACAGCCCTGGGTTTTCATAATCTATTGTAATAGTTGCCATAAAAGTTTCAAAACTCTGCATATGTAATTCTACAAAGCCATTTTGTGAATACTATGTCTGATCACAGGACAGAAAGGTCAAGGTCTTACCATATCCTTTCTTATGATGACAATTCTTAGACAGAGAAGAATCAAGACCATTATGAACTTGTTCACTCTATGACAAGCACGAAGTAAAAAAACAAAAACAAGTCTAAGAGACTGAGTATACCCACAAAAACCATGGTCGTGGAGCACAGCAATAAAGCTCTCATCTACACAAGAACTCAGAAAGCCATTCAGTGACATCTGAAGCAATCACCCATGATGGTGAAGATGATAACAATTATAAGATACTCATACTTAAAAAAAAAGTCTTTAACCATTGGTATACATGGTGTTTGCATACTCATCTATAAGCAAGTACATGTGTTTCCACTAAAAAAAGAGAGTAGATGAAAATTATAAACACATCTATGTATGAGTGGGGATGTTTGATTTCATTTTTAGTGGAGGGAAGGTTTATTTTGGCTTACAGTTGCAGATTTTAAGTTCATCATGGGAGGGAAGACATGGTAGTATGCTTATAGTGGGGACTCATTCATAGTGTGCTTCAGTACCAGGAGCCGTGTTTGGTGTTTGGTGTTTTCACACATCATTTCCTAATCAGTATATTCTCAAGGTTCTCAAAATTAATAAATATATTTACAAAGAATTAACAAAGGTTTCTGTAAAACCAAAAGACATCTGCTTCAGTTTCCTCTAGGAAAGTGATGCTGTGAACAACTACAGGTCTTGGTCCAATTTTTATATCTCACACAGTCCAGCTTAGTTCTTGCATGAAAGAAAACTGAAGGCAAGCTTCACTGGAGTGCACATAGGAGGGCCTAATAGAAAGACTCAACTATGGGGATCAGCCTGCTGAGCTCCCTCACAGAGGGCCTGACATAGGCACCAGAGGTAGGATTTGATCCGGTTAAGTTTCCAGTGTTGTCTGACCCCAGGCAAATACGTTATATATGTCTGTGTGCCTCAATCTTATTAATGTTGAAAAGCAAATCTGACAGATGGAAGCTCTCCCTGCAGTAGTTTCTAGTGTGCAGGCACAGCAAGCAGGCCTGTGTTCAATGGCTGCAGCTGTCAGTTTTCTTCTGATGGAGGGATGGGGTGAAGCAAGTTCCATTGTTTGAATCTGTAGGATTCCCATTGGCAGAATCTCCTCAGTTAGTGATAACTAGAGGAAACCAACTGTGTCAGAGAGCCTTTGATATCACCTTTGAGCAATGAAAACCCCAAAGCTCAGCTTCTATATTCTTTAACATTGAACAGATTGTAATTCTGGTTAGCAATGCCGACAAGCCAGACAAACTTAGATTTCATCTTATGTCTTATTTTATTTACTTATTTATTTAATGTGTGTGTGTGTGTGTATGCTTGCACGCAGGAGTGCTATGTGTGTACACATGTCACAGTGCAGGTGTGGGGTGGAGGTCAGAGGATAACTTACAGGAGTCACTTATCTCATGTGAGTCTCAAGAATTAAACTCTGGCCATTGGACTTATTGACAAGTGACATAATTGGTCAAGCCATTTCACCAGTCCTAAATTCTGAGTTTAAACATTATTTTATTGTCTTGGTAAATTTTTAATGTAGAATTTTAAAATTCTGCTCATTAACTTTAATCTTATGTGTAAATACAGTTAATAAGGCAACTAATTAGAAACATTGTTTTATTCTTGAAATAAGTTCATAATTCAAATCACAGATTATACTCAGTGTGTCAGTATATTTGTGTATTGAATGAATATGTAAACACACACACACACATGTTTATACCCATAGATGTACATACATATTTTTCAGTATTTTAATACTTTACAACATACACAAGAAAACTATTTCAAAACATAAGATCATTTTAAAGGCTATACTCAAAACCAGAGACGAGAAAATGGACAATGGCAATAAGATAATCTAGAACCCTTGGGCCTAATCTACTCAGGCCAGCCATTGCTGACTGATTGTCAAGGAAGGTCTCATAGACAGTTTTCCCTTTTTGGTCAACAAGGGCTTTCTTTAGTCAGCATGGCTATAATTGTTGATTTTACTAACTTGGTTGGATGGGATCATTCCTAGGAGATAATTCAAGCACTTGTCTGGTGTGTCTGTGAAGGTGTTTCCAGAAAGAAGCAATTAAAGGGGAAGGGTAATCCTGAATGTGTGAGGAGGGGAGAGCTGCATCCCATTGGCTGGAGAACCAGATGCAATAAAAGGGAAAAAGAAAGCCAGCTAGCTCTGAGTCCCTGAACTTCTTGGCCACAGTTATGAGGTGAGAAAGAACATGGTTCAGACTAAAAAAAATAAACAAACAAGGGAACTACTATCCATTCTTCTTTTTGATTTAACCTTATCAAAAATTATATCTCAGATAGGAATGGTTTTGCCTGAGAAGCAGGACTTTAATCCATTAGTTCTGCTCACCACTTGGGGCACACTAATAGGCACGCTCAATAAAGAAACATATAGTACAAAATATCATCAGAATTGAGAGTAAGAAAATCTAAGCTAGAAAGGTCACTTTCCTCAGTAATTCCTCCCATGTCTCATCCCACCATGTATTCACCAATAACTCAGTAAGAACATCACAGTCCAAACTAAAACAATCTCTGCGTCCTGGATGAAGGGAGGAAGAATGTTTCCTTCTATCCTCCTCAGTAAGCTCTGCAATGTCTGACGACTAAAATATATAAATGTTTTTAATTCGTCTGTTGATTCAGCGAGGAAGTAGCTACCTCAGGGAGATTTGCAACAGAGAAAGACTCAATTGCTTAGTTATATGTAGTGGCTGATCAGGACAACTGTAGTCAACCTGTTCATGAGTGACTGAAGAGTGCCTGAGGAGTGTTAGGACACACAAATTGATTTGTTATGGTAACTGGCAAGGGCTGTCAGTGGTAAATGAGGTTTCAAATGACTGCTAAAATGATGATGCAATTTGGAAGTCAATCTGTTGTTGCAATGGCCTCTTTCAGGATACTAAATCAGAAGAGCTAACACATAGACAAAACAACTTATGGATTCTTTTTTAGATATAGCAAGAAAACAAAACTTAAAGGGGGAAGTACAACTATATCTTGTCTTTAGCTAATCTTGGAAGGGTTGGAGAAGGAGTCATTCAAACAGGATGAATGAACTTGAAAAACATATTTAAAGTAAAAGTAGCCATTCCATTTCTAGCTACCTTCCATCCACTACCTGTTTACACAGATTAAATTGCTGCTATAAGTGGGAAATGTAAAATGGCCGTGTGGAAAGCTAATTTCTCACATTGGCCATGAGCCAGACGTGAAGACCAAGCCAGATCTTACTGGATGAATGACATTATCTAAAATAAAGTTCTGCAATTTTCCTCATTATTTTAACCTAACAATTGATAATGAGTGGGGAAAAATATATACTCAAAGATCTTCATATAGATAGATGATATAGCAAATTTTCATATACAAAATAAATGACAACTATTTTACGTAAATTCCATAACAATCAATTCAATATTGCAATAAAACATAATTATTTGAATCATGAAATCTTCAATTTGTGGGATTTTTCTTTTTATTTCTTCTTTCTTTAATTCTGAGAATTGAATCTAGGTTTTTTTCACATCTTAGGCACATGCTTTACCACTGAGCAATATCCTCAGATTTATCAAACATCAATTAAAATGGAAGTAGACAGGGGATGGGTGAGGCTGAGGGACAGGGAAGGTGTAAAGAGAATGAAGAAGAGATAGCTGAAAAGGGGGGGCAGGGTTTGGGGGTCGGTGAGGAAAACTAACTCAGAAGAAACTTCCTGAAATGTATGAAGTTGATGTAGGTGAGAAAATCTAGTAATGGAGGAAAAAGAGTCTGTAGACAGGCAAGATTTCCAGTGGTGAGACTCAGTTGTGTTCAGTTGAATTGTTGGCTAAGAGTGTTCTGTAGAGATCCCCAAATAACACAGGATGATGATAGAGAAGAGAGTTATACTCCACAAAGTAACAGCAGGGCACCATTGCAGATGGTAATATAACACAGCTCATTGAACTTAGAGAGGTCAAACTGGTGCCTGCATGGAGCCTTCACCCCTATGTTCTAGTCCCTTTGGTTTAAGAAGGTATTCTATAGGGTCCTGAAAGAGAATAGGGTACACCAGCCCAGTGCCAAGACCTTTGTTGACCACAAACAATCTGTCCTGCCCACAAAAATGTATTGAGCCAATGATGGCACAGAACTTGCAAGAGTGGCCAGCCAGTGTCTGGTTTAAATTGAGGCCCATACCACAAGAGAGATCCCTTGTCCAATACTGTCTGGATGGCCAAGAAGCAGAGACCAAATAGCACAAAGATCTAGGGTGGAACCAAACAGAACTGGCAAATAAAAAAATACAAAATAAAACAGTGAAAGAATTCCTAATGCCATTTTGCTGTACTCACAGATGAGTCCCTTGTCTAGCTGTCATCAGAAAATTCTCCTCTGGCAGCAGATGGGAACAGATGCAGAGACCCACAACCAGACATTATGTAAGAGAAAGAGTCTAAATTGGAGGTCTCCACTGGAATTCTTCCCATAGAGCTCAGAGAATCCTGAGGAAGAAGGGATGGGAAGATTGTAGGAGTCAGGGGATGGAGGATACCTACAGAACATGGCTCCACTGAATCCACTCAGAGGAGTAATATGTGCTCCCAGAGATTGAAGCAAGAAGCACAGGGCCTGCATGTATCTCTACCAGGTTCTCTGTTTATATGTTGTGGCTGTTAGCTTGGTGTTTAGCGAGTCTCCTAACATCCACTAGCAGCAGGTGTGACTCTGCCTCATTTTCCTGTTCCTTGAACTATTTTCCTCTTATTGGGTTGACTTGTTCAGCTTTGGGGTGGGGTCTTTTACCCTGTTTGGCTGTGTTTTGTTTTGTCATGCTTAGTTGTTTTCTCTTGGAAGCCTGCTGTTTTCTGAATGGAGGTGGAAGCAGCAGAGTGAATGAAGTGGGGTTGGGGGAAGGAGCTGGGAGAAATGGTGAGAAGGGAAATGGTGGTTGGGATATATTGTAAAAGAGAAGGATCTATTTTCAATTAAAATTAATTATTCACAAAAACCTGTACACACCAGTCACCACTCTAATAGAGCATGTAAATCAAGTATTTAAAGAAATATCAAAATGACTAAATAACAGAAATAGTTACATGTATTATACTTATAGACCACACTGTGTTCTTATTTTTCCTTGATATTTCTACAACATAGCTATACTAGACATATGTTTACATAGAAACACACACACAATTAATTTTGACATACATTTCTTTTCCTCAGTCAAAATAGCAACAAAATTATAATAACACAAAAATATAGAAGAACTTTTCATTGCACAGAAAAAATAAGCATTAGATTTAAATTAGGTTGCAATAGATATAAATTCAGTTGATTTGAAGCAGTGATGAGGGTGTGTTACAAAGTTCTTCTACCTTAAGTCTACAGTTTCCAGTCTCTTCCACTAATGGTTTGATGGCAGGCTCCAGATTGTAGCAGCACTAGTCTATGAAGCTTATAAACCGAATGTTGCTTCTTTTGTTTCTTTCTGAACATATGGTTGATAGGTTCCCCACCAATTCCTCACCTCCTGATACATAAGATTTCATACAGACACACACACACACACACACACACACACACACACACACACACACACACACTTACCTTCTTTTATCTACAATACCCAACCTGTGCCAGGAACATAAGATTCACTGTATCATTCCCTTGATCCCTTACCATGTCAATCACCTTGTATTCATGTCTGATGGATGGTATACATCTCCTGCATATCTCTTTGCTCAGTCTCATGCTATCTGTCCTTGCCTGATATTGGGGTGCTGTGGTAGTTTTCTGGCTGGTCACAGATCCTTCACTTGTCCACCTACTGCAGAGTTATTAAAAGACATGTTGATAACATTACTCATCTCCTTAAATCATACCATTAGTCTCCTATTATGTTTGAGTTAAACTCCACCCCTTTAAGATAATTTATAAAGCTCTTTTCTTTGAGCATTGATTTCTTCTGTCACAATTCTTCCACAAGTATCTAAAAATGAAGTTATATTATTAAATGAAACACATTTACCCCCCACAGTGCAATGAGATCGGGTTAGAAAAAAGGAGAAATACCATTCTTCACTAAAAGCATTATGATCATTGAAATGTAATCTAATATCACATTCATATTTTAACAGTCACAGTTCACATTTAAATTGTATTACATTAAAATAAGAACAAAACCTTAGATTTCTTTTTATAAGTTGCCTTACAGTTAAGTGACTACTTTCTGTTTTAAGCAAGCACAAATATTACATTTCTCTTTTGAGATCTTGCCCAGGATTCCATTTCACTGTAGTTCTTAAGACAGACTCTCGCCTTGAGACAGGAGAACTGCTTGTGCTAGCCTCATAACATCTGAAAATGTCACCAGTCCATGCTGAAGTGGCTGGCCACTGCCAGCAGTCTGGAAATAGACAAGCTACCGGAACTTTTCCTGTCCTGATCATCGCTCGGTGGTCTAGGCGTAACACGATGACAGTGAGATGACAGCATATGATGAAGGTTCAAGTGCCCATTAGCATATTTCATATCACTTATAAGCTTAGTACTCAAGGCACACTTACTCAGATGCAGGTATAGAAATCAGAAAAGAATAAGTAACCCACCTAACATATCCTCAATACTGGTGGACCTAATGTACCCACGTAAAAAAAGGCCAGCGACTATTAATTACCTCTTTTCTTCTGTTCTATGTGCCACCATTATTCATACTGATATCTGTTTATTTCACTGGTCCTCTGCTGATGGGAATTGCATTTACATTCATGTTTCTACCACTAACAAGTAGTGACATGGCTATACACACATCTTAGTGCATTATTACTAAGATTAAATTCTGGCAAGGGTAAGCACAAGGTCAAACATCATGCCTATGCTTTGCAGGATACTGCATATGTGTACTATAATTAATGTATAAAATATTCATATTATCTTGCGATTTCCAAAGAGCATACTTGGGGGATGTTTTTTGTTTTTTTTTTTTTTTTTTTTGGTTCTCTCAAGGTCATCAGCTCCAGAATCCCTGGTGGTGAGTTTTATCAGCAGTTCTGGTTGGGAACTGGAAGTTTTTTACCTGGGTCTCCAGTTCACATGACTGGAAAATACTTCAGGTTTGCTGCTATGATCTAGTCAGGCTAACCAGCCTCACGTTCTTACTTTCTGGCCAGTCAAATCATCCCGGCTGTGAACAAGGAGCCACTTCAGAAGTCAGATTCAGATACAACTGAAAATTGCTTTTTAACTCTCTGGAGGCACTCTGTCTAATGAGAAGGTAGATAATGATAGCAGGTAGGAGACACAGGTAAGTGCTCTGTTCTTCATGTTCCTCCGTACATCTGCTATCCAGAAACATCATGTAAAGGACCAAGGCCCCTTGCTGGCTCTAATCAGTACAACATGCTCATTTTGCATCACTTTCAGTTTCCTTGCTCCCTCCTTTTTGTTCATTGCTCCTTCTCCTTCATGTCCAGATGTAGTATGTTTCTGACTCATTTGAAACAAGTTTACCAAAGTGTAAGCTACAGATCACTTTGAAAAGAGAAGATGTTTTCAGGAAAATAAAAATTGATGAAGTGGCCAGGACGTCATTCAGAACAAAATATTTAAGCAGACTCATATTTAAAGACAGACTTCTGCTTCATTGGTCTAAGAGCACTCTCCAGTCTTTTGGATCTTTCTGCCTTTCCTTACCTCCATGACACTGAACTTTGTAGCAATGCCCTCTGAGGATTTGTGGAGTGCTCCTCAGGAGGGTTCCCTGGTGCTGACACCGGGATGAAGAGCCTGAGGACTCCACTGGGCTCAGATACAGCAGGATGCAAAAGCTGGGTACTGAATCCCATGATGAGATTAAGAAAAGTGAAATGAGACAGAAGGATGAGAGGAAATGAGGATGAAAGAGAAATCAAGAACTTCCTCACCCTGTCCTACTTGGAAATGACCAGCTTCTGTTTTCCCAGATGTTGTTTTCTCAGCTATGCACACACCCAAAAAAGCCATGTGGATAATTCACATTCAATGAAACCAAAATTTACTGAAGACCCAAATCATCATGTCCATCTACTCTCTCATAGCACAGAGATCCTTCCCTACTGCTCTCTGCTGCTGTTGCTTACTTAATTCTTTGCCTCTCTGGCTAGAAGACAAGCTCTTGGGGAGCAGGAAGCTGTCGGTTCTACACTCTGTCATATTCTTGGCACTTAACAGATTGTGGGATTTTTTTTATTTTGTTTTGTTTTTTAAATATTTTTTGAATGATCTAAAAGTGCAAATGGAGATTAAAGATGCAATGACCACATATCTGGCCTTCATGAATTGTTCTTAGTGTTCTATATATTTGCACAGGTATCAGCCAACTTGAATTAAAGTAGGTAATAAGTGTATGTTGACTGGGGAGACAATTATGACTTTATATAAATACATCTCATACCTGTCTTCTAATATAAGAGTTCAAAGTATTCTAAAATATTCTCTACCTGTTTGAAATATAGAAACACAGATATTACTAAACGAATTACTGCTTGCTTATTTAAAGAAAAAAAAAAGAACTCTTTAAGTCACTCTTCTGGAATGAAGACACAGCAGAAATGACAAGGAATTAGCTAGAGGTCAGGAACTTTCCCCTTCTTGGAACAGTAAAGCAGTTCCTGTGGTGGGAGTGGGGTGCCTTTTTCATGTTATCTTTGCCCCTGTGGGTAGCACTTCCTAACCTGGACTGTGCCTTTCTGGGCACATTAATATGCTGATGCTACTCCAAAGACTCAGTCTCACACCAGGGACCAAAGTCAAACATCCCAGGTGGGACAAATCCTGTGTCCCAATGCTACAAGTGAAATAAAACCCTGGCTTAAGTCTGCTTCCTTTGGTTTTAGATGTCTGCTCCATAAGGGTATCTGGCTTATTGCATTTACATTGATCACATGTGGAGAATAAGATTTACCGAGATAAACCACCTTTTCTTCTTCTTGGTCTTTGAAACTAAATTATTTTTTAAAGAACCAGAGGTCATTTAAGGCTTATTGGATTATTCCAAGTGTCAGATTCCCTCCTTATTTTTGATAGAGGGAATCATTTTCTCCAACAGGCTTTTAAAATTCAAGGCCACCAGGGTGTTAGTAATCCCAGGGAAGGCCCCTGCTGGCAACCTTATTAGCATCACTGCCTCTTGATTTTTATTTAATTCCTTTTAATATTCTATCTAACTGCTGACAGACATTATGGAGCTTAGGGGTCCAGAATGAGGGCAGTATTTCACTGTATCATCAAGCCTGCAGTCAGCTAATAAACTGCTCACAAAGTGCTTTGAGATCATATAGCAAGAGGTCAAAGGGGCAGAGGCTGTAGCTTACTGGTGAGAGCATTTGATCGGCATGTGCAAGGGCCTGGGTTTGATCACCGGCCCCATAAATAAACAATAAAATGACGTGTTAAATGAGAGAACCACAAGCGTGGAAATCATAGTTAATAAGGAAAGAAAGAGTACTGACATAAATGGTCCAAACAGTTCTCCCAAAATGATGGATTAGCATCTGGATTTCATCTGTGTATCTGCAAAGGACTAAAATGGCATTCCAATGGCAAAAAAACACAGAGCATTTGGAAAACAGTACTCTTTTTTAAGCCCTAGGGAGGGGAAGGCTGTTCCAGAACACGGGTGAAAACAGAAAAGCTCATATAACATTAAAATGTTAGCTAGAGCAAGCAAATGTTGCATACTGGGGATTACTTTCAGCTTGTAAATCATATTCACATATGACACTACAGGCTAGCTCAAAAATAAATATAACAATTGCCTTGCCCTAACAAGAAAGGTTAGCACTCTCAACTTCCTTGGATTCATTTATGACCCTTGTCAACCTATTCTGAGTCCCTTGAATGGGAACAGTCATCCAGGGAGCTCCTTCAGCAGGCTGGACCTGGGGGCTTGCTTTTCTAGCAAATGTTAGGTATGGCATAAGTCCCAGGAGCTAAAGCACCACCCGTCCCACAGGAGCTCTGGGAGATTAGTGTCCTGTGTAATCACAGAAGATTTAGACTGAAGTTAAGCCAATACACACTTAATGAGATGCATCATTGTTCTGCTAATTGATACAGAGGCAGAAATACCCAGTGATTTACAGACTCCCGTAGTTTTTTTTTCCCTTTCCTCCTAGAAAGGCAAGCAAATCTCTTAGAATGCTCACCAAAAACTAGGAAGCACTGATGGGCCCTCTAGAGATCCCAGATTCTTGCAATCATTTGCAGGTGATCATAGACTCTCTCACAAATAACTTTAAAGTCTCTGGCATAGCTGTTTCTATGTGTGGAATTAGAAATTTCTTGATAGCCTGAGAAAGCTTCTAGAGTGAGAAAAAATAGTTTTAAAACCATCTTGCTATACTCACCTGAATATTCTGCCTCAGTCCCTGCATGAGCAGATCCTGGGTCACCAGGCTCTGAACAATCAAAGTGAGATAGCACATTGTACACCAGGCATCTAAACCCTTATGAGACGAAGGTAGAGGAGGATCACTGAACTAGTTTCAGGCCAATCTAGATGATACGGTGAGTCTCAGAGCATTGTGAACTACAACAGCAAGACCTTGTCAAAGCCAACAAAAGAGAACTCAAAGTGAAACAAGGAAAGAAAGAAAGAAGAAAGAAAGAAAGAAAGAAAGAAAGAAAGAAAGAAAGAAAGAAAGAAAGAAAGAAAGAAAGAAAGAAAGGAGAGAACAAATTCTTAAACCATGACTTTGCTCAAAAAGTTTCTGTATCTTATGGTTCAGTAGTCTCACTGCTTAAGCCTCCAACACACCTTTGAGGTGTGTTTGAGTGGGTCCTTAATTTTCCTGTTTACCTCACTGAAAGTAAAATCTCCCTCCATGGCCAATCAGAAGCCTAAAGGTATACATGGTATAGAGGTATATAGAAGTGACCTGAGAATATAAACATAAATATATTTACCAGTTGTGGTCATGCTTAGAATAGGTTTCTTTGCTTTTTCTAATTCAGCCATCTTTGTAGAAAATTAAGTTGTATTCTACAGTGCCAGTCATTCCTTCCTCCTTTTGCTCTCCTAGAAAAAGATTCTCAGATTTCTCTTTCCACATTGTTTTTCAGGATTTAAGATATACAATGGCTATAATATAGTGAGAATATGCTATGTAGTAAGTTTAATAGACTAAACAGCAGATGATAAAGGAAAGGTCTAAAGAATGAACACTTTTTTCCTATAATAAGTAAATCTGTGAACACACATACTAGAGAGAGAGAGAGAGAGAGAGAGAGAGAGAGAGAAAGAGAGAAATATTTGTTTTTTTAAACTCTGGCCACTCATTATAGATTTTAAAATTCAGAGCCCCCATCTCTAAACAATCCTAAAGGTTTGATTCAGAAGGTCTAACTGAGCAATGATGGCTCATGCCTTTAATCCCAGCACTTGTTAGAGAGAGGCAGGCAGATCTTTCTGAGTTCAAGGTAGGCCTCAACTACAGTGAGTTCCAGGACAGCCAAAGCTACATATGTGAGAGCCTGTCTCAAGAAACCAAAGCCCAAACCAGCCAACCCACCAACCAACCAAACAAACAAAAAAAGATGATGATGAGGAGGAGAAGGAGGAGGAAGAGGAAGAAGAGGGAGAGGAGGAGGAAGAGACCATCTCTAAAATATAATATCATGGCTAAAAATTGTCACAATCTCTAAGATAAAAAGGTAAAATTGCCATTAATTTTTTTTTTATCAATGCAAACCAAAAGCATGTTTGGATTTTAAAAGTGGAGTGAGCATTTATTGTAAAAATTAAGGTGAGTGTTCTGCAAGCCATAGCTTCTTCAGTCTTGCCAGGTTTTAGGCATTTCTGGGACAAGTTGTCCTGGAATTCAGTTATCCTGCTTCATTTTTCTGCGTGCTTGAATTATAGGCAGAACTTCTGTCTGTCTGTCTGTCTGTCTGTCTGTCTGTCTGTCTGTCTGTCTCTCTCTCTCTCTCTCTATATATATATATATATATATATATATATATATATATATATATATATTTACACACACACACACACACAATAGTTCATTCAGTTTCTACAGCCCATATCTCCCTATAGTCAGAAATCTGAGGAGCATTATATTCACTACAAAGAGCCTAGATGTCAGCAGTGTCTCATGTTCGTCACTGTAAGATCCAGAGGCCTCTCTGGAACTCTGTGTCTGACAAGGAACCTACAATGAAGACGAGGGTGAGACTACTTTGAGAATTTGTAATTGGAATCCATTGGTAGACACAGATATTTGTAGTCTTTCTTCCTCTGTGTATATACGTATGCCCTGGTAAAGGCAAGCCTGCATCTTAAGATGCTTTTGAGAAGAATTCCTTCAATTAACTTTGCACAAATCCAAAGAGTTATCTGAGTTGTCTGGTGAGACAGAAGGAAAGAGACCAGGAAGTGAAATGAATATAGGAAACTGTAACAAGCCATGTCACATGACTTTGGACTGGATGTCTTATTTAAGACTTTCCACATCCATTTTGCCTCTGGTAGAAATCTGCTACTTCATTTGTGTTCCCTTCTTCCTTTCTATGAGGATTAGAGGGAGATGGAGGGGAAAGGGGAGAAGGAGAAAGGGAGAGAGCTGCCTAGATATGGTAAAAGGAGAGGGAGAGTGGTTCATAAAAGAAGTCATTTGACCACTAGCAAGGTCCTGATAAAAGAAGAGAACTTTCTTTCTGGAATAATAAATAAATAGACAGACACATAACGAGTTACGGAGTTTTAGGGTTTTTACATTCATGTCAGGTTACTCCAGATTAACGGAGACCTGGGATCCTCAGCAGAGGTAGCTTTTGCAAAGCATTATTGCTCAGAAACCCCGCCTCTTTCTCAGTGTTAATCAGGATCTCCATAAAAATAAGGACTAGGCTATATTCTTCACCTTTTGCTGTACATCCACTTAATTACAGCCACATACAGAAAATGGATCCCCTGCCTCTTCAACAAACTGCAGTGCATCATGGAAATATGACCTAGCTAGCTTTTTCAGTCATTCACGTTATTAAAACTCTCTCTTGTATTCTTTTTCTTCTTTTTTTTTTTCTTTCTATCATCAAGCCTTTATTGAAAACCTCCATTTGGCCTGGTGGTGCTGGTGCACACCTTTATTCCCAGCACTTGGGAAGCAGAGGCAGGCGGATTTCTGAGTTTGAGGCCAGCCTCGTCTACAAAGTGAGTTCCAGGATAGCCAGGGCTACACATAAAAACTCTGTCTCCAAAAAAAAAAAAAAAAAAAAAGAGAGAGAAAAGAAAAGAAAAAAGAAATCTCCATTTGGAAAGCCATGAGCTTTACATTTCTGGAAACAGAGAAAAATAGAATGAGATCTGAACTTTGGTGACTTACAACCTTTTTTTTTTATATTTTCTTCATTTACATTTCAAATGCTATCCTGAAAGTCCCCTGTACCCTCCCCCCACCCTGCTCCCCAACCCACCCACCACTCCCCCCATTCATTTTCAAAATGTGGACAACAGGGCACTAACTAACAGGGCACATCCTCTAGTTCTAGTTCTTTCTTACACAGCAGTATTCATTGAGTAATTTAGTACACGCTAAGGGTCTTGTATCTGCTCAACACTATAGGAAGTGTGTTAATGTTATTGCTGCTCAAGCACTGTATCATTTGAGCAACATTAGTGAGTGGTTATGAATCAAGATCATCTTCCATGAAACTCTAAGAAATTCTGAACTTCTCTAGCCTCATGATGGAATAGAGTAAATAAGAGGTGTCATAACCCGTACAGGGCTTCATGACATTGCAATAAAGTACACAAATTGATCGATGGTTAGGATCAATGGTTAAAAGTGCTTGCCATATAAACATCACTATCTGAATTCAGTTCTAGAAACCCCATTAAAAGTGGAAGGGAAGAATGCACAAAGTTGTCCTATGACATTTACACATGCATTGTGCTGTGCATTAGATGCCATGTACAACCATACACATACACACATACGTGTGTGCGTGCACACACACACACACATGTATACATACATACATACCATTTTTTTCATTTTTGTGTCTACATGTTCTGTAGTATGTTGTACAAACCAAAGAGTGAAGCCGAAGAACACCTTACCAAAACGTACTTCTTCCCAGAACTTCAGAATATTATCTTGTTTGGAAACAGGGTAGCCTCAAATGTAATTTGTTGTGGTAAATGTATACTCTGTATATCAAGATGGAACCTCAATCGTGTACACTTGGAATCTATATCAGATGAGAAGAGATGAAGAGAGGCACACAACTGGAGAAGTCCATGTGAACATAACAGATTTCTGGCAATACCAGCCGACAAGAGAAAGGCATAAGATAGCATCCCTGATGAAGTCCAGAGAGAAGGTTGTCCTATTGACCCCTTAACTTCAGACTTCTAGCCTCTATAGCCATGAAAGAATACTGGCCACTAGGTCTACAGTCATTTGTTATTATAGCCACACACAATTAACAATAATATGCCCAATTCCATTTTCAAATACTTGGAATTGAACCCATGGCCTTGAACAAGTGCTCTTCTACTGAGCTGCATCCCAAGCCCTTGACATTTTGGAATAAGGGCTAACTCACACAGACCTTGTGCTCACTACATAGCTGAGAATAGCCATGAAATTATGATGATCCTCCTTTCTCCACATCCCCAATTCTGGGGAGGCAACATCACAGAGCCTGACTATCTAGCCTCCATTACATAGCGCTGAAAAACAAAACAAAACAAAACAGAACAAAACCTCAGGTGAAGTCTTTGGCCAAATAAAGAACTTGATGTCTTAAACAATTAAAGCCAGCAGAGTATGAATGAAGGATCATGGAAGCCTTGTATGCTATGTGTAGATAATCACATTTTCATATGAAATTCAGCCCTCTCCAGACATCCTCTATATTTAAATGTTTGGTTCTAACATTGATGTTTCCTAATTTAAGTATTTTAAAAACAATGTTCTAAGTTGTTTGCCCCAAAAAGAATCTTCTGAGTCTCAAAGGCTCTTATAGAACGATGTAGAGTGCTCCCCAAACACTGGTCTACAATGAAAAAGCAGAGTTGGGCAGGAGACAAGTTGGCTTCCACTGAAAATGCAACTGAGGCTCCAGATGATCCTCAGAGAGCTTGTGAGCTCAACAGGCCTTTTACAGTTGTCCTATTAGAGGCAAAAAGGCTAGGCCTTTGTCCCCAAACTATACCTCCAGCTGAATATACCTACCCTAGAAGGGCCACGAGTTTGAGGAAAGCAGCTGAAAGCTTCCTTCCCATAGAGGCAATACATGGAGACAGGCACAGGTATAAGCATGTAGGAGAAATGAGTGACTGAGCCTATATTGGGACCTAGAACATGGACTGTAGCATCTACCTAGTACAAAAATGGAAGCCTATCTGCCTAATCATCTTCTGTTACGAGAATGTGGCCATGAGAGTTTTCACACCTGGATCAGATTGCCTTATTCTGGGATTCTGGGATTCTGGGAAAGAATTCATTAGATGCTCTCAAATCATGTGCACCATGACAGGTCTGTGAAGTCTCACCTCTGGTTGCTCTGACTTCCCCTCTCCCACCCACATTCTTTCTACTTGAACATCGTCCAACAGGTCTCAAAAATATTCATCTTCACAGAAGCTTCTGATCACATTTGAACCACAGTAAGTTTGCTTTTATTTGTTACTTGGCCATATAGAATAATCATTTAGCTGCTATTTAGAAATTTTGGCTCATTTTATTCATTTATTTATTCATTCATTCTTCATACATTTGAATACTAAGTCAATATTAGACTAAGGATTGAATGTTTAAAAAGTTCAAGAGATTACAAAAGTTCTTAGCATAAGGATAAACAGCTGAATTTCACTTATGAAGAAAAGCACTTAGACAATGTTGTAGATTGCTGTTCTTTGGCCTGTGACCATCTTAATTAGAGCAGCTGTGATGAACCACACAAGACCCTCCCAAGATAAGGTCCATTGGCAGTCCTTTGTAAAAGTGGGAGGGAGGAAGGTCTACTGAAAGAAGACTCAATCTGTGCAATGGCTGTGAGGTTGTTATGCATCCTTGAGTATGGATTTTTAGTGGCACAAATGTTTGGGACCACATATGCTCCTCAAAGTCGTATCTCACACATGCTACTTCAAGTAAGCAAATAATAAACTCTGTTTCACCACACTATACCTGAGTCAAATTACCTTCTTGGTCTGCTGTTAGGGCATATATAAATGAAAAGGCCTTGTTCATATTTTTCTAAGCAAAAACCATGCAATATCTGTATTAAGGGTATTACTATGACTTGAAAAAGTCAGGACTCTGGGCAATACCTCAGTAGATTCCGGAAAGGATGGGTTATTCACATACATGGAGGGCCCAGGACATAAAACAGCTAACTCATGGGAAGTAGATGAAACACCAGCTAGTCACTCTGAGTTCAGCTGGGTCACCCATCGTCTACCCTTCATCTGAGAAGGAGCATGTTTCACAAGTGCATGATGTGGCGAAGAAGCATGTCTGTGACCTGCTTGAGTGGGAGCAAGCGTTTCGACCTCCATAGCAATTAGCACCCCATGAAACTCAAATGCATGTCTTTGTATGTGCAAAGCACATGATGTGTGTGACCCCAGGTCATAAATATTTAATAAAAAGCACACATCCCTATCATTTGCACATCTCAGAAAAGCATGAGTTCCCAATGGTTGTATCATTCTATTCTAACTTTCCCTCTCAGAAGCCTCAAACCTTTAGGCTAGTCCCCAACAAGTAATATAATTCTCTCAGTGGGTTTAGACTTTCAGGTTAAACAAAAATTATGACTCTGACTATACAAATAGAGCAGAGACGGTATCCCAAATAGATACAAGCAGGAGATTTCTTTAAAACTATTCAACTATAAGACTGGAAAATAGAAGAGAAAAATATCATATAAATAATAATTATCTGAATGTAATGGCTAATGTTCTTTAATGTAGCTCCAGAAAAAATGTCACTGTAAGAAATGCTATTTCACTTCACTACTAACAAATCAGGTACTTAGTGTGCTGAGAGAGAGATGATTGG